>NC_135242.1:11890766-12205894 GCF_947623445.1 Clavelina lepadiformis | reverse complement strand
ATAACAGTTAACCAATAAAAGGTTTGTCTGTTATCGTTAAAAGAACTTAACTAAAAAATTTGCACTATACTTTAGTTATATAGGTCCTAAAAAGTGCTTTGTGAACTATATGGTGCCAAATGTGCAATTCACATTGCAAAAAGTTCTAACGGGTCTCTAAATGTTTATTAGAGTCTAATAAGTAAATAATAAAAGTATAACAGTTAACCAATAAAAGGTTTGTCTGTTATCGTTAAAAGAACTTAACTAAAAAATTTGCACTATACATTAGTTATATAGGTCCTAAAAAGTACCTTGTGAACAATATGGTGCCAAATGTGCAATTCACATTGCAAAAAGTTCTAACTGGTCTCAAAATGTTTATTAGAGTCTAATAAGTAAATAATAAAAGTATAACAGTTAACCAATGAAAGGTTTGTCTGTTATTGTTAAAAGAACTTAACTAAAAAATTTGCACTATACATTAGTTACATAGGTCCTAAAAAGTACCTTGTGAACAATATGGTGCCAAATGTGCAATTCACATTGCAAAATGTTCTAACTGGTCTCAAAATGTTTATTAGAGTCTAATAAGTAAATAATAAAAGTATAACAGTTAACCAATGAAAGGTTTGTCTGTTATCGTTAAAAGAACTTAACTAAAAAATTTGCACTATACATTAGTTATATAGGTCCTGAAAAGTGCCTTGTGAACTATATGGTGCCAAATGTACAATTCACATTGCAAAAACTTCTAACGGGTCTCAAAATGTTTATTAGAGTCTAATAAGTAAATAATAAAAGTATAACAGTTAACCAATAAAAGCTTTGTCTGTTATCGTTAAAAGAACTTAACTAAAAAATTTGCACTATACATTAGTTATATAGGTCCTAAAAAGTACCTTGTGAACTATATGGTGCCAAATGTGCAATTCATATTGCAAAAAGTTCTAACGGGTCTCAAAATGTTTATTAGAGTCTAATAAGTAAATAATAAAAGTATAACAGTTAACCAATAAAAGCTTTGTCTGTTATCGTTAAAAGAAATTAACTAAAAAATTTGCAATATACATTAGTTACATAGGTCCTTAAAAGTACCTTGTGAACAATATGGTGCCAAATGTGCAATTCACATTGCAAAAAGTTCTAACGGGTCTCAAAATGTTTATTAGAGTCTAATAAGTAAATAATAAAAGTATAACAGTTAACCAATGAAAGGTTTGTCTGTTATCGTTAAAAGAACTTAATTAAAAAATTTGCACTATACATTAGTTATATAGGTCCTAAAAAGTACTTTGTGAACTATATGGTGCCAAATGTGCAATTCAAATTGCAAAAAGTTCTAACTGGTCTCAAAATGTTTATTAGAGTCTAATAAGTAAATAATAAAAGTATAACAGTTAACCAATGAAAGGTTTGTCTGTTATTGTTAAAAGAACTTAACTAAAAAATTTGCACTATACATTAGTTACATAGGTCCTAAAAAGTACCTTGTGAACAATATGGTGCCAAATGTGCAATTCAAATTGCAAAATGTTCTAACTGGTCTCAAAATGTTTATTAGAGTCTAATAAAAAAATAATAAAAGTATAACAGTTAACCAATGAAAGGTTTGTCTGTTATCGTTAAAAGAACTTAACTAAAAAATTTGCACTATACATTAGTTATATAGGTCCATAAAAGTGCTTTGTGAACTATATGGTGCTAAATGTGCAATTCACATTGCAAAAAGTTCTAACGGGTCTCTAAATGTTTATTAGAGTCTAATAAGTAAATAATAAAAGTGTAACAGTTAACCAATGAAAGGTTTGTCTGTTATCGTTAAAAGAACTTAACTAAAAAATTTGCACTATACATTAGTTATATAGGTCCTAAAAAGTGCCTTGTGATCTATATAGTGCCAAATGTGCAATTCACATTGCAAAAAGTTCTAACGGGTCTCAAAATGTTTATTAGAGTCTAATAAGTAAATAATAAAAGTATAACAGTTAACCAATGAAAGGTTTGTCTGTTATCGTTAAAAGAACTTAACTAAAAAATTTGCACTATACATTAGTTATATAGGTCCTAAAAAGTGCTTTGTGAACTATATGGTGCCAAATGTGCAATTCACATTGCAAAAAGTTCTAACGGGTCTCTAAATGTTTATTAGAGACTAATAAGTAAATAATAAAAGTATAACAGTTAACCAATGAAAGGTTTGTCTGTTATCGTTAAAAGAACTTAACTAAAAAATTTGCACTATACATTAGTTATATAGGTCCTAAAAAGTGCCTTGTGAACTATATGGTGCCAAATGTGCAATTCACATTGCAAAAAGTTCTAACGGGTCTCAAAATGTTTATTAGAGGCTAATAAGTAAATAATAAAAGTATAACAGTTAACCAATAAAAGCTTTGTCTGTTATCGTTAAAAGAACTTAACTAAAAAATTTGCACTATACTTTAGTTATATAGGTCCTAAAAAGTGCTTTGTGAACTATATGGTGCCAAATGTGCAATTCACATTGCAAAAAGTTCTAACGGGTCTCTAAATGTTTATTAGAGTCTAATAAGTAAATAATAAAAGTATAACAGTTAACCAATAAAAGCTTTGTCTGTTATCGTTAAAAGAACTTAACTAAAAAATTTGCACTATACATTAGTTATATAGGTCCTAAAAAGTGCCTTGTGATCTATATGGTGCCAAATGTGCAATTCACATTGCAAAAAGTTCTAACGGGTCTCAAAATGTTTATTAGAGTCTAATAAGTAAATAATAAAAGTATAACAGTTAACCAATGAAAGGTTTGTCTGTTATCGTTAAAAGAACTTAACTAAAAAATTTGCACTATACATTAGTTATATAGGTCCTAAAAAGTGCTTTGTGAACTATATGGTGCCAAATGTGCAATTCACATTGCAAAAAGTTCTAACGGGTCTCTAAATGTTTATTAGAGTCTAATAAGTAAATAATAAAAGTATAACAGTTAACCAATGAAAGGTTTGTCTGTTATCGTTAAAAGAACTTAACTAAAAAATTTGCACTATACATTAGTTATATAGGTCCTAAAAAGTGCCTTGTGAACTATATGGTGCCAAATGTGCAATTCACATTGCAAAAAGTTCTAACGGGTCTCAAAATGTTTATTAGAGGCTAATAAGTAAATAATAAAAGTATAACAGTTAACCAATAAAAGGTTTGTCTGTTATCGTTAAAAGAACTTAACTAAAAAATTTGCACTATACTTTAGTTATATAGGTCCTAAAAAGTGCTTTGTGAACTATATGGTGCCAAATGTGCAATTCACATTGCAAAAAGTTCTAACGGGTCTCTAAATGTTTATTAGAGTCTAATAAGTAAATAATAAAAGTATAACAGTTAACCAATAAAAGGTTTGTCTGTTATCGTTAAAAGAACTTAACTAAAAAATTTGCACTATACATTAGTTATATAGGTCCTAAAAAGTGCCTTGTGATCTATATGGTGCCAAATGTGCAATTCACATTGCAAAAAGTTCTAACGGGTCTCAAAATGTTTATTAGAGTCTAATAAGTAAATAATAAAAGTATAACAGTTAACCAATGAAAGGTTTGTCTGTTATCGTTAAAAGAACTTAACTAAAAAATTTGCACTATACATTAGTTATATAGGTCCTAAAAAGTGCTTTGTGAACTATATGGTGCCAAATGTGCAATTCACATTGCAAAAAGTTCTAACGGGTCTCTAAATGTTTATTAGAGTCTAATAAGTAAATAATAAAAGTATAACAGTTAACCAATGAAAGGTTTGTCTGTTATCGTTGAAAGAACTTAACTAAAAAATTTGCACTATACATTAGTTATATAGGTCCTAAAAAGTGCCTTGTGAACTATATGGTGCCAAATGTGCAATTCACATTGCAAAAAGTTCTAACGGGTCTCAAAATGTTTATTAGAGGCTAATAAGTAAATAATAAAAGTATAACAGTTAACCAATAAAAGGTTTGTCTGTTATCGTTAAAAGAACTTAACTAAAAAATTTGCACTATACTTTAGTTATATAGGTCCTAAAAAGTGCTTTGTGAACTATATGGTGCCAAATGTGCAATTCACATTGCAAAAAGTTCTAACGGGTCTCTAAATGTTTATTAGAGTCTAATAAGTAAATAATAAAAGTATAACAGTTAACCAATAAAAGGTTTGTCTGTTATCGTTAAAAGAACTTAACTAAAAAATTTGCACTATACATTAGTTATATAGGTCCTAAAAAGTACCTTGTGAACAATATGGTGCCAAATGTGCAATTCACATTGCAAAAAGTTCTAACTGGTCTCAAAATGTTTATTAGAGTCTAATAAGTAAATAATAAAAGTATAACAGTTAACCAATGAAAGGTTTGTCTGTTATCGTTAAAAGAACTTAACTAAAAAATTTGCACTATACATTAGTTATATAGGTCCTGAAAAGTACCTTGTGAACTATATGGTGCCAAATGTGCAATTCACATTGCAAAAAGTTCTAACGGGTCTCAAAATGTTTATTAGAGTCTAATAAGTAAATAATAAAAGTATAACAGTTAACCAATAAAAGCTTTGTCTGTTATCGTTAAAAGAACTTAACTAAAAAATTTGCACTATACATTAGTTGTATAGGTCCTGAAAAGTACTTTGTGAACAATATGGTGCCAAATGTGCAATTCACATTGCAAAAAGTTCTAACTGGTCTCAAAATGTTTATTAGAGTCTAATAAGTAAATAATAAAAGTATAACAGTTAACCAATAAAAGCTTTGTCTGTTATCGTTAAAAGAACTTAACTAAAAAATTTGCACTATACATTAGTTATATAGGTCCTAAAAAGTATTTTGTGAACAATATGGTGCCAAATGTGCAATTCACATTGCAAAAAGTTCTAACTGGTCTCAAAATGTTTATTAGAGTCTAATAAGTAAATAATAAAAGTATAACAGTTAACCAATGAAAGGTTTGTCTGTTATCGTTAAAAGAACTTAACTAAAAAATTTGCACTATACATTAGTTATATAGGTCCTGAAAAGTACCTTGTGAACTATATGGTGCCAAATGTGCAATTCACATTGCAAAAACTTCTAACTGGTCTCAAAATGTTTATTAGAGTCTAATAAGTAAATAATAAAAGTATAACAGTTAACCAATGAAAGGTTTGTCTGTTATCGTTAAAAGAACTTAACTAAAAAATTTGCACTATACATTAGTTATATAGGTCCTAAAAAGTGCTTTGTGAACTATATGGTGCCAAATGTGCAATTCACATTGCAAAAAGTTCTAACGGGTCTCAAAATGTTTATTAGAGTCTAATAAGTAAATAATAAAAGTATAACAGTTAACCAATGAAAGGTTTGTCTGTTATCGTTAAAAGAACTTAACTAAAAAATTTGCACTATACATTAGTTATATAGGTCCTAAAAAGTGCTTTGTGAACTATATGGTGCCAAATGTGCAATTCACATTGCAAAAAGTTCTAACGGGTCTCTAAATGTTTATTAGAGTCTAATAAGTAAATAATAAAAGTATAACAGTTAACCAATGAAAGGTTTGTCTGTTATCGTTAAAAGAACTTAACTAAAAAATTTGCACTATACATTAGTTATATAGGTCCTAAAAAGTGCCTTGTGAACTATATGGTGCCAAATGTGCAATTCACATTGCAAAAAGTTCTAACGGGTCTCAAAATGTTTATTAGAGGCTAATAAGTAAATAATAAAAGTATAACAGTTAACCAATAAAAGGTTTGTCTGTTATCGTTAAAAGAACTTAACTAAAAAATTTGCACTATACTTTAGTTATATAGGTCCTAAAAAGTGCTTTGTGAACTATATGGTGCCAAATGTGCAATTCACATTGCAAAAAGTTCTAACGGGTCTCTAAATGTTTATTAGAGTCTAATAAGTAAATAATAAAAGTATAACAGTTAACCAATAAAAGGTTTGTCTGTTATCGTTAAAAGAACTTAACTAAAAAATTTGCACTATACATTAGTTATATAGGTCCTAAAAAGTACCTTGTGAACAATATGGTGCCAAATGTGCAATTCACATTGCAAAAAGTTCTAACTGGTCTCAAAATGTTTATTAGAGTCTAATAAGTAAATAATAAAAGTATAACAGTTAACCAATGAAAGGTTTGTCTGTTATCGTTAAAAGAACTTAACTAAAAAATTTGCACTATACATTAGTTATATAGGTCCTAAAAAGTATTTTGTGAACAATATGGTGCCAAATGTGCAATTCACATTGCAAAAAGTTCTAACTGGTCTCAAAATGTTTATTAGAGTCTAATAAGTAAATAATAAAAGTATAACAGTTAACCAATGAAAGGTTTGTCTGTTATCGTTAAAAGAACTTAACTAAAAAATTTGCACTATACATTAGTTATATAGGTCCTGAAAAGTACTTTGTGAACAATATGGTGCCAAATGTGCAATTCACATTGCAAAAAGTTCTAACTGGTCTCAAAATGTTTATTAGAGTCTAATAAGTAAATAATAAAAGTATAACAGTTAACCAATAAAAGCTTTGTCTGTTATCGTTAAAAGAACTTAACTAAAAAATTTGCACTATACATTAGTTATATAGGTCCTAAAAAGTATTTTGTGAACAATATGGTGCCAAATGTGCAATTCACATTGCAAAAAGTTCTAACTGGTCTCAAAATGTTTATTAGAGTCTAATAAGTAAATAATAAAAGTATAACAGTTAACCAATGAAAGGTTTGTCTGTTATCGTTAAAAGAACTTAACTAAAAAATTTGCACTATACATTAGTTATATAGGTCCTGAAAAGTACCTTGTGAACTATATGGTGCCAAATGTGCAATTCACATTGCAAAAAGTTCTAACGGGTCTCAAAATGTTTATTAGAGTCTAATAAGTAAATAATAAAAGTATAACAGTTAACCAATAAAAGCTTTGTCTGTTATCGTTAAAAGAACTTAACTAAAAAATTTGCACTATACATTAGTTATATAGGTCCTAAAAAGTACCTTGTGAACAATATGGTGCCAAATGTGCAATTCACATTGCAAAAACTTCTAACTGGTCTCAAAATGTTTATTAGAGTCTAATAAGTAAATAATAAAAGTATAACAGTTAACCAATGAAAGGTTTGTCTGTTATCGTTAAAAGAACTTAACTAAAAAATTTGCACTATACACTAGTTATATAGGTCCTAAAAAGTGCTTTGTGAACTATATGGTGCCAAATGTGCAATTCACATTGCAAAAAGTTCTAACGAGTCTTAAAATGTTTATTAGAGTCTAATAAGTAAATAATAAAAGTATAACAGTTAACCAATGAAAGGTTTGTCTGTTATTGTTAAAAGAACTTAACTAAAAAATTTACACTATACATTAGTTACATAGGTCCTAAAAAGTACTTTGTGAACAATATGGTGCCAAATGTGCAATTCACATTGCAAAAAGTTCTAACTGGTCTCAAAATGTTTATTAGAGTCTAATAAGTAAATAATAAAAGTATAACAGTTAACCAATGAAAGGTTTGTCTGTTATCGTTAAAAGAACTTAACTAAAAAATTTGCACTATACATTAGTTATATAGGTCCTGAAAAGTACCTTGTGAACTATATGGTGCCAAATGTGCAATTCACATTGCAAAAAGTTCTAACGGGTCTCAAAATGTTTATTAGAATCTAATAAGTAAATAATAAAAGTATAACAGTTAACCAATAAAAGCTTTGTCTGTTATCGTTAAAAGAACTTAACTAAAAAATTTGCACTATACATTAGTTATATAGGTCCTAAAAAGTACCTTGTGAACAATATGGTGCCAAATGTGCAATTCACATTGCAAAAAGTTCTAACTGGTCTCAAAATGTTTATTAGAGTCTAATAAGTAAATAATAAAAGTATAACAGTTAACCAATGAAAGGTGTGTCTGTTATCGTTAAAAGAACTTAACTAAAAATTTGCACTATACATTAGTTATATAGGTCCTAAAAAGTACCTTGTGAACTATATGGTGCCAAATGTGCAATTCACATTGCAAAAAGTTCTAACGGGTCTCAAAATGTTTATTAGAGTCTAATAAGTAAATAATAAAAGTATAACAGTTAACCAATAAAAGCTTTGTCTGTTATCGTTAAAAGAACTTAACTAAAAAATTTGCACTATACATTAGTTATATAGGTCCTAAAAAGTACCTTGTGAACAATATGGTGCCAAATGTGCAATTCACATTGCAAAAAGTTCTAACGGGTCTCTAAATGTTTATTAGAGTCTAATAAGTAAATAATAAAAGTATAATAGTTAACAAATAAAAGGTTTGTCTGTTATCGTTAAAAAAACTTAACTAAAAAATTTGCACTATACATTAGTTATATAGGTCCTAAAAAGTGCTTTGTGAACTATATGGTGCCAAATGTGCAATTCACATTGCAAAAAGTTCTAACGGGTCTCAAAATGTTTATTAGAGTCTAATAAGTAAATAATAAAAGTATAACAGTTAACCAATAAAAGCTTTGTCTGTTATCGTTAAAAGAACTTAACTAAAAAATTTGCACTATACATTAGTTATATAGGTCCTAAAAAGTACCTTGTGAACAATATGGTATTTGTGCAATTCACATTGCAAAAAGTTCTAACGGGTCTCAAAATGTTTATTAGAGTCTAATAAGTAAATAATAAAAGTATAACAGTTAACCAATAAAAGCTTTGTCTGTTATCGTTAAAAGAACTTAACTAAAAAATTTGCACTATACATTAGTTATATAGGTCCTAAAAAGTGCTTTGTGAACTATATGGTGCCAAATGTGCAATTCACATTGCAAAAAGTTCTAACTGGTCTCAAAATGTTTATTAGAGTCTAATAAGTAAATAATAAAAGTATAACAGTTAACCAATGAAAGGTTTGTCTGTTATTGTTAAAAGAACTTAACTAAAAAATTTGCACTATACATTAGTTACATAGGTCCTAAAAAGTACCTTGTGAACAATATGGTGCCAAATGTGCAATTCACATTGCAAAATGTTCTAACTGGTCTCAAAATGTTTATTAGAGTCCAATAAGTAAATAATAAAAGTATAACAGTTAACCAATGAAAGGTTTGTTTGTTATCGTTAAAAGAACTTAACTAAAAAATTTGCACTATACATTAGTTATATAGGTCCTAAAAAGTGCTTTGTGAACTATATGGTGCTAAATGTGCAATTCACATTGCAAAAAGTTCTAACGGGTCTCTAAATGTTTATTAGAGTCTAATAAGTAAATAATAAAAGTATAACAGTTAACCAATAAAAGGTTTGTCTGTTATCGTTAAAAGAACTTAACTAAAAAATTTGCACTATACATTAGTTATATAGGTCCTAAAAAGTACCTTGTGAACAATATGGTGCCAAATGTGCAATTCACATTGCAAAAAGTTCTAACTGGTCTCAAAATGTTTATTAGAGTCTAATAAGTAAATAATAAAAGTAAAACAGTTAACCAATGAAAGGTTTGTCTGTTATCGTTAAAAGAACTTAACTAAAAATTTGCACTATACATTAGTTATATAGGTCCTAAAAAGTGCCTTGTGAACTATATGGTGCCAAATGTGCAATTCACATTGCAAAAAGTTCTAACGGGTCTCAAAATGTTTATTAGAGTCTAATAAGTAAATAATAAAAGTATAACAGTTAACCAATGAAAGGTTTGTCTGTTATTGTTAAAAGAACTTAACTAAAAAATTTGCACTATACATTAGTTACATAGGTCCTAAAAAGTACCTTGTGAACAATATGGTGCCAAATGTGCAATTCACATTGCAAAAAGTTCTAACTGGTCTCAAAATGTTTATTAGAGTCTAATAAGTAAATAATAAAAGTATAACAGTTAACCAATGAAAGGTTTGTCTGTTATCGTTAAAAGAACTTAACTAAAAAATTTGCACTATACATTAGTTATATAGGTCTTAAAAAGTGCCTTGTGAACAATATGGTGCCAAATGTGCAATTCACATTGCAAAAAGTTCTAACCGGTCTTAAAATGTTTATTAGAGTCTAATAAGTAAATAATAAAAGTATAACAGTTAACCAATGAAAGGTTTGTCTGTTATCGTTAAAAGAACTTAACTAAAAAATTTGCACTATACATTAGTTACATAGGTCCTAAAAAGTACCTTGTGAACTATATGGTGCCAAATGTGCAATTCACATTGCAAAAAGTTCTAACTGGTCTCAAAATGTTTATTAGAGTCTAATAAGTAAATAATAAAAGTATAACAGTTAACCAATGAAAGGTTTGTCTGTTATCGTTAAAAGAACTTAACTAAAAAATTTGCACTATACATTAGTTATATAGGTCCTGAAAAGTACCTTGTGAACTATATGGTGCCAAATGTGCAATTCACATTGCAAAAAGTTCTAACTGGTCTCAAAATGTTTATTAGAGTCTAATAAGTAAATAATAAAAGTATAACAGTTAACCAATGAAAGGTTTGTCTGTTATCGTTAAAAGAACTTAACTAAAAAATTTGCACTATACATTAGTTATATAGGTCCTAAAAAGTACCTTGTGAACTATATGGTGCCAAATGTGCAATTCACATTGCAAAAAGTTCTAACGGGTCTCAAAATGTTTATTAGAGTCTAATAAGTAAATAATAAAAGTATAACAGTTAACCAATAAAAGGTTTGTCTGTTATCGTTAAAAGAACTTAACTAAAAAATTTGCACTATACATTAGTTATATAGGTCCTAAAAAGTGCCTTGTGAACTATATGGTGCCAAAAGTGCAATTCACATTGCAAAAAGTTCTAACGGGTCTTAAAATGTTTATTAGAGTCTAATAAGTAAATAATAAAAGTATAACAGTTAACCAATGAAAGGTTTGTCTGTTATCGTTAAAAGAACTTAACTAAAAAATTTGCACTATACATTAGTTATATAGGTCCTGAAAAGTACCTTGTGAACTATATGGTGCCAAATGTGCAATTCACATTGCAAAAAGTTCTAACTGGTCTCAAAATGTTTATTAGAGTCTAATAAGTAAATAATGAAAGTATAACAGTTAACCAATAAAAGCTTTGTCTGTTATCGTTAAAAGAACTTAACTAAAAAATTTGCACTATACATTAGTTATATAGGTCCTAAAAAGTACCTTGTGAACAATATGGAGCCAAATGTGCAATTCACATTGCAAAAAGTTCTAACGGGTCTCAAAATGTTTATTAGAGTCTAATAAGTAAATAATAAAAGTATAACAGTTAACCAATAAAAGGTTTGTCTGTTATCGTTAAAAGAACTTAACTAAAAAATTTGCACTATACATTAGTTATATAGGTCCTAAAAAGTACCTTGTGAACTATATGGTGCCAAATGTGCAATTCACATTGCAAAAAGTTCTAACGGGTCTCAAAATGTTTATTAGAGTCTAATAAGTAAATAATAAAAGTATAACAGTTAACCAATAAAAGCTTTGTCTGTTATCGTTAAAAGAACTTAACTAAAAAATTTGCACTATACATTAGTTATATAGGTCCTAAAAAGTGCCTTGTGAACTATATGGTGCCAAATGTGCAATTCACATTGCAAAAAGTTCTAACGGGTCTTAAAATGTTTATTAGAGTCTAATAAGTAA
Organism: Clavelina lepadiformis; assembly: GCF_947623445.1. Lineage (NCBI taxonomy): Eukaryota > Metazoa > Chordata > Ascidiacea > Aplousobranchia > Clavelinidae > Clavelina > Clavelina lepadiformis. The sequence continues at coordinate 12,194,346 of NC_135242.1, read as the reverse complement.
ATAATAAAAGTATAACAGTTAACCAATAAAAGGTTTGTCTGTTATCGTTAAAAGAACTTAACTAAAAAATTTGCACTATACATTAGTTACATAGGTCCTAAAAAGTACCTTGTGAACTATATGGTGCCAAATGTGCAATTCACATTGCAAAAAGTTCTAACTGGTCTCAAAATGTTTATTAGAGTCTAATAAGTAAATAATAAAAGTATAACAGTTAACCAATGAAAGGTTTGTCTGTTATCGTTAAAAGAACTTAACTAAAAAATTTGCACTATACATTAGTTATATAGGTCCTAAAAAGTGCCTTGTGAACTATATGGTGCCAAATGTGCAATTCACATTGCAAAAAGTTCTAACGGGTCTCAAAATGTTTATTAGAGTCTAATAAGTAAATAATAAAAGTATAACAGTTAACCAATGAAAGGTTTGTCTGTTATCGTTAAAAGAACTTAACTAAAAATTTGCACTATACATTAGTTATATAGGTCCTAAAAAGTGCTTTGTGAACTATATGGTGCCAAATGTGCAATTCAAATTGCAAAAAGTTCTAACGGGTCTCAAAATGTTTATTAGAGTCTAATAAGTAAATAATAAAAGTATAACAGTTAACCAATGAAAGGTTTGTCTGTTATCGTTAAAAGAACTTAACTAAAAAATTTGCACTATACATTAGTTATATAGGTCCTAAAAAGTGCTTTGTGAACTATATCGTGCCAAATGTGCAATTCACATTGCAAAAAGTTCTAACGGGTCTCTAAATGTTTATTAGAGTCTAATAAGTAAATAATAAAAGTATAACAGTTAACCAATAAAAGCTTTGTCTGTTATCGTTAAAAGAACTTAACTAAAAAATTTGCACTATACATTAGTTATATAGGTCCTAAAAAGTGCCTTGTGAACTATATGGTGCCAAAAGTGCAATTCACATTGCAAAAAGTTCTAACGGGTCTCAAAATGTTTATTAGAGTCTAATAAGTAAATAATAAAAGTATAACAGTTAACCAATGAAAGGTTTGTCTGTTATTGTTAAAAGAACTTAACTAAAAAATTTGCACTATACATTAGTTATATAGGTCCTAAAAAGTGCTTTATGAACTATATGGTGCCAAATGTGCAATTCACATTGCAAAAAGTTCTAACGGGTCTCAAATTGTTTATTAGAGTCTAATAGGTAAATAATAAAAGTATAACAGTTAACCAATGAAAGGTTTGTCTGTTATCGTTAAAAGAACTTAACTAAAAAATTTGCACTATACATTAGTTATATAGGTCCTAAAAAGTACCTTGTGAACAATATGGTGCCAAATGTGCAATTCACATTGCAAAAAGTTCAAACTGGTCTCAAAATGTTTATTAGAGTCTAATAAGTAAATAATAAAAGTATAACAGTTAACCAATGAAAGGTTTGTCTGTTATCGTTAAAAGAACTTAACTAAAAAATTTGCACTATACATTAGTTATATAGGTCCTGAAAAGTACCTTGTGAACTATATGGTGCCAAATGTGCAATTCACATTGCAAAAAGTTCTAACTGGTCTCAAAATGTTTATTAGAGTCTAATAAGTAAATAATAAAAGTATAACAGTTAACCAATAAAAGCTTTGTCTGTTATCGTTAAAAGAACTTAACTAAAAAATTTGCACTATACATTAGTTATATAGGTCCTAAAAAGTACCTTGTGAACAATATGGTGCCAAATGTGCAATTCACATTGCAAAAACTTCTAACTGGTGTCAAAATGTTTATTAGAGTCTAATAAGTAAATAATAAAAGTATAACAGTTAACCAATGAAAGGTTTGTCTGTTATCGTTAAAAGAACTTAACTAAAAAATTTGCACTATACATTAGTTATATAGGTCCTAAAAAGTACCTTGTGAACTATATGGTGCCAAATGTGCAATTCACATTGCAAAAAGTTCTAACGGGTCTCAAAATGTTTATTAGAGTCTAATAAGTAAATAATAAAAGTATAAGAGTTAACCAATAAAAGCTTTGTCTGTTATCGTTAAAAGAACTTAACTAAAAAATTTGCACTATACATTAGTTATATAGGTCCTAAAAAGTACCTTGTGAACTATATGGTGCCAAATGTGCAATTCACATTGCAAAAAGTTCTAACGGGTCTCAAAATGTTTATTAGAGTCTAATAAGTAAATAATAAAAGTATAACAGTTAACCAATAAAAGCTTTGTCTGTTATCGTTAAAAGAACTTAACTAAAAAATTTGCACTATACATTAGTTAAATAGGTCCTAAAAAGTGCCTTGTGAACTATATGGTGCCAAATGTGCAATTCACATTGCAAAAAGTTCTAACGGGTCTTAAAATGTTTATTAGAGTCTAATAAGTAAATAATAAAAGTATAACAGTTAACCAATGAAAGGTTTGTCTGTTATCGTTAAAAGAACTTAACTAAAAAATTTGCACTATACATTAGTTACATAGGTCCTAAAAAGTACCTTGTGAACTATATGGTGCCAAATGTGCAATTCACATTGCAAAAAGTTCTAACTGGTCTCAAAATGTTTATTAGAGTCTAATAAGTAAATAATAAAAGTATAACAGTTAACCAATGAAAGGTTTGTCTGTTATCGTTAAAAGAACTTAACTAAAAAATTTGCACTATACATTAGTTATATAGGTCCTAAAAAGTGCCTTGTGAACTATATGGTGCCAAATGTGCAATTCACATTGCAAAAAGTTCTAACGGGTCTCAAAATGTTTATTAGAGTCTAATAAGTAAATAATAAAAGTATAACAGTTAACCAATGAAAGGTTTGTCTGTTATCGTTAAAAGAACTTAACTAAAAAATTTGCACTATACATTAGTTATATAGGTCCTAAAAAGTGCTTTGTGAACTATATGGTGCCAAATGTGCAATTCAAATTGCAAAAAGTTCTAACGGGTCTCAAAATGTTTATTAGAGTCTAATAAGTAAATAATAAAAGTATAACAGTTAACCAATGAAAGGTTTGTCTGTTATCGTTAAAAGAACTTAACTAAAAAATTTGCACTATACATTAGTTATATAGGTCCTAAAAAGTGCTTTGTGAACTATATCGTGCCAAATGTGCAATTCACATTGCAAAAAGTTCTAACGGGTCTCTAAATGTTTATTAGAGTCTAATAAGTAAATAATAAAAGTATAACAGTTAACCAATAAAAGCTTTGTCTGTTATCGTTAAAAGAACTTAACTAAAAAATTTGCACTATACATTAGTTATATAGGTCCTAAAAAGTGCCTTGTGAACTATATGGTGCCAAAAGTGCAATTCACATTGCAAAAAGTTCTAACGGGTCTTAAAATGTTTATTAGAGTCTAATAAGTAAATAATAAAAGTATAACAGTTAACCAATGAAAGGTTTGTCTGTTATTGTTAAAAGAACTTAACTAAAAAATTTGCACTATACATTAGTTATATAGGTCCTAAAAAGTGCTTTATGAACTATATGGTGCCAAATGTGCAATTCACATTGCAAAAAGTTCTAACGGGTCTCAAATTGTTTATTAGAGTCTAATAGGTAAATAATAAAAGTATAACAGTTAACCAATGAAAGGTTTGTCTGTTATCGTTAAAAGAACTTAACTAAAAAATTTGCACTATACATTAGTTATATAGGTCCTAAAAAGTGCTTTGTGAACTATATGGTGCCAAATGTGCAATTCACATTGCAAAAAGTTCTAACGGGTCTCTAAATGTTTATTAGAGTCTAATAAGTAAATAATAAAAGTATAACAGTTAACCAATAAAAGGTTTGTCTGTTATCGTTAAAAGAACTTAACTAAAAAATTTGCACTATACATTAGTTATATAGGTCCTAAAAAGTACCTTGTGAACAATATGGTGCCAAATGTGCAATTCACATTGCAAAAAGTTCAAACTGGTCTCAAAATGTTTATTAGAGTCTAATAAGTAAATAATAAAAGTATAACAGTTAACCAATGAAAGGTTTGTCTGTTATCGTTAAAAGAACTTAACTAAAAAATTTGCACTATACATTAGTTATATAGGTCCTGAAAAGTACCTTGTGAACTATATGGTGCCAAATGTGCAATTCACATTGCAAAAAGTTCTAACTGGTCTCAAAATGTTTATTAGAGTCTAATAAGTAAATAATAAAAGTATAACAGTTAACCAATAAAAGCTTTGTCTGTTATCGTTAAAAGAACTTAACTAAAAAATTTGCACTATACATTAGTTATATAGGTCCTAAAAAGTACCTTGTGAACAATATGGTGCCAAATGTGCAATTCACATTGCAAAAACTTCTAACTGGTGTCAAAATGTTTATTAGAGTCTAATAAGTAAATAATAAAAGTATAACAGTTAACCAATGAAAGATTTGTCTGTTATCGTTAAAAGAACTTAACTAAAACATTTGCACTATACATTAGTTATATAGGTCCTAAAAAGTACCTTGTGAACTATATGGTGCCAAATGTGCAATTCACATTGCAAAAAGTTCTAACGGGTCTCAAAATGTTTATTAGAGTCTAATAAGTAAATAATAAAAGTATAACAGTTAACCAATAAAAGCTTTGTCTGTTATCGTTAAAAGAACTTAACTAAAAAATTTGCACTATACATTAGTTATATAGGTCCTAAAAAGTACCTTGTGAACTATATGGTGCCAAATGTGCAATTCACATTGCAAAAAGTTCTAACGGGTCTCAAAATGTTTATTAGAGTCTAATAAGTAAATAATAAAAGTATAACAGTTAACCAATAAAAGCTTTGTCTGTTATCGTTAAAAGAACTTAACTAAAAAATTTGCACTATACATTAGTTATATAGGTCCTAAAAAGTGCCTTGTGAACTATATGGTGCCAAATGTGCAATTCACATTGCAAAAAGTTCTAACGGGTCTTAAAATGTTTATTAGAGTCTAATAAGTAAATAATAAAAGTATAACAGTTAACCAATGAAAGGTTTGTCTGTTATCGTTAAAAGAACTTAACTAAAAAATTTGCACTATACATTAGTTACATAGGTCCTAAAAAGTACCTTGTGAACTATATGGTGCCAAATGTGCAATTCACATTGCAAAAAGTTCTAACTGGTCTCAAAATGTTTATTAGAGTCTAATAAGTAAATAATAAAAGTATAACAGTTAACCAATGAAAGGTTTGTCTGTTATCGTTAAAAGAACTTAACTAAAAAATTTGCACTATACATTAGTTATATAGGTCCTGAAAAGTACCTTGTGAACTATATGGTGCCAAATGTGCAATTCACATTGCAAAAAGTTCTAACTGGTCTCAAAATGTTTATTAGAGTCTAATAAGTAAATAATAAAAGTATAACAGTTAACCAATGAAAGGTTTGTCTGTTATCGTTAAAAGAACTTAACTAAAAAATTTGCACTATACATTAGTTATATAGGTCCTAAAAAGTACCTTGTGAACTATATGATGCCAAATGTGCAATTCACATTGCAAAAAGTTCTAACGGGTCTCAAAATGTTTATTAGAGTCTAATAAGTAAATAATAAAAGTATAACAGTTAACCAATAAAAGGTTTGTCTGTTATCGTTAAAAGAACTTAACTAAAAAATTTGCACTATACATTAGTTATATAGGTCCTAAAAAGTGCCTTGTGAACTATATGGTGCCAAAAGTGCAATTCACATTGCAAAAAGTTTTAACGGGTCTTAAAATGTTTATTAGAGTCTAATAAGTAAATAATAAAAGTATAACAGTTAACCAATGAAAGGTTTGTCTGTTATCGTTAAAAGAACTTAACTAAAAAATTTGCACTATACATTAGTTATATAGGTCCTGAAAAGTACCTTGTGAACTATATGGTGCCAAATGTGCAATTCACATTGCAAAAAGTTCTAACTGGTCTCAAAATGTTTATTAGAGTCTAATAAGTAAATAATGAAAGTATAACAGTTAACCAATAAAAGCTTTGTCTGTTATCGTTAAAAGAACTTAACTAAAAAATTTGCACTATACATTAGTTATATAGGTCCTAAAAAGTACCTTGTGAACAATATGGAGCCAAATGTGCAATTCACATTGCAAAAACTTCTAACTGGTCTCAAAATGTTTATTAGAGTCTAATAAGTAAATAATAAAAGTATAACAGTTAACCAATAAAAGGTTTGTCTGTTATCGTTAAAAGAACTTAACTAAAAAATTTGCACTATACATTAGTTATATAGGTCCTAAAAAGTACCTTGTGAACTATATGGTGCCAAATGTGCAATTCACATTGCAAAAAGTTCTAACGGGTCTCAAAATGTTTATTAGAGTCTAATAAGTAAATAATAAAAGTATAACAGTTAACCAATAAAAGCTTTGTCTGTTATCGTTAAAAGAACTTAACTAAAAAATTTGCACTATACATTAGTTATATAGGTCCTAAAAAGTGCCTTGTGAACTATATGGTGCCAAATGTGCAATTCACATTGCAAAAAGTTCTAACGGGTCTTAAAATGTTTATTAGAGTCTAATAAGTAAATAATAAAAGTATAACAGTTAACCAATGAAAGGTTTGTCTGTTATCGTTAAAAGAACTTAACTAAAAAATTTGCACTATACATTAGTTACATAGGTCCTAAAAAGTACCTTGTGAACTATATGGTGCCAAATGTGCAATTCACATTGCAAAAAGTTCTAACTGGTCTCAAAATGTTTATTAGAGTCTAATAAGTAAATAATAAAAGTATAACAGTTAACCAATGAAAGGTTTGTCTGTTATCGTTAAAAGAACTTAACTAAAAAATTTGCACTATACATTAGTTATATAGGTCCTAAAAAGTGCCTTGTGAACTATATGGTGCCAAATGTGCAATTCACATTGCAAAAAGTTCTAACGGGTCTCAAAATGTTTATTAGAGTCTAATAAGTAAATAATAAAAGTATAACAGTTAACCAATGAAAGGTTTGTCTGTTATCGTTAAAAGAACTTAACTAAAAATTTGCACTATACATTAGTTATATAGGTCCTAAAAAGTGCTTTGTGAACTATATGGTGCCAAATGTGCAATTCAAATTGCAAAAAGTTCTAACGGGTCTCAAAATGTTTATTAGAGTCTAATAAGTAAATAATAAAAGTATAACAGTTAACCAATGAAAGGTTTGTCTGTTATCGTTAAAAGAACTTAACTAAAAAATTTGCACTATACATTAGTTATATAGGTCCTAAAAAGTGCTTTGTGAACTATATCGTGCCAAATGTGCAATTCACATTGCAAAAAGTTCTAACGGGTCTCTAAATGTTTATTAGAGTCTAATAAGTAAATAATAAAAGTATAACAGTTAACCAAGAAAAGCTTTGTCTGTTATCGTTAAAAGAACTTAACTAAAAAATTTGCACTATACATTAGTTATATAGGTCCTAAAAAGTGCCTTGTGAACTATATGGTGCCAAAAGTGCAATTCACATTGCAAAAAGTTCTAACGGGTCTTAAAATGTTTATTAGAGTCTAATAAGTAAATAATAAAAGTATAACAGTTAACCAATGAAAGGTTTGTCTGTTATTGTTAAAAGAACTTAACTAAAAAATTTGCACTATACATTAGTTATATAGGTCCTAAAAAGTGCTTTATGAACTATATGGTGCCAAATGTGCAATTCACATTGCAAAAAGTTCTAACGGGTCTCAAATTGTTTATTAGAGTCTAATAAGTAAATAATAAAAGTATAACAGTTAACCAATAAAAGGTTTGTCTGTTATCGTTAAAAGAACTTAACTAAAAAATTTGCACTATACATTAGTTATATAGGTCCTAAAAAGTACCTTGTGAACAATATGGTGCCAAATGTGCAATTCACATTGCAAAAAGTTCAAACTGGTCTCAAAATGTTTATTAGAGTCTAATAAGTAAATAATAAAAGTATAACAGTTAACCAATGAAAGGTTTGTCTGTTATCGTTAAAAGAACTTAACTAAAAAATTTGCACTATACATTAGTTATATAGGTCCTGAAAAGTACCTTGTGAACTATATGGTGCCAAATGTGCAATTCACATTGCAAAAAGTTCTAACTGGTCTCAAAATGTTTATTAGAGTCTAATAAGTAAATAATAAAAGTATAACAGTTAACCAATAAAAGCTTTGTCTGTTATCGTTAAAAGAACTTAACTAAAAAATTTGCACTATACATTAGTTATATAGGTCCTAAAAAGTACCTTGTGAACAATATGGTGCCAAATGTGCAATTCACATTGCAAAAACTTCTAACTGGTGTCAAAATGTTTATTAGAGTCTAATAAGTAAATAATAAAAGTATAACAGTTAACCAATGAAAGGTTTGTCTGTTATCGTTAAAAGAACTTAACTAAAAAATTTGCACTATACATTAGTTATATAGGTCCTAAAAAGTACCTTGTGAACTATATGGTGCCAAATGTGCAATTCACATTGCAAAAAGTTCTAACGGGTCTCAAAATGTTTATTAGAGTCTAATAAGTAAATAATAAAAGTATAACAGTTAACCAATAAAAGCTTTGTCTGTTATCGTTAAAAGAACTTAACTAAAAAATTTGCACTATACATTAGTTATATAGGTCCTAAAAAGTGCCTTGTGAACTATATGGTGCCAAATGTGCAATTCACATTGCAAAAAGTTCTAACGGGTCTTAAAATGTTTATTAGAGTCTAATAAGTAAATAATAAAAGTATAACAGTTAACCAATGAAAGGTTTGTCTGTTATCGTTAAAAGAACTTAACTAAAAAATTTGCACTATACATTAGTTACATAGGTCCTAAAAAGTACCTTGTGAACTATATGGTGCCAAATGTGCAATTCACATTGCAAAAAGTTCTAACTGGTCTCAAAATGTTTATTAGAGTCTAATAAGTAAATAATAAAAGTATCACAGTTAACCAATGAAAGGTTTGTCTGTTATCGTTAAAAGAACTTAACTAAAAAATTTGCACTATACATTAGTTATATAGGTCCTGAAAAGTACCTTGTGAACTATATGGTGCCAAATGTGCAATTCACATTGCAAAAAGTTCTAACTGGTCTCAAAATGTTTATTAGAGTCTAATAAGTAAATAATAAAAGTATAACAGTTAACCAATGAAAGGTTTGTCTGTTATCGTTAAAAGAACTTAACTAAAAAATTTGCACTATACATTAGTTATATAGGTCCTAAAAAGTACCTTGTGAACTATATGATGCCAAATGTGCAATTCACATTGCAAAAAGTTCTAACGGGTCTCAAAATGTTTATTAGAGTCTAATAAGTAAATAATAAAAGTATAACAGTTAACCAATAAAAGGTTTGTCTGTTATCGTTAAAAGAACTTAACTAAAAAATTTGCACTATACATTAGTTATATAGGTCCTAAAAAGTGCCTTGTGAACTATATGGTGCCAAAAGTGCAATTCACATTGCAAAAAGTTTTAACGGGTCTTAAAATGTTTATTAGAGTCTAATAAGTAAATAATAAAAGTATAACAGTTAACCAATGAAAGGTTTGTCTGTTATCGTTAAAAGAACTTAACTAAAAAATTTGCACTATACATTAGTTATATAGGTCCTGAAAAGTACCTTGTGAACTATATGGTGCCAAATGTGCAATTCACATTGCAAAAAGTTCTAACTGGTCTCAAAATGTTTATTAGAGTCTAATAAGTAAATAATGAAAGTATAACAGTTAACCAATAAAAGCTTTGTCTGTTATCGTTAAAAGAACTTAACTAAAAAATTTGCACTATACATTAGTTATATAGGTCCTAAAAAGTACCTTGTGAACTATATGGAGCCAAATGTGCAATTCACATTGCAAAAACTTCTAACTGGTCTCAAAATGTTTATTAGAGTCTAATAAGTAAATAATAAAAGTATAACAGTTAACCAATAAAAGCTTTGTCTGTTATCGTTAAAAGAACTTAACTAAAAAATTTGCACTATACATTAGTTATATAGGTCCTAAAAAGTGCTTTGTGAACTATATCGTGCCAAATGTGCAATTCACATTGCAAAAAGTTCTAACGGGTCTCTAAATGTTTATTAGAGTCTAATAAGTAAATAATAAAAGTATAACAGTTAACCAATAAAAGCTTTGTCTGTTATCGTTAAAAGAACTTAACTAAAAAATTTGCACTATACATTAGTTATATAGGTCCTAAAAAGTGCCTTGTGAACTATATGGTGCCAAAAGTGCAATTCACATTGCAAAAAGTTCTAACGGGTCTTAAAATGTTTATTAGAGTCTAATAAGTAAATAATAAAAGTATAACAGTTAACCAATGAAAGGTTTGTCTGTTATTGTTAAAAGAACTTAACTAAAAAATTTGCACTATACATTAGTTATATAGGTCCTAAAAAGTGCTTTATGAACTATATGGTGCCAAATGTGCAATTCACATTGCAAAAAGTTCTAACGGGTCTCAAATTGTTTATTAGAGTCTAATAAGTAAATAATAAAAGTATAACAGTTAACCAATAAAAGGTTTGTCTGTTATCGTTAAAAGAACTTAACTAAAAAATTTGCACTATACATTAGTTATATAGGTCCTAAAAAGTACCTTGTGAACAATATGGTGCCAAATGTGCAATTCACATTGCAAAAAGTTCAAACTGGTCTCAAAATGTTTATTAGAGTCTAATAAGTAAATAATAAAAGTATAACAGTTAACCAATGAAAGGTTTGTCTGTTATCGTTAAAAGAACTTAACTAAAAAATTTGCACTATACATTAGTTATATAGGTCCTGAAAAGTACCTTGTGAACTATATGGTGCCAAATGTGCAATTCACATTGCAAAAAGTTCTAACTGGTCTCAAAATGTTTATTAGAGTCTAATAAGTAAATAATAAAAGTATAACAGTTAACCAATAAAAGCTTTGTCTGTTATCGTTAAAAGAACTTAACTAAAAAATTTGCACTATACATTAGTTATATAGGTCCTAAAAAGTACCTTGTGAACAATATGGTGCCAAATGTGCAATTCACATTGCAAAAACTTCTAACTGGTGTCAAAATGTTTATTAGAGTCTAATAAGTAAATAATAAAAGTATAACAGTTAACCAATGAAAGGTTTGTCTGTTATCGTTAAAAGAACTTAACTAAAAAATTTGCACTATACATTAGTTATATAGGTCCTAAAAAGTACCTTGTGAACTATATGGTGCCAAATGTGCAATTCACATTGCAAAAAGTTCTAACGGGTCTCAAAATGTTTATTAGAGTCTAATAAGTAAATAATAAAAGTATAACAGTTAACCAATAAAAGCTTTGTCTGTTATCGTTAAAAGAACTTAACTAAAAAATTTGCACTATACATTAGTTATATAGGTCCTAAAAAGTACCTTGTGAACTATATGGTGCCAAATGTGCAATTCACATTGCAAAAAGTTCTAACGGGTCTCAAAATGTTTATTAGAGTCTAATAAGTAAATAATAAAAGTATAACAGTTAACCAATAAAAGCTTTGTCTGTTATCGTTAAAAGAACTTAACTAAAAAATTTGCACTATACATTAGTTATATAGGTCCTAAAAAGTGCCTTGTGAACTATATGGTGCCAAATGTGCAATTCACATTGCAAAAAGTTCTAACGGGTCTTAAAATGTTTATTAGAGTCTAATAAGTAAATAATAATAGTATAACAGTTAACCAATGAAAGGTTTGTCTGTTATCGTTAAAAGAACTTAACTAAAAAATTTGCACTATACATTAGTTACATAGGTCCTAAAAAGTTCCTTGTGAACTATATGGTGCCAAATGTGCAATTCACATTGCAAAAAGTTCTAACGGGTCTCAAAATGTTTATTAGAGTCTAATAAGTAAATAATAAAAGTATAACAGTTAACCAATGAAAGGTTTGTCTGTTATCGTTAAAAGAACTTAACTAAAAAATTTGCACTATACATTAGTTATATAGGTCCTAAAAAGTGCTTTGTGAACTATATGGTGCCAAATGTGCAATTCAAATTGCAAAAAGTTCTAACGGGTCTCAAAATGTTTATTAGAGTCTAATAAGTAAATAATAAAAGTATAACAGTTAACCAATGAAAGGTTTGTCTGTTATCGTTAAAAGAACTTAACTAAAAAATTTGCACTATACATTAGTTATATAGGTCCTAAAAAGTGCTTTGTGAACTATATCGTGCCAAATGTGCAATTCACATTGCAAAAAGTTCTAACGGGTCTCTAAATGTTTATTAGAGTCTAATAAGTAAATAATAAAAGTATAACAGTTAACCAATAAAAGCTTTGTCTGTTATCGTTAAAAGAACTTAACTAAAAAATTTGCACTATACATTAGTTATATAGGTCCTAAAAAGTGCCTTGTGAACTATATGGTGCCAAAAGTGCAATTCACATTGCAAAAAGTTCTAACGGGTCTTAAAATGTTTATTAGAGTCTAATAAGTAAATAATAAAAGTATAACAGTTAACCAATGAAAGGTTTGTCTGTTATTGTTAAAAGAACTTAACTAAAAAATTTGCACTATACATTAGTTATATAGGTCCTAAAAAGTGCTTTATGAACTATATGGTGCCAAATGTGCAATTCACATTGCAAAAAGTTCTAACGGGTCTCAAATTGTTTATTAGAGTCTAATAGGTAAATAATAAAAGTATAACAGTTAACCAATGAAAGGTTTGTCTGTTATCGTTAAAAGAACTTAACTAAAAAATTTGCACTATACATTAGTTATATAGGTCCTAAAAAGTGCTTTGTGAACTATATGGTGCCAAATGTGCAATTCACATTGCAAAAAGTTCTAACGGGTCTCTAAAAGTTTATTAGAGTCTAATAAGTAAATAATAAAAGTATAACAGTTCACCAATAAAAGGTTTGTCTGTTATCGTTAAAAGAACTTAACTAAAAAATTTGCACTATACATTAGTTATATAGGTCCTAAAAAGTACCTTGTGAACAATATGGTGCCAAATGTGCAATTCACATTGCAAAAAGTTCAAACTGGTCTCAAAATGTTTATTAGAGTCTAATAAGTAAATAACAAAAGTATAACAGTTAACCAATGAAAGGTTTGTCTGTTATCGTTAAAAGAACTTAACTAAAAAATTTGCACTATACATTAGTTATATAGGTCCTGAAAAGTACCTTGTGAACTATATGGTGCCAAATGTGCAATTCACATTGCAAAAAGTTCTAACTGGTCTCAAAATGTTTATTAGAGTCTAATAAGTAAATAATAAAAGTATAACAGTTAACCAATAAAAGCTTTGTCTGTTATCGTTAAAAGAACTTAACTAAAAAATTTGCACTATACATTAGTTATATAGGTCCTAAAAAGTACCTTGTGAACAATATGGTGCCAAATGTGCAATTCACATTGCAAAAACTTCTAACTGGTGTCAAAATGTTTATTAGAGTCTAATAAGTAAATAATAAAAGTATAACAGTTAACCAATGAAAGGTTTGTCTGTTATCGTTAAAAGAACTTAACTAAAAAATTTGCACTATACATTAGTTATATAGGTCCTAAAAAGTACCTTGTGAACTATATGGTGCCAAATGTGCAATTCACATTGCAAAAACTTCTAACGGGTCTCAAAATGTTTATTAGAGTCTAATAAGTAAATAATAAAAGTATAACAGTTAACCAATAAAAGCTTTGTCTGTTATCGTTAAAAGAACTTAACTAAAAAATTTGCACTATACATTAGTTATATAGGTCCTAAAAAGTGCTTTGTGAACTATATCGTGCCAAATGTGCAATTCACATTGCAAAAAGTTCTAACGGGTCTCTAAATGTTTATTAGAGTCTAATAAGTAAATAATAAAAGTATAACAGTTAACCAATGAAAGGTTTGTCTGTTATTGTTAAAAGAACTTAACTAAAAAATTTGCACTATACATTAGTTATATAGGTCCTAAAAAGTGCTTTATGAACTATATGGTGCCAAATGTGCAATTCACATTGCAAAAAGTTCTAACGGGTCTCAAATTGTTTATTAGAGTCTAATAGGTAAATAATAAAAGTATAACAGTTAACCAATGAAAGGTTTGTCTGTTATCGTTAAAAGAACTTAACTAAAAAATTTGCACTATACATTAGTTATATAGGTCCTAAAAAGTGCTTTGTGAACTATATGGTGCCAAATGTGCAATTCACATAGCAAAAAGTTCTAACGGGTCTCTAAATGTTTATTAGAGTCTAATAAGTAAATAATAAAAGTATAACAGTTAACCAATAAAAGCTTTGTCTGTTATCGTTAAAAGAACTTAACTAAAAAATTTGCACTATACATTAGTTATATAGGTCCTAAAAAGTACCTTGTGAACAATATGGTGCCAAATGTGCAATTCACATTGCAAAAAGTTCAAACTGGTCTCAAAATGTTTATTAGAGTCTAATAAGTAAATAATAAAAGTATAACAGTTAACCAATGAAAGGTTTGTCTGTTATCGTTAAAAGAACTTAACTAAAAAATTTGCACTATACATTAGTTATATAGGTCCTGAAAAGTACCTTGTGAACTATATGGTGCCAAATGTGCAATTCACAATGCAAAAAGTTCTAACGGGTCTCAAAATGTTTATTAGAGTCTAATAAGTAAATAATAAAAGTATAACAGTTAACCAATGAAAGGTTTGTCTGTTATCGTTAAAAGAACTTAACTAAAAAATTTGCACTATACATTAGTTATATAGGTCCTAAAAAGTGCTTTGTGAACTATATGGTGCCAAATGTGCAATTCACATTGCAAAAAGTTCTAACGGGTCTCTAAATGTTTATTAGAGTCTAATAAGTAAATAATAAAAGTATAACAGTTAACCAATGAAAGGTTTGTCTGTTATCGTTAAAAGAACTTAACTAAAAAATTTGCACTATACATTAGTTATATAGGTCCTAAAAAGTGCTTTGTGAACTATATGGTGCCAAATGTGCAATTCACATTGCAAAAAGTTCTAACGGGTCTCTAAATGTTTATTAGAGTCTAATAAGTAAATAATAAAAGTATAACAGTTAACCAATGAAAGGTTTGTCTGTTATCGTTAAAAGAACTTAACTAAAAAATTTGCACTATACATTAGTTATATAGGTCCTAAAAAGTACCTTGTGAACTATATGGTGCCAAATGTGCAATTCACATTGCAAAAAGTTCTAACGGGTCTCAAAATGTTTATTAGAGTCTAATAAGTAAATAATAAAAGTATAACAGTTAACCAATAAAAGGTTTGTCTGTTATCGTTAAAAGAACTTAACTAAAAAATTTGCACTATACATTAGTTATATAGGTCCTAAAAAGTGCCTTGTGAACTATATGGTGCCAAAAGTGCAATTCACATTGCAAAAAGTTCTAACGGGTCTTAAAATGTTTATTAGAGTCTAATAAGTAAATAATAAAAGTATAACAGTTAACCAATGAAAGGTTTGTCTGTTATCGTTAAAAGAACTTAACTAAAAAATTTGCACTATACATTAGTTATATAGGTCCTGAAAAGTACCTTGTGAACTATATGGTGCCAAATGTGCAATTCACATTGCAAAAAGTTCTAACTGGTCTCAAAATGTTTATTAGAGTCTAATAAGTAAATAATGAAAGTATAACAGTTAACCAATAAAAGCTTTGTCTGTTATCGTTAAAAGAACTTAACTAAAAAATTTGCACTATACATTAGTTATATAGGTCCTAAAAAGTACCTTGTGAACAATATGGTGCCAAATGTGCAATTCACATTGCAAAAACTTCTAACTGGTCTCAAAATGTTTATTAGAGTCTAATAAGTAAATAATAAAAGTATAACAGTTAACCAATAAAAGGTTTGTCTGTTATCGTTAAAAGAACTTAACTAAAAAAATTGCACTATACATTAGTTATATAGGTCCTAAAAAGTACCTTGTGAACTATATGGTGCCAAATGTGCAATTCACATTGCAAAAAGTTCTAACGGGTCTCAAAATGTTTATTAGAGTCTAATAAGTAAATAATAAAAGTATAACAGTTAACCAATAAAAGCTTTGTCTGTTATCGTTAAAAGAACTTAACTAAAAAATTTGCACTATACATTAGTTATATAGGTCCTAAAAAGTGCCTTGTGAACTATATGGTGCCAAATGTGCAATTCACATTGCAAAAAGTTCTAACGGGTCTTAAAATGTTTATTAGAGTCTAATAAGTAAATAATAAAAGTATAACAGTTAACCAATGAAAGGTTTGTCTGTTATCGTTAAAAGAACTTAACTAAAAAATTTGCACTACACATTAGTTACATAGGTCCTAAAAAGTACCTTGTGAACTATATGGTGCCAAATGTGCAATTCACATTGCAAAAAGTTCTAACTGGTCTCAAAATGTTTATTAGAGTCTAATAACTAAATAATAAAAGTATAACAGTTAACCAATGAAAGGTTTGTCTGTTATCGTTAAAAGAACTTAACTAAAAAATTTGCACTATACATTAGTTATATAGGTCCTAAAAAGTGCTTTGTGAACTATATGGTGCCAAATGTGCAATTCACATTGCAAAAAGTTCTAACGGGTCTCAAAATGTTTATTAGAGTCTAATAAGTAAATAATAAAAGTATAACAGTTAACCAATGAAAGGTTTGTCTGTTATCGTTAAAAGAACTTAACTAAAAAATTTGCACTATACATTAGTTATATAGGTCCTAAAAAGTGCTTTGTAAACTATATGGTGCCAAATGTGCAATTCAAATTGCAAAAAGTTCTAACGGGTCTCAAAATGTTTATTAGAGTCGAATAAGTAAATAATAAAAGTATAACAGTTAACCAATGAAAGGTTTGTCTGTTATCGTTAAAAGAACTTAACTAAAAAATTTGCACTATACATTAGTTATATAGGTCCTAAAAAGTGCTTTGTGAACTATATCGTGCCAAATGTGCAATTCACATTGCAAAAAGTTCTAACGAGTCTCTAAATGTTTATTAGAGTCTAATAAGTAAATAATAAAAGTATAACAGTTAACCAATAAAAGCTTTGTCTGTTATCGTTAAAAGAACTTAACTAAAAAATTTGCAGTATACATTAGTTATATAGGTCCTAAAATTACCTTGTGAACTATATGGTGCCAAATGTGCAATTCACATTGCAAAAAGTTCTAACGGGTCTCAAAATGTTTATTAGAGTCTAATAAGTAAATAATAAAAGTATAACAGTTAACCAATAAAAGCTTTGTCTGTTATCGTTAAAAGAACTTAACTAAAAAATTTGCACTATACATTAGTTATATAGGTCCTAAAAAGTGCCTTGTGAACTATATGGTGCCAAAAGTGCAATTCACATTGCAAAAAGTTCTAACGGGTCTTAAAATGTTTATTAGAGTCTAATAAGTAAATAATAAAAGTATAACAGTTAACCAATGAAAGGTTTGTCTGTTATTGTTAAAAGAACTTAACTAAAAAATTTGCACTATACATTAGTTATATAGGTCCTAAAAAGTGCTTTATGAACTATATGGTGCCAAATGTGCAATTCACATTGCAAAAAGTTCTAACGGGTCTCAAATTGTTTATTAGAGTCTAATAGGTAAATAATAAAAGTATAACAGTTAACCAATGAAAGGTTTGTCTGTTATCGTTAAAAGAACTTAACTAAAAAATTTGCACTATACATTAGTTATATAGGTCCTGAAAAGTACCTTGTGAACTATATGGTGCCAAATGTGCAATTCACATTGCAAAAAGTTCTAACGGGTCTCAAAATGTTTATTAGAGTCTAATAAGTAAATAATAAAAGTATAACAGTTAACCAATAAAAGCTTTGTCTGTTATCGTTAAAAGAACTTAACTAAAAAATTTGCACTATACATTAGTTATATAGGTCCTAAAAAGTACCTTGTGAACAATATGGTGCCAAATGTGCAATTCACATTGCAAAAACTTCTAACTGGTGTCAAAATGTTTATTAGAGTCTAATAAGTAAATAATAAAAGTATAACAGTTAACCAATGAAAGGTTTGCCTGTTATCGTTAAAAGAACTTAACTAAAAAATTTGCACTATACATTAGTTATATAGGTCCTAAAAAGTACCTTGTGAACTATATGGTGCCAAATGTGCAATTCACATTGCAAAAAGTTCTAACGGGTCTCAAAATGTTTATTAGAGTCTAATAAGTAAATAATAAAAGTATAACAGTTAACCAATAAAAGCTTTGTCTGTTATCGTTAAAAGAACTTAACTAAAAAATTTGCACTATACATTAGTTATATAGGTCCTAAAAAGTACCTTGTGAACTATATGGTGCCAAATGTGCAATTCACATTGCAAAAAGTTCTAACGGGTCTCAAAATGTTTATTAGAGTCTAATAAGTAAATAATAAAAGTATAACAGTTAACCAATAAAAGCTTTGTCTGTTATCGTTAAAAGAACTTAACTAAAAAATTTGCACTATACATTAGTTATATAGGTCCTAAAAAGTGCCTTGTGAACTATATGGTGCCAAATGTGCAATTCACATTGCAAAAAGTTCTAACGGGTCTTAAAATGTTTATTAGAGTCTAATAAGTAAATAATAAAAGTATAACAGTTAACCAAAAAAAGGTTTGTCTGTTATCGTTAAAAGAACTTAACTAAAAAATTTGCACTATACATTAGTTACATAGGTCCTAAAAAGTACCTTGTGAACTATATGGTGCCAAATGTGCAATTCACATTGCAAAAAGTTCTAACTGGTCTCAAAATGTTTATTAGAGTCTAATAAGTAAATAATAAAAGTATAACAGTTAACCAATGAAAGGTTTGTCTGTTATCGTTAAAAGAACTTAACTAAAAAATTTGCACTATACATTAGTTATATAGGTCCTAAAAAGTGCCTTGTGAACTATATGGTGCCAAATGTGCAATTCACATTGCAAAAACTTCTAACGGGTCTCAAAATGTTTATTAGAGTCTAATAAGTAAATAATAAAAGTATAACAGTTAACCAATGAAAGGTTTGTCTGTTATCGTTAAAAGAACTTAACTAAAAAATTTGCACTATACATTAGTTATATTGGTCCTAAAAAGTGCTTTGTGAACTATATGGTGCCAAATGTGCAATTCAAATTGCAAAAAGTTCTAACGGGTCTCAAAATGTTTATTAGAGTCTAATAAGTAAATAATAAAAGTATAACAGTTAACCAATGAAAGGTTTGTCTGTTATCGTTAAAAGAACTTAACTAAAAAATTTGCACTATACATTAGTTATATAGGTCCTAAAAAGTGCTTTGTGAACTATATCGTGCCAAATGTGCAATTCACATTGCAAAAAGTTCTAACGGGTCTCTAAATGTTTATTAGAGTCTAATAAGTAAATAATAAAAGTATAACAGTTAACCAATAAAAGCTTTGTCTGTTATCGTTAAAAGAACTTAACTAAAAAATTTGCAGTATACATTAGTTATATAGGTCCTAAAAAGTACCTTGTGAACTATATGGTGCCAAATGTGCAATTCACATTGCAAAAAGTTCTAACGGGTCTCAAAATGTTTATTAGAGTCTAATAAGTAAATAATAAAAGTATAACAGTTAACCAATAAAAGCTTTGTCTGTTATCGTTAAAAGAACTTAACTAAAAAATTTGCAGTATACATTAGTTATATAGGTCCTAAAAAGTGCCTTGTGAACTATATGGTGCCAAAAGTGCAATTCACATTGCAAAAAGTTCTAACGGGTCTTAAAATGTTTATTAGAGTCTAATAAGTAAATAATAAAAGTATAACAGTTAACCAAAAAAAAGTTTGTCTGTTATCGTTAAAAGAACTTAACTAAAAAATTTGCACTATACATTAGTTACATAGGTCCTAAAAAGTACCTTGTGAACTATATGGTGCCAAATGTGCAATTCACATTGCAAAAAGTTCTAACTGGTCTCAAAATGTTTATTAGAGTCTAATAAGTAAATAATAAAAGTATAACAGTTAACCAATGAAAGGTTTGTCTGTTATCGTTAAAAGAACTTAACTAAAAAATTTGCACTATACATTAGTTATATAGGTCCTAAAAAGTGCCTTGTGAACTATATGGTGCCAAATGTGCAATTCACATTGCAAAAAGTTCTAACGGGTCTCAAAATGTTTATTAGAGTCTAATAAGTAAATAATAAAAGTATAACAGTTAAGCAATGAAAGGTTTGTCTGTTATCGTTAAAAGAACTTAACTAAAAAATTTGCACTATACATTAGTTATATTGGTCCTAAAAAGTGCTTTGTGAACTATATGGTGCCAAATGTGCAATTCAAATTGCAAAAAGTTCTAACGGGTCTCAAAATGTTTATTAGAGTCTAATAAGTAAATAATAAAAGTATAACAGTTAACCAATGAAAGGTTTGTCTGTTATCGTTAAAAGAACTTAACTAAAAAATTTGCACTATACATTAGTTATATAGGTCCTAAAAAGTGCTTTGTGAACTATATCGTGCCAAATGTGCAATTCACATTGCAAAAAGTTCTAACGGGTCTCTAAATGTTTATTAGAGTCTAATAAGTAAATAATAAAAGTATAACAGTTAACCAATAAAAGCTTTGTCTGTTATCGTTAAAAGAACTTAACTAAAAAATTTGCAGTATACATTAGTTATATAGGTCCTAAAAAGTACCTTGTGAACTATATGGTGCCAAATGTGCAATTCACATTGCAAAAAGTTCTAACGGGTCTCAAAATGTTTATTAGAGTCTAATAAGTAAATAATAAAAGTATAACAGTTAACCAATAAAAGCTTTGTCTGTTATCGTTAAAAGAACTTAACTAAAAAATTTGCACTATACATTAGTTATATAGGTCCTAAAAAGTGCCTTGTGAACTATATGGTGCCAAAAGTGCAATTCACATTGCAAAAAGTTCTAACTGGTCTCAAAATGTTTATTAGAGTCTAATAAGTAAATAATAAAAGTATAACAGTTAACCAATGAAAGGTTTGTCTGTTATCGTTAAAAGAACTTAACTAAAAAATTTGCACTATACATTAGTTATATAGGTCCTAAAAAGTGCTTTGTGAACTATATGGTGCCAAATGTGCAATTCACATTGCAAAAAGTTCTAACGGGTCTCTAAATGTTTATTAGAGTCTAATAAGTAAATAATAAAAGTATAACAGTTAACCAATAAAAGGTTTGTCTGTTATCGTTAAAAGAACTTAACTAAAAAATTTGCACTATACATTAGTTATATAGGTCCTAAAAAGTACCTTGTGAACAATATGGTGCCAAATGTGCAATTCACATTGCAAAAAGTTCTAACTGGTCTCAAAATGTTTATTAGAGTCTAATAAGTAAATAATAAAAGTATAACAGTTAACCAATGAAAGGTTTGTCTGTTATCGTTAAAAGAACTTAACTAAAAAATTTGCACTATACATTAGTTATATAGGTCCTGAAAAGTACCTTGTGAACTATATGGTGCCAAATGTGCAATTCACATTGCAAAAAGTTCTAACGGGTCTCAAAATGTTTATTAGAGTCTAATAAGTAAATAATAAAAGTATAACAGTAAACCAATAAAAGCTTTGTCTGTTATCGTTAAAAGAACTTAACTAAAAAATTTGCACTATACATTAGTTATATAGGTCCTAAAAAGTACCTTGTGAACAATATGGTGCCAAATGTGCAATTCACATTGCAAAAACTTCTAACTGGTGTCAAAATGTTTATTAGAGTCTAATAAGTAAATAATAAAAGTATAACAGTTAACCAATAAAAGCTTTGTCTGTTATCGTTAAAAGAACTTAACTAAAAAATTTGCACTATACATTAGTTATATAGGTCCTAAAAAGTGCCTTGTGAACTATATGGTGCCAAATGTGCAATTCACATTGCAAAAAGTTCTAACGGGTCTCAAAATGTTTATTAGAGTCTAATAAGTAAATAATAAAAGTATAACAGTTAACCAATGAAAGGTTTGTCTGTTATCGTTAAAAGAACTTAACTAAAAAATTTGCACTATACATTAGTTATATTGGTCCTAAAAAGTGCTTTGTGAACTATATGGTGCCAAATGTGCAATTCAAATTGCAAAAAGTTCTAACGGGTCTCAAAATGTTTATTAGAGTCTAATAAGTAAATAATAAAAGTATAACAGTTAACCAATGAAAGGTTTGTCTGTTATCGTTAAAAGAACTTAACTAAAAAATTTGCACTATACATTAGTTATATAGGTCCTAAAAAGTGCTTTGTGAACTATATCGTGCCAAATGTGCAATTCACATTGCAAAAAGTTCTAACGGGTCTCTAAATGTTTATTAGAGTCTAATAAGTAAATAATAAAAGTATAACAGTTAACCAATAAAAGCTTTGTCTGTTATCGTTAAAAGAACTTAACTAAAAAATTTGCAGTATACATTAGTTATATAGGTCCTAAAAAGTACCTTGTGAACTATATGGTGCCAAATGTGCAATTCACATTGCAAAAAGTTCTAACGGGTCTCAAAATGTTTATTAGAGTCTAATAAGTAAATAATAAAAGTATAACAGTTAACCAATAAAAGCTTTGTCTGTTATCGTTAAAAGAACTTAACTAAAAAATTTGCACTATACATTAGTTATATAGGTCCTAAAAAGTGCCTTGTGAACTATATGGTGCCAAAAGTGCAATTCACATTGCAAAAAGTTCTAACGGGTCTTAAAATGTTTATTAGAGTCTAATAAGTAAATAATAAAAGTATAACAGTTAACCAATGAAAGGTTTGTCTGTTATTGTTAAAAGAACTTAACTAAAAAATTTGCACTATACATTAGTTATATAGGTCCTAAAAAGTGCTTTATGAACTATATGGTGCCAAATGTGCAATTCACATTGCAAAAAGTTCTAACGGGTCTCAAATTGTTTATTAGAGTCTAATAAGTAAATAATAAAAGTATAACAGTTAACCAATGAAAGGTTTGTCTGTTATCGTTAAAAGAACTTAACTAAAAAATTTGCACTATACATTAGTTATATAGGTCCTAAAAAGTGCTTTGTGAACTATATGGTGCCAAATGTGCAATTCACATTGCAAAAAGTTCTAACGGGTCTCTAAATGTTTATTAGAGTCTAATAAGTAAATAATAAAAGTATAACAGTTAACCAATAAAAGGTTTGTCTGTTATCGTTAAAAGAACTTAACTAAAAAATTTGCACTATACATTAGTTATATAGGTCCTAAAAAGTACCTTGTGAACAATATGGTGCCAAATGTGCAATTCACATTGCAAAAAGTTCTAACTGGTCTCAAAATGTTTATTAGAGTCTAATAAGTAAATAATAAAAGTATAACAGTTAACCAATGAAAGGTTTGTCTGTTATCGTTAAAAGAACTTAACTAAAAAATTTGCACTATACATTAGTTATATAGGTCCTAAAAAGTGCTTTGTGAACTATATGGTGCCAAATGTGCAATTCACATTGCAAAAAGTTCTAACGGGTCTCTAAATGTTTATTAGAGTCTAATAAGTAAATAATAAAAGTATAACAGTTAACCAATAAAAGGTTTGTCTGTTATCGTTAAAAGAACTTAACTAAAAAATTTGCACTATACATTAGTTATATAGGTCCTAAAAAGTACCTTGTGAACAATATGGTGCCAAATGTGCAATTCACATTGCAAAAAGTTCTAACTGGTCTCAAAATGTTTATTAGAGTCTAATAAGTAAATAATAAAAGTATAACAGTTAACCAATGAAAGGTTTGTCTGTTATCGTTAAAAGAACTTAACTAAAAAATTTGCACTATACATTAGTTATATAGGTCCTGAAAAGTACCTTGTGAACTATATGGTGCCAAATGTGCAATTCACATTGCAAAAAGTTCTAACGGGTCTCAAAATGTTTATTAGAGTCTAATAAGTAAATAATAAAAGTATATAAGTAAACCAATAAAAGCTTTGTCTGTTATCGTTAAAAGAACTTAACTAAAAAATTTGCACTATACATTAGTTATATAGGTCCTAAAAAGTACCTTGTGAACAATATGGTGCCAAATGTGCAATTCACATTGCAAAAACTTCTAACTGGTGTCAAAATGTTTATTAGAGTCTAATAAGTAAATAATAAAAGTATAACAGTTAACCAATAAAAGCTTTGTCTGTTATCGTTAAAAGAACTTAACTAAAAAATTTGCACTATACATTAGTTATATAGGTCCTAAAAAGTGCCTTGTGAACTATATGGTGCCAAAAGTGCAATTCACATTGCAAAAAGTTCTAACGGGTCTTAAAATGTTTATTAGAGTCTAATAAGTAAATAATAAAAGTATAACAGTTAACCAATGAAAGGTTTGTCTGTTATTGTTAAAAGAACTTAACTAAAAAATTTGCACTATACATTAGTTATATAGGTCCTAAAAAGTGCCTTGTGAACTATATGGTGCCAAATGTGCAATTCACATTGCAAAAAGTTCTAACGGGTCTCAAAATGTTTATTAGAGTCTAATAAGTAAATAATAAAAGTATAACAGTTAACCAATGAAAGGTTTGTCTGTTATCGTTAAAAGAACTTAACTAAAAAATTTGCACTATACATTAGTTATATTGGTCCTAAAAAGTGCTTTGTGAACTATATGGTGCCAAATGTGCAATTCAAATTGCAAAAAGTTCTAACGGGTCTCAAAATGTTTATTAGAGTCTAATAAGTAAATAATAAAAGTATAACAGTTAACCAATGAAAGGTTTGTCTGTTATCGTTAAAAGAACTTAACTAAAAAATTTGCACTATACATTAGTTATATAGGTCCTAAAAAGTGCTTTGTGAACTATATGGTGCCAAATGTGCAATTCACATTGCAAAAAGTTCTAACGGGTCTCTAAATGTTTATTAGAGTCTAATAAGTAAATAATAAAAGTATAACAGTTAACCAATGAAAGGTTTGTCTGTTATCGTTAAAAGAACTTAACTAAAAAATTTGCACTATACATTAGTTATATTGGTCCTAAAAAGTGCTTTGTGAACTATATGGTGCCAAATGTGCAATTCAAATTGCAAAAAGTTCTAACGGGTCTCAAAATGTTTATTAGAGTCTAATAAGTAAATAATAAAAGTATAACAGTTAACCAATGAAAGGTTTGTCTGTTATCGTTAAAAGAACTTAACTAAAAAATTTGCACTATACATTAGTTATATAGGTCCTAAAAAGTGCTTTGTGAACTATATGGTGCCAAATGTGCAATTCACATTGCAAAAAGTTCTAACGGGTCTCTAAATGTTTATTAGAGTCTAATAAGTAAATAATAAAAGTATAACAGTTAACCAATAAAAGCTTTGTCTGTTATCGTTAAAAGAACTTAACTAAAAAATTTGCAGTATACATTAGTTATATAGGTCCTAAAAAGTACCTTGTGAACTATATGGTGCCAAATGTGCAATTCACATTGCAAAAAGTTCTAACGGGTCTCAAAATGTTTATTAGAGTCTAATAAGTAAATAATAAAAGTATAACAGTTAACCAATAAAAGCTTTGTCTGTTATCGTTAAAAGAACTTAACTAAAAAATTTGCACTATACATTAGTTATATAGGTCCTAAAAAGTGCCTTGTGAACTATATGGTGCCAAAAGTGCAATTCACATTGCAAAAAGTTCTAACGGGTCTTAAAATGTTTATTAGAGTCTAATAAGTAAATAATAAAAGTATAACAGTTAACCAATGAAAGGTTTGTCTGTTATTGTTAAAAGAACTTAACTAAAAAATTTGCACTATACATTAGTTATATAGGTCCTAAAAAGTGCTTTATGAACTATATGGTGCCAAATGTGCAATTCACATTGCAAAAAGTTCTAACGGGTCTCAAATTGTTTATTAGAGTCTAATAAGTAAATAATAAAAGTATAACAGTTAACCAATGAAAGGTTTGTCTGTTATCGTTAAAAGAACTTAACTAAAAAATTTGCACTATACATTAGTTATATAGGTCCTAAAAAGTGCTTTGTGAACTATATGGTGCCAAATGTGCAATTCACATTGCAAAAAGTTCTAACGGGTCTCTAAATGTTTATTAGAGTCTAATAAGTAAATAATAAAAGTATAACAGTTAACCAATAAAAGGTTTGTCTGTTATCGTTAAAAGAACTTAACTAAAAAATTTGCACTATACATTAGTTATATAGGTCCTAAAAAGTACCTTGTGAACAATATGGTGCCAAATGTGCAATTCACATTGCAAAAAGTTCTAACTGGTCTCAAAATGTTTATTAGAGTCTAATAAGTAAATAATAAAAGTATAACAGTTAACCAATGAAAGGTTTGTCTGTTATCGTTAAAAGAACTTAACTAAAAAATTTGCACTATACATTAGTTATATAGGTCCTAAAAAGTGCTTTGTGAACTATATGGTGCCAAATGTGCAATTCACATTGCAAAAAGTTCTAACGGGTCTCTAAATGTTTATTAGAGTCTAATAAGTAAATAATAAAAGTATAACAGTTAACCAATAAAAGGTTTGTCTGTTATCGTTAAAAGAACTTAACTAAAAAATTTGCACTATACATTAGTTATATAGGTCCTAAAAAGTACCTTGTGAACAATATGGTGCCAAATGTGCAATTCACATTGCAAAAAGTTCTAACTGGTCTCAAAATGTTTATTAGAGTCTAATAAGTAAATAATAAAAGTATAACAGTTAACCAATGAAAGGTTTGTCTGTTATCGTTAAAAGAACTTAACTAAAAAATTTGCACTATACATTAGTTATATAGGTCCTGAAAAGTACCTTGTGAACTATATGGTGCCAAATGTGCAATTCACATTGCAAAAAGTTCTAACGGGTCTCAAAAGGTTTATTAGAGTCTAATAAGTAAATAATAAAAGTATATAAGTAAACCAATAAAAGCTTTGTCTGTTATCGTTAAAAGAACTTAACTAAAAAATTTGCACTATACATTAGTTATATAGGTCCTAAAAAGTACCTTGTGAACAATATGGTGCCAAATGTGCAATTCACATTGCAAAAACTTCTAACTGGTGTCAAAATGTTTATTAGAGTCTAATAAGTAAATAATAAAAGTATAACAGTTAACCAATAAAAGCTTTGTCTGTTATCGTTAAAAGAACTTAACTAAAAAATTTGCACTATACATTAGTTATATAGGTCCTAAAAAGTGCCTTGTGAACTATATGGTGCCAAAAGTGCAATTCACATTGCAAAAAGTTCTAACGGGTCTTAAAATGTTTATTAGAGTCTAATAAGTAAATAATAAAAGTATAACAGTTAACCAATGAAAGGTTTGTCTGTTATTGTTAAAAGAACTTAACTAAAAAATTTGCACTATACATTAGTTATCGTGACGCGACACCTTATCGAAAGACACTTTATCGAACGACACTTAATCGAACGACACTTTATCGAAAGACACTTAATCGAACGACACCTGATCGAAACGACAGCTGATCGAAACGACAGTTGATCGAACGACACTTTATCGAACCGAAAGTTGATCAAACGACACTTTATCGAACCGACAGCTGATGAAAGCGACAGTTGATCGAACGACACTTTATCGAACCGACAGTTCAAGCAAGATTTTTGCGTGTTTCTCAAACATTGAAACAATGGGTCATTGTGATGTTCAGCTATCTGTCCATGTTTGTTTGATAAAGTTGGATTTTGTAATTTTTGAGATATTGTGATATTTATATAATTTTGCTCTCTCTCCGCATTGAAACGTTCTACTCATTTACGCACCAATAACTTGACTAACTATTCTTTTTCGTTCTCTTTTCACAGCGGGGGCGCGGCGTAACAAGAAGAATTTATAGAAATGTGTCACTTTTAGAAATACCTAATTTACACTAAATTCACTTTCTTTAGTTTTACAATTATGATGTATACAGGAAGCCAGATGATGTTTCTACTAACCTGTAATAATCTCATCGTCTACGACGCATAGGTTTCTAGTAATTAACGATTGCAAATGTGTGTGCGGGGTTGGCCACACCTAGTTTTTTTAGTAAACTCGCGAGCCTGGTTAGGATAGGGTTAAAAGATCCACAATTTATTGAAACAACTGACGATATGCACTGTTAAAAGAACGACAATTTATTAAAAGAACTGACAACATGCACTGTTAAAAGCACGACAACTGACGAAGTGCACATTTCAATCGCATTCATTTAATTACAAGTTGTGTGCAATTGCTCGAAGATAACTTTTTATGTCCATATTTGTTGAGTCATAATTTTCAACTATGCTCTTCAGCCGTTTGTTGACAGCGTCGTAGCGCTTCTTCCGTGGTGGGCCATCGATTCCAGCACTCAATTGTTCAATTAACATTTCGTTGGAACCTTCCTGCTTAATTTTTTTGACGAGTCTGCGAAGCGTCGGATGGGATATTGAGACACGCTTGCTGAACGCATTGTGCCATCCTTCAATGCTATTATTCGTTCGTGGAAGGTCATCTTGAACCCGGTGGAAGACATTCACATGTGTACGTGCTACCAAGCATCGAAGCCATTTATTTTGCGCTGTCGGTCAAGCTGGGATAAAGACCACTTTCAAGAAGCTACTTTGTGTAAAAGTCAGACAGCGACATGCCCCTTGCTATTAAATTTTGCCTTCAATTCCTTACTCTTTGTATCTATAATGACTAGTCTAGTCTACTGTACAGACAATCTCGTACTTAGTAATTCTCGTGCGTATTCTTGTGATATCTTATTAATATGTGGGCGGGCCGGCCGCCATGCGCAATCGAACACTTTATGATACAAATATAAAATATAGATATAAAATATAAATCGTCAACTTTATGATATATACATCACAATTCATTAATGCACACCATTACAAAGACCGCACATCACAATGGCTCATTGTTTCAATGTTTGAGAAACACGCAAAAATCTTGCTTGAACTGTCGGTTCGATAAAGTGTCGTTCGATCAGCTGTCGTTTTGATTAACTGTCGGTTCGATAAAGTGTCGTTCGATCAGCTGTCGTTTCGATAAAGTGTCGTTCGATCAACTGTCGGCTCGATTAACTGTCGTTCGATAAAGTGTCTTTCGATCAGCTGTCGTTTCGATCAGGTGTCGTTCGATAAAGTGTCGTTCGATAAAGTGTCTTTCGATAAGGTGTCGTAGTACCATTAGTTATATAGGTCCTAAAAAGTGCTTTATGAACTATATGGTGCCAAATGTGCAATTCACATTGCAAAAAGTTCTAACGGGTCTCAAATTGTTTATTAGAGTCTAATAGGTAAATAATAAAAGTATAACAGTTAACCAATGAAAGGTTTGTCTGTTATCGTTAAAAGAACTTAACTAAAAAATTTGCACTATACATTAGTTATATAGGTCCTGAAAAGTACCTTGTGAACTATATGGTGCCAAATGTGCAATTCACATTGCAAAAAGTTCTAACGGGTCTCAAAATGTTTATTAGAGTCTAATAAGTAAATAATAAAAGTATAACAGTTAACCAATAAAAGCTTTGTCTGTTATCGTTAAAAGAACTTAACTAAAAAATTTGCACTATACATTAGTTATATAGGTCCTAAAAAGTACCTTGTGAACAATATGGTGCCAAATGTGCAATTCACATTGCAAAAACTTCTAACTGGTGTCAAAATGTTTATTAGAGTCTAATAAGTAAATAATAAAAGTATAACAGTTAACCAATGAAAGGTTTGCCTGTTATCGTTAAAAGAACTTAACTAAAAAATTTGCACTATACATTAGTTATATAGGTCCTAAAAAGTACCTTGTGAACTATATGGTGCCAAATGTGCAATTCACATTGCAAAAAGTTCTAACGGGTCTCAAAATGTTTATTAGAGTCTAATAAGTAAATAATAAAAGTATAACAGTTAACCAATAAAAGCTTTGTCTGTTATCGTTAAAAGAACTTAACTAAAAAATTTGCACTATACATTAGTTATATAGGTCCTAAAAAGTACCTTGTGAACTATATGGTGCCAAATGTGCAATTCACATTGCAAAAAGTTCTAACGGGTCTCAAAATGTTTATTAGAGTCTAATAAGTAAATAATAAAAGTATAACAGTTAACCAATAAAAGCTTTGTCTGTTATCGTTAAAAGAACTTAACTAAAAAATTTGCACTATACATTAGTTCGTGACGCGACACCTTATCGAAAGACACTTTATCGAACGACACTTAATCGAACGACACTTTATCGAAAGACACTTAATCGAACGACACCTGATCGAAACGACACCTGATCGAAACGACAGTTGATCGAACGACACTTTATCGAACCGAAAGTTGATCAAACGACACTTTATCGAACCGACAGTTAATCAAAACGACAGTTGATCGAACGACACTTTATCGAACCGACAGTTCAAGCAAGATTTTTGCGTGTTTCTCAAACATTGAAACAATGGGTCATTGTGATGTTCAGCTATCTGTCCATGTTTGTTTGATAAAGTTGGATTTTGTAATTTTTGAGATATTGTGATATTTATATAATTTTGCTCTCTCTCCGCATTGAAACGTATTACTCATTTACGCACCAATAACTTGACTAACTATTCTTTTTCGTTCTCTTTTCACAGCGGGGGCGCGGCGTAACAAGAAGAATTTATAGAAATGTGTCACTTTTAGAAATACCTAATTTACACTAAATTCACTTTCTTTAGTTTTACAATTATGATGTATACAGGAAGCCAGATGATGTTTCTACTAACCTGTAATAATCTCATCGTCTACGACGCATAGGTTTCTAGTAATTAACGATTGCAAATGTGTGTGCGGGGTTGGCCACACCTAGTTTTTTTAGTAAACTCGCGAGCCTGGTTAGGATAGGGTTAAAAGATCCACAATTTATTGAAACAACTGACGATATGCACTGTTAAAAGAACGACAATTTATTAAAAGAACTGACAACATGCACTGTTAAAAGCACGACAACTGACGAAGTGCACATTTCAATCGCATTCATTTAATTACAAGTTGTGTGCAATTGCTCGAAGATAACTTTTTATGTCCATATTTGTTGAGTCATAATTTTCAACTATGCTCTTCAGCCGTTGGTTGACAGCGTCGTAGCGCTTCTTCCGAGGTGGGCCATCGATTCCAGCACTCAATTGCTCAATTAACATTTCGTTGGAACCTTGTTCCCGCTTAATTTTTTTGACGAGTCTTCGAAGCGTCGGATGGGATAATGAGACACGCTTGCTGAACGCATTGTGCCATCCTTCAATGCTATTATTCGTTCTTGGAAGGAAGCGGAATTGGCCATTGGCCAAAATGGAAAAGGCAGCCGAGAATTTCTGCCCGAGGGAAGCTGGAAGAAAGAGCATTATATGCTGCCATTTCAAAGTCTATTGTTACGGTTTCTGGGGCTATTCCTGGTCGCTGTTGTTCCAATAAACAAAAGATGCGATTGTACACAGCTTCAGATTTGTTCTCGGTAATGGTGTATACGAGTGGCACCGTGCGATTTTCATCGACCAGCGCGTGTATCGTGTACAGCTGGTATCCAAGTGGGGCAACATCAAATGTACCGTCACAAAACCAATTAGCGCAGTTGTTCAGTATATCCAGATTCTTTTGAGATGCAAACATATAGAATTCGTTCTCATCGTCTTCCTCGATAACGAAGGCTTCTCCCCTCGGTGTATTAGCTGAGCGTGATCTTAGCTTGCTTTTCGTGAATTTCATTGTTGAAAATATTTGTTCACATGTGTACGTGCTACCAAGCATCGAAGCCATTTATTTTGCGCTGTCGGTCAAGCTGGGATAAAGACTACTTCCAAGAAGCTACTTTGTGTAAAAGTCAGGCAGCGACATGCCCCTTGCTATAAAATTTTGCCTTCAATTCCTTACTCTTTGTATCTATAATGACTATAGTCTTGTCTACTGTACAGACAATCTCGTACTTAGTAATTCTCGTGCGTATTCTTGTGATATCTTATTAATATGTGGGCGGGCCGGCCGCCATGCGAAATCGTACACTTTATGATACAAATATAAAATATAGATATAAAATATAAATCGTCAACTTTATGATATATACATCACAATTCATTAATGCACACCATTACAAAGACCGCACATCACAATGGCTCATTGTTTCAATGTTTGAGAAACACGCAAAAATCTTGCTTGAACTGTCGGTTCGATAAAGTGTCGTTCGATCAACTGTCGTTTTGATTAACTGTCGGTTCGATAAAGTGTCGTTCGATCAGCTGTCGTTTCGATAAAGTGTCGTTCGATCAACTGTCGGCTCGATTAACTGTCGTTCGATAAAGTGTCTTTCGATCAGCTGTCGTTTCGATCAGGTGTCGTTCGATAAAGTGTCTTTCGATAAATTGTCTTTCGATAAGGTGTCGTAGTACCACATTAGTTATATAGGTCCTAAAAAGTGCCTTGTGAACTATATGGTGCCAAATGTGCAATTCACATTGCAAAAAGTTCTAACGGGTCTTAAAATGTTTATTAGAGTCTAATAAGTAAATAATAAAAGTATAACAGTTAACCAAAAAAAGGTTTGTCTGTTATCGTTAAAAGAACTTAACTAAAAAATTTGCACTATACATTAGTTACATAGGTCCTAAAAAGTACCTTGTGAACAATATGGTGCCAAATGTGCAATTCACATTGCAAAAAGTTCTAACTGGTCTCAAAATGTTTATTAGAGTCTAATAAGTAAATAATAAAAGTATAACAGTTAACCAATGAAAGGTTTGTCTGTTATCGTTAAAAGAACTTAACTAAAAAATTTGCACTATACATTAGTTATATAGGTCCTAAAAAGTGCCTTGTGAACTATATGGTGCCAAATGTGCAATTCACATTGCAAAAAGTTCTAACGGGTCTCAAAATGTTTATTAGAGTCTAATAAGTAAATAATAAAAGTGTAACAGTTAACCAATGAAAGGTTTGTCTGTTATCGTTAAAAGAACTTAACTAAAAAATTTGCACTATACATTAGTTATATTGGTCCTAAAAAGTGCTTTGTGAACTATATGGTGCCAAATGTGCAATTCAAATTGCAAAAAGTTCTAACGGGTCTCAAAATGTTTATTAGAGTCTAATAAGTAAATAATAAAAGTATAACAGTTAACCAATGAAAGGTTTGTCTGTTATCGTTAAAAGAACTTAACTAAAAAATTTGCACTATACATTAGTTATATAGGTCCTAAAAAGTGCTTTGTGAACTATATCGTGCCAAATGTGCAATTCACATTGCAAAAAGTTCTAACGGGTCTCTAAATGTTTATTAGAGTCTAATAAGTAAATAATAAAAGTATAACAGTTAACCAATAAAAGCTTTGTCTGTTATCGTTAAAAGAACTTAACTAAAAAATTTGCAGTATACATTAGTTATATAGGTCCTAAAAAGTACCTTGTGAACTATATGGTGCCAAATGTGCAATTCACATTGCAAAAAGTTCTAACGGGTCTCAAAATGTTTATTAGAGTCTAATAAGTAAATAATAAAAGTATAACAGTTAACCAATAAAAGCTTTGTCTGTTATCGTTAAAAGAACTTAACTAAAAAATTTGCACTATACATTAGTTATATAGGTCCTAAAAAGTGCCTTGTGAACTATATGGTGCCAAAAGTGCAATTCACATTGCAAAAAGTTCTAACGGGTCTTAAAATGTTTATCAGAGTCTAATAAGTAAATAATAAAAGTATAACAGTTAACCAATGAAAGGTTTGTCTGTTATTGTTAAAAGAACTTAACTAAAAAATTTGCACTATACATTAGTTATATAGGTCCTAAAAAGTGCTTTATGAACTATATGGTGCCAAATGTGCAATTCACATTGCAAAAAGTTCTAACGGGTCTCAAATTGTTTATTAGAGTCTAATAAGTAAATAATAAAAGTATAACAGTTAACCAATGAAAGGTTTGTCTGTTATCGTTAAAAGAACTTAACTAAAAAATTTGCACTATACATTAGTTATATAGGTCCTAAAAAGTGCTTTGTGAACTATATGGTGCCAAATGTGCAATTCACGTTGCAAAAACTTCTAACGGGTCTCTAAATGTTTATTAGAGTCTAATAAGTAAATAATAAAAGTATAACAGTTAACCAATAAAAGGTTTGTCTGTTATCGTTAAAAGAACTTAACTAAAAAATTTGCACTATACATTAGTTATATAGGTCCTAAAAAGTACCTTGTGAACAATATGGTGCCAAATGTGCAATTCACATTGAAAAAAGTTCTAACGGGTCTCAAAATGTTTATTAGAGTCTAATAAGTAAATAATAAAAGTATAACAGTTAACCAATGAAAGGTTTGTCTGTTATCGTTAAAAGAACTTAACTAAAAAATTTGCACTATACATTAGTTATATAGGTCCTAAAAAGTACCTTGTGAACTATATGGTGCCAAATGTGCAATTCACATTGCAAAAAGTTCTAACGGGTCTCAAAATGTTCATTAGAGTCTAATAAGTAAATAATAAAAGTATAACAGTTAACCAATAAAAAGTTTGTCTGTTATCGTTAAAAGAACTTAACTAAAAAATTTGCACTATACATTAGTTATATAGGTCCTAAAAAGTGCCTTGTGAACTATATGGTGCCAAATGTGCAATTCACATTGCAAAAAGTTCTAACTGGTCTCAAAATGTTTATTAGAGTCTAATAAGTAAATAATAAAAGTATAACAGTTAACCAATGAAAGGTTTGTCTGTTATCGTTAAAAGAACTTAACTAAAAAATTTGCACTATACATTAGTTATATAGGTCCTAAAAAGTGCTTTGTGAACTATATGGTGCCAAATGTGCAATTCACATTGCAAAAAGTTCTAACGGGTCTCTAAATGTTTATTAGAGTCTAATAAGTAAATAATAAAAGTATAACAGTTAACCAATAAAAGCTTTGTCTGTTATCGTTAAAAGAACTTAACTAAAAAATTTGCACTATACATTAGTTATATAGGTCCTAAAAAGTACCTTGTGAACAATATGGTGCCAAATGTGCAATTCACATTGCAAAAACTTCTAACTGGTGTCAAAATGTTTATTAGAGTCTAATAAGTAAATAATAAAAGTATAACAGTTAACCAATGAAAGGTTTGTCTGTTATCGTTAAAAGAACTTAACTAAAAAATTTGCACTATACATTAGTTATATAGGTCCTAAAAAGTACCTTGTGAACTATATGGTGCCAAATGTGCAATTCACATTGCAAAAAGTTCTAACGGGTCTCAAAATGGTTATTAGAGTCTAATAAGTAAATAATAAAAGTATAACAGTTAACCAATAAAAGGTTTGTCTGTTATCGTTAAAAGAACTTAACTAAAAAATTTGCACTATACATTAGTTATATAGGTCCTAAAAAGTGCCTTGTGAACTATATGGTGCCAAAAGTGCAATTCACATTGCAAAAAGTTCTAACGGGTCTTAAAATGTTTATTAGAGTTTAATAAGTAAATAATAAAAGTATAACAGTTAACCAATGAAAGGTTTGTCTGTTATCGTTAAAAGAACTTAACTAAAAAATTTGCACTATACATTAGTTATATAGGTCCTAAAAAGTGCCTTGTGAACTATATGGTGCCAAAAGTGCAATTCACATTGCAAAAAGTTCTAACGGGTCTTAAAATGTTTATTAGAGTTTAATAAGTAAATAATAAAAGTATAACAGTTAACCAATGAAAGGTTTGTCTGTTATTGTTAAAAGAACTTAACTAAAAAATTTGCACTATACATTAGTTACATAAGTCCTAAAAAGTACCTTGTGAACTATGTGGTGCCAAATGTGCAATTCACATTGCAAAAAGTTCTAACTGGTCTCAAAATGTTTATTAGAGTCTAATAAGTAAATAATAAAAGTATAACAGTTAACCAATGAAAGGTTTGTCTGTTATCGTTAAAAGAACTTAACTAAAAAATTTGCACTATACATTAGTTATATATGTCCTAAAAAGTGCTTTGTGAACTATATGGTGCCAAATGTGCAATTCACATTGCAAAAAGTTCTAACGGGTCTCAAAATGTTTATTAGAGTCTAATAAGTAAATAATAAAAGTATAACAGTTAACCAATGAAAGGTTTGTCTGTTATCGTTAAAAGAACTTAACTAAAAAATTTGCACTATACATTAGTTATATAGGTCCTAAAAAGTGCTTTGTGAACTATATGGTGCCAAATGTGCAATTCACATTGCAAAAACTTCTAACGGGTCTCTAAATGTTTATTAGAGTCTAATAAGTAAATAATAAAAGTATAACAGTTAACCAATGAAAGGTTTGTCTGTTATCGTTAAAAGAACTTAACTAAAAAATTTGCACTATACATTAGTTATATAGGTCCTAAAAAGTACCTTGTGAACAATATGGTGCCAAATGTGCAATTCACATTGCAAAAAGTTCTAACTGGTCTCAAAATGTTTATTAGAGTCTAATAAGTAAATAATAAAAGTATAACAGTTAACCAATGAAAGGTTTGTCTGTTATCGTTAAAAGAACTTAACTAAAAAATTTGCACTATACATTAGTTATATAGGTCCTAAAAAGTACCTTGTGAACTATATGGTGCCAAATGTGCAATTCACATTGCAAAAAGTTCTAACGGGTCTCAAAATGTTTATTAGAGTCTAATAAGTAAATAATAAAAGTATAAGAGTTAACCAATAAAAGGTTTGTCTGTTATCGTTAAAAGAACTTAACTAAAAAATTTGCACTATACATTAGTTATATAGGTCCTAAAAAGTGCCTTGTGAACTATATGGTGCCAAAAGTGCAATTCACATTGCAAAAAGTTCTAACGGGTCTTAAAATGTTTATTAGAGTCTAATAAGTAAATAATAAAAGTATAACAGTTAACCAATGAAAGGTTTGTCTGTTATCGTTAAAAGAACTTAACTAAAAAATTTGCACTATACATTAGTTATATAGGTCCTGAAAAGTACCTTGTGAACTATATGGTGCCAAATGTGCAATTCACATTGCAAAAAGTTCTAACTGGTCTCAAAATGTTTATTAGAGTCTAATAAGTAAATAATGAAAGTATAACAGTTAACCAATAAAAGCTTTGTCTGTTATCGTTAAAAGAACTTAACTAAAAAATTTGCACTATACATTAGTTATATAGGTCCTAAAAAGTACCTTGTGAACAATATGGTGCCAAATGTGCAATTCACATTGCAAAAACTACTAACTAGTCTCAAAATGTTTATTAGAGTCTAATAAGTAAATAATAAAAGTATAACAGTTAACCAATGAAAGGTTTGTCTGTTATCGTTAAAAGAACTTAACTAAAAAATTTGCACTATAAATTATTTTATATAGGTCCTAAAAAGTACCTTGTGAACTATATGGTGCCAAATGTGCAAATTCACATTGCAAAAAGTTCTAACGGGTCTCAAAATGTTTATTAGAGTCTAATAAGTAAATAATAAAAGTATAACAGTTAACCAATAAAAGCTTTGTCTGTTATCGTTAAAAGAACTTAACTAAAAAATTTGCACTATACATTAGTTATATAGGTCCTAAAAAGTACCTTGTGAACAATATGGTGCCAAATGTGCAATTCACATTGCAAAAAGTTCTAACTGGTCTTAAATGTTTATTAGAGTCTAATAAGTAAATAATAAAAGTATAACAGTTAACCAATGAAAGGTTTGTCTGTTATCGTTAAAAGAACTTAACTAAAAAATTTGCACTATACATTAGTTATATAGGTCCTAAAAAGTACCTTGTGAACTATATGGTGCCAAAAGTGCAATTCAC
Source organism: Clavelina lepadiformis (assembly GCF_947623445.1). Taxonomy (NCBI): domain Eukaryota; kingdom Metazoa; phylum Chordata; class Ascidiacea; order Aplousobranchia; family Clavelinidae; genus Clavelina; species Clavelina lepadiformis. The sequence goes on along the minus strand of NC_135242.1, from coordinate 12,156,841 downwards.
ATTGCAAAAAGTTCTAACGGGTCTTAAAATGTTTATTAGAGTCTAATAAGTAAATAATAAAAGTATAACAGTTAACCAATGAAAGGTTTGTCTGTTATCGTTAAAAGAACTTAACTAAAAAATTTGCACTATACATTAGTCATATAGGTCCTAAAAAGTACCTTGTGAACTATATGGTGCCAAATGTGCAATTCACATTGCAAAAAGTTCTAACGGGTCTCAAAATGTTTATTAGAGTCTAATAAGTAAATAATAAAAGTATAACAGTTAACCAATGAAAGGTTTGTCTGTTATTGTTAAAAGAACTTAACTAAAAAATTTGCACTATACATTAGTTACATAGGTCCTAAAAAGTACCTTGTGAACAATATGGTGCCAAATGTGCAATTCACATTGCAAAAAGTTCCAACTGGTCTCAAAATGTTTATTAGAGTCTAATAAGTAAATAATAAAAGTATAACAGTTAAACAATGAAAGGTTTGTCTGTTATCGTTAAAAGAACTTAACTAAAAAATTTGCACTATTCATTAGTTATATAGGTCCTAAAAAGTACCTTGTGAACTATATGGTGCCAAATGTGCAATTCACATTGCAAAAAGTTCTAACGGGTCTCAAAATGTTTATTAGAGTCTAATAAGTACAAAATGAAAGTATAACAGTTAACCAATGAAAGGTTTGTCTGTTATCGTTAAAAGAACTTAACTAAAAAATTTGCACTATACATTAGTTATATAGGTCCTAAAAAGTACCTTGTGAACAATATGGTGCCAAATGTGCAATTCACATTGCAAAAAGTTCTAACTGGTCACAAAATGTTTATTAGAGTCTAATAAGTAAATAATAAAAGTATAACAGTTAACCAATAAAAGGTTTGTCTGTTATCGTTAAAAGAACTTAACTAAAAAATTTGCACTATACATTAGTTATATAGGTCCTAAAAAGTACCTTGTGAACTATATGGTGCCAAATGTGCAATTCACATTGCAAAAAGTTCTAACGGGTCTCAAAATGTTTATTAGAGTCTAATAAGTAAATAATAAAAGTATAACAGTTAAACAATAAAAGCTTTGTCTGTTATCGTTAAAAGAACTTAATTAAAAAATTTGCACTATACATTAGTTATATAGGTCCAAAAAAGTGCTTTGTGAACTATATGGTGCCAAATGTGCAATTCACATTGCAAAAAGTTCTAACGGGTCTCAAAATGTTTATTAGAGTCTAATAAGTAAATAATAAAAGTATAACAGTTAACCAATAAAAGGTTTGTCTGTTATCGTTAAAAGAACTTAACTAAAAAATTTGCACTATACATTAGTTATATAGGTCCTAAAAAGTGCTTTGTGAACTATATGGTGCCAAATGTGCAATTCACATTGCAAAAAGTTCTAACTGGTCTCAAAATGTTTATTAGAGTCTAATAAGTAAATAATAAAAGTATAACAGTTAACCAATGAAAGGTTTGTCTGTTATCGTTAAAAGAACTTAACTAAAAAATTTGCACTATACATTAGTTATATAGGTCCTAAAAAGTACCTTGTGAACAATATGGTGCCAAATGTGCAATTCACATTGCAAAAAGTTCTAACTGGTCTCAAAATGTTTCTTAGAGTCTAATAAGTAAATAATAAAAGTATAACAGTTAACCAATGAAAGGTTTGTCTGTTATCGTTAAAAGAACTTAACTAAAAAATTTGCACTATACATTAGTTATATAGGTCCTAAAAAGTACCTTGTGAACAATATGGTGCCAAATGTGCAATTCACATTGCGAAAACTTCTAACTAGTCTCAAAATGTTTATTAGAGTCTAATAAGTAAATAATAAAAGTATAACAGTTAACCAATGAAAGGTTTGTCTGTTATCGTTAAAAGAACTTAACTAAAAAATTTGCACTATAAATTATTTTATATAGGTCCTAAAAAGTACCTTGTGAACTATATGGTGCCAAATGTGCAAATTCACATTGCAAAAAGTTCTAACGGGTCTCAAAATGTTTATTAGAGTCTAATAAGTAAATAATAAAAGTATAACAGTTAACCAATAAAAGCTTTGTCTGTTATCGTTAAAAGAACTTAACTAAAAAATTTGCACTATACATTAGTTATATAGGTCCTAAAAAGTACCTTGTGAACAATATGGTGCCAAATGTGCAATTCACATTGCAAAAAGTTCTAACTGGTCTCAAATGTTTATTAGAGTCTAATAAGTAAATAATAAAAGTATAACAGTTAACCAATGAAAGGTTTGTCTGTTATCGTTAAAAGAACTTAACTAAAAAATTTGCACTATACATTAGTTATATAGGTCCTAAAAAGTGCCTTGTGAACTATATGGTGCCAAATGTGCAATTCACATTGCAAAAAGTTCTAACGGGTCTCAAAATGTTTATTAGAGTCTAATAAGTAAATAATAAAAGTATAACAGTTAACCAATGAAAGGTTTGTCTGTTATCGTTAAAAGAACTTAACTAAAAAATTTGCACTATACATTAGTTATATAGGTCCTAAAAAGTGCTTTGTGAACTATATGGTGCCAAATGTGCAATTCACATTGCAAAAAGTTCTAACGGGTCTCTAAATGTTTATTAGAGTCTAATAAGTAAATAATAAAAGTATAACAGTTAACCAATAAAAGCTTTGTCTGTTATCGTTAAAAGAACTTAACTAAAAAATTTGCACTATACATTAGTTATATAGGTCCTAAAAAGTACCTTGTGAACAATATGGTGCCAAATGTGCAATTCACATTGCAAAAACTTCTAACTGGTGTCAAAATGTTTATTAGAGTCTAATAAGTAAATAATAAAAGTATAACAGTTAACCAATGAAAGGTTTGTCTGTTATCGTTAAAAGAACTTAACTAAAAAATTTGCACTATACATTAGTTATATAGGTCCTAAAAAGTACCTTGTGAACTATATGGTGCCAAATGTGCAATTCACATTGCAAAAAGTTCTAACGGGTCTCAAAATGTTTATTAGAGTCTAATAAGTAAATAATAAAAGTATAACAGTTAACCAATAAAAGGTTTGTCTGTTATCGTTAAAAGAACTTAAGTAAAAAATTTGCACTATACATTAGTTATATAGGTCCTGAAAAGTACCTTGTGAACTATATGGTGCCAAATGTGCAATTCACATTGCAAAAAGTTCTAACTGGTCTCAAAATGTTTATTAGAGTCTAATAAGTAAATAATAAAAGTATAACAGTTAACCAATAAAAGCTTTGTCTGTTATCGTTAAAAGAACTTAACTAAAAAATTTGCACTATACATTAGTTATATAGGTCCTAAAAAGTACCTTGTGAACAATATGGTGCCAAATGTGCAATTCACATTGCAAAAAGTTCTAACTGGTGTCAAAATGTTTATTAGAGTCTAATAAGTAAATAATAAAAGTATAACAGTTAACCAATAAAAGCTTTGTCTGTTATCGTTAAAAGAACTTAACTAAAAAATTTGCACTATACATTAGTTATATAGGTCCTAAAAAGTGCCTTGTGAACTATATGGTGCCAAAAGTGCAATTCACATTGCAAAAAGTTCTAACGGGTCTTAAAATGTTTATTAGAGTCTAATAAGTAAATAATAAAAGTATAACAGTTAACCAATAAAAGCTTTGTCTGTTATCGTTAAAAGAACTTAACTAAAAAATTTGCACTATACATTAGTTATATAGGTCCTAAAAAGTACCTTGTGAACAATATGGTGCCAAATGTGCAATTCACATTGCAAAAACTTCTAACTGGTGTCAAAATGTTTATTAGAGTCTAATAAGTAAATAATAAAAGTATAACAGTTAACCAATGAAAGGTTTGTCTGTTATCGTTAAAAGAACTTAACTAAAAAATTTGCACTATACATTAGTTATATAGGTCCTAAAAAGTACCTTGTGAACTATATGGTGCCAAATGTGCAATTCACATTGCAAAAAGTTCTAACGGGTCTCAAAATGTTTATTAGAGTCTAATAAGTAAATAATAAAAGTATAACAGTTAACCAATAAAAGGTTTGTCTGTTATCGTTAAAAGAACTTAACTAAAAAATTTGCACTATACATTAGTTATATAGGTCCTGAAAAGTACCTTGTGAACTATATGGTGCCAAATGTGCAATTCACATTGCAAAAAGTTCTAACTGGTCTCAAAATGTTTATTAGAGTCTAATAAGTAAATAATAAAAGTATAACAGTTAACCAATAAAAGCTTTGTCTGTTATCGTTAAAAGAACTTAACTAAAAAATTTGCACTATACATTAGTTATATAGGTCCTAAAAAGTACCTTGTGAACAATATGGTGCCAAATGTGCAATTCACATTGCAAAAACTTCTAACTGGTGTCAAAATGTTTATTAGAGTCTAATAAGTAAATAATAAAAGTATAACAGTTAACCAATAAAAGCTTTGTCTGTTATCGTTAAAAGAACTTAACTAAAAAATTTGCACTATACATTAGTTATATAGGTCCTAAAAAGTGCCTTGTGAACTATATGGTGCCAAAAGTGCAATTCACATTGCAAAAAGTTCTAACGGGTCTTAAAATGTTTATTAGAGTCTAATAAGTAAATAATAAAAGTATAACAGTTAACCAATGAAAGGTTTGTCTGTTATTGTTAAAAGAACTTAACTAAAAAATTTGCACTATACATTAGTTATATAGGTCCTAAAAAGTGCTTTATGAACTATATGGTGCCAAATGTGCAATTCACATTGCAAAAAGTTCTAACGGGTCTTAAAATGTTTATTAGAGTCTAATAAGTAAATAATAAAAGTATAACAGTTAACCAAAAAAAGGTTTGTCTGTTATCGTTAAAAGAACTTAACTAAAAAATTTGCACTATACATTAGTTACATAGGTCCCAAAAAGTACCTTGTGAACTATATGGTGCCAAATGTGCAATTCACATTGAAAAAAGTTCTAACTGGTCTCAAAATGTTTATTAGAGTCTAATAAGTAAATAATAAAAGTATAACAGTTAACCAATGAAAGGTTTGTCTGTTATCGTTAAAAGTACTTAACTAAAAAATTTGCACTATACATTAGTTATATAGGTCCTAAAAAGTGCCTTGTGAACTATATGGTGCCAAATGTGCAATTCACATTGCAAAAAGTTCTAACGGGTCTCAAAATGTTTATTAGAGTCTAATAAGTAAATAATAAAAGTATAACAGTTAACCAATGAAAGGTTTGTCTGTTATCGTTAAAAGAACTTAACTAAAAAATTTGCACTATACATTAGTTATATTGGTCCTAAAAAGTGCTTTGTGAACTATATGGTGCCAAATGTGCAATTCAAATTGCAAAAAGTTCTAACGGGTCTCAAAATGTTTATTAGAGTCTAATAAGTAAATAATAAAAGTATAACAGTTAACCAATGAAAGCTTTGTCTGTTATCGTTAAAAGAACTTAACTAAAAAATTTGCACTATACATTAGTTATATAGGTCCTAAAAAGTGCTTTGTGAACTATATCGTGCCAAATGTGCAATTCACATTGCAAAAAGTTCTAACGGGTCTCTAAATGTTTATTAGAGTCTAATAAGTAAATAATAAAAGTATAACAGTTAACCAATAAAAGCTTTGTCTGTTATCGTTAAAAGAACTTAACTAAAAAATTTGCAGTATACATTAGTTATATAGGTCCTAAAAAGTACCTTGTGAACTATATGGTGCCAAATGTGCAATTCACATTGCAAAAAGTTCTAACGGGTCTCAAAATGTTTATTAGAGTCTAATAAGTAAATAATAAAAGTATAACAGTTAACCAATAAAAGCTTTGTCTGTTATCGTTAAAAGAACTTAACTAAAAAATTTGCACTATACATTAGTTATATAGGTCCTAAAAAGTGCCTTGTGAACTATATGGTGCCAAATGTGCAATTCACATTGCAAAAAGTTCTAACGGGTCTTAAAATGTTTATTAGAGTCTAATAAGTAAATAATAAAAGTATAACAGTTAACCAATGAAAGGTTTGTCTGTTATTGTTAAAAGAACTTAACTAAAAAATTTGCACTATACATTAGTTATATAGGTCCTAAAAAGTACCTTGTGAACAATATGGTGCCAAATGTGCAATTCACATTGCAAAAACTTCTAACTGGTGTCAAAATGTTTATTAGAGTCTAATAAGTAAATAATAAAAGTATAACAGTTAACCAATAAAAGCTTTGTCTGTTATCGTTAAAAGAACTTAACTAAAAAATTTGCACTATACATTAGTTATATAGGTCCTAAAAAGTACCTTGTGAACAATATGGTGCCAAATGTGCAATTCACATTGCAAAAACTTCTAACTAATGTCAAAATGTTTATTAGAGTCTAATAAGTAAATAATAAAAGTATAACAGTTAACCAATGAAAGGTTTGCCTGTTATCGTTAAAAGAACTTAACTAAAAAATTTGCACTATACATTAGTTATATAGGTCCTAAAAAGTACCTTGTGAACTATATGGTGCCAAATGTGCAATTCACATTGCAAAAAGTTCTAACGGGTCTCAAAATGTTTATTAGAGTCTAATAAGTAAATAATAAAAGTATAACAGTTAACCAATAAAAGCTTTGTCTGTTATCGTTAAAAGAACTTAACTAAAAAATTTGCACTATACATTAGTTATATAGGTCCTAAAAAGTACCTTGTGAACTATATGGTGCCAAATGTGCAATTCACATTGCAAAAAGTTCTAACGGGTCTCAAAATGTTTATTAGAGTCTAATAAGTAAATAATAAAAGTATAACAGTTAACCAATAAAAGCTTTGTCTGTTATCGTTAAAAGAACTTAACTAAAAAATTTGCACTATACATTAGTTATATAGGTCCTAAAAAGTGCCTTGTGAACTATATGGTGCCAAATGTGCAATTCACATTGCAAAAAGTTCTAACGGGTCTTAAAATGTTTATTAGAGTCTAATAAGTAAATAATAAAAGTATAACAGTTAACCAAAAAAAGGTTTGTCTGTTATCGTTAAAAGAACTTAACTAAAAAATTTGCACTATACATTAGTTACATAGGTCCTAAAAAGTACCTTGTGAACTATATGGTGCCAAATGTGCAATTCACATTGCAAAAAGTTCTAACTGGTCTCAAAATGTTTATTAGAGTCTAATAAGTAAATAATAAAAGTATAACAGTTAACCAATGAAAGGTTTGTCTGTTATCGTTAAAAGAACTTAACTAAAAAATTTGCACTATACATTAGTTATATAGGTCCTAAAAAGTGCCTTGTGAACTATATGGTGCCAAATGTGCAATTCACATTGCAAAAAGTTCTAACGGGTCTCAAAATGTTTATTAGAGTCTAATAAGTAAATAATAAAAGTATAACAGTTAACCAATGAAAGGTTTGTCTGTTATCGTTAAAAGAACTTAACTAAAAAATTTGCACTATACATTAGTTATATTGGTCCTAAAAAGTGCTTTGTGAACTATATGGTGCCAAATGTGCAATTCAAATTGCAAAAAGTTCTAACGGGTCTCAAAATGTTTATTAGAGTCTAATAAGTAAATAATAAAAGTATAACAGTTAACCAATGAAAGGTTTGTCTGTTATCGTTAAAAGAACTTAACTAAAAAATTTGCACTATACATTAGTTATATAGGTCCTAAAAAGTGCTTTGTGAACTATATCGTGCCAAATGTGCAATTCACATTGCAAAAAGTTCTAACGGGTCTCTAAATGTTTATTAGAGTCTAATAAGTAAATAATAAAAGTATAACAGTTAACCAATAAAAGCTTTGTCTGTTATCGTTAAAAGAACTTAACTAAAAAATTTGCAGTATACATTAGTTATATAGGTCCTAAAAAGTACCTTGTGAACTATATGGTGCCAAATGTGCAATTCACATTGCAAAAAGTTCTAACGGGTCTCAAAATGTTTATTAGAGTCTAATAAGTAAATAATAAAAGTATAACAGTTAACCAATGAAAGGTTTGTCTGTTATCGTTAAAAGAACTTAACTAAAAAATTTGCACTATACATTAGTTATATTGGTCCTAAAAAGTGCTTTGTGAACTATATGGTGCCAAATGTGCAATTCAAATTGCAAAAAGTTCTAACGGGTCTCAAAATGTTTATTAGAGTCTAATAAGTAAATAATAAAAGTATAACAGTTAACCAATGAAAGCTTTGTCTGTTATCGTTAAAAGAACTTAACTAAAAAATTTGCACTATACATTAGTTATATAGGTCCTAAAAAGTGCTTTGTGAACTATATCGTGCCAAATGTGCAATTCACATTGCAAAAAGTTCTAACGGGTCTCTAAATGTTTATTAGAGTCTAATAAGTAAATAATAAAAGTATAACAGTTAACCAATAAAAGCTTTGTCTGTTATCGTTAAAAGAACTTAACTAAAAAATTTGCAGTATACATTAGTTATATAGGTCCTAAAAAGTACCTTGTGAACTATATGGTGCCAAATGTGCAATTCACATTGCAAAAAGTTCTAACGGGTCTCAAAATGTTTATTAGAGTCTAATAAGTAAATAATAAAAGTATAACAGTTAACCAATAAAAGCTTTGTCTGTTATCGTTAAAAGAACTTAACTAAAAAATTTGCACTATACATTAGTTATATAGGTCCTAAAAAGTGCCTTGTGAACTATATGGTGCCAAATGTGCAATTCACATTGCAAAAAGTTCTAACGGGTCTTAAAATGTTTATTAGAGTCTAATAAGTAAATAATAAAAGTATAACAGTTAACCAATGAAAGGTTTGTCTGTTATTGTTAAAAGAACTTAACTAAAAAATTTGCACTATACATTAGTTATATAGGTCCTAAAAAGTACCTTGTGAACAATATGGTGCCAAATGTGCAATTCACATTGCAAAAACTTCTAACTGGTGTCAAAATGTTTATTAGAGTCTAATAAGTAAATAATAAAAGTATAACAGTTAACCAATAAAAGCTTTGTCTGTTATCGTTAAAAGAACTTAACTAAAAAATTTGCACTATACATTAGTTATATAGGTCCTAAAAAGTACCTTGTGAACAATATGGTGCCAAATGTGCAATTCACATTGCAAAAACTTCTAACTAATGTCAAAATGTTTATTAGAGTCTAATAAGTAAATAATAAAAGTATAACAGTTAACCAATGAAAGGTTTGCCTGTTATCGTTAAAAGAACTTAACTAAAAAATTTGCACTATACATTAGTTATATAGGTCCTAAAAAGTACCTTGTGAACTATATGGTGCCAAATGTGCAATTCACATTGCAAAAAGTTCTAACGGGTCTCAAAATGTTTATTAGAGTCTAATAAGTAAATAATAAAAGTATAACAGTTAACCAATAAAAGCTTTGTCTGTTATCGTTAAAAGAACTTAACTAAAAAATTTGCACTATACATTAGTTATATAGGTCCTAAAAAGTACCTTGTGAACTATATGGTGCCAAATGTGCAATTCACATTGCAAAAAGTTCTAACGGGTCTCAAAATGTTTATTAGAGTCTAATAAGTAAATAATAAAAGTATAACAGTTAACCAATAAAAGCTTTGTCTGTTATCGTTAAAAGAACTTAACTAAAAAATTTGCACTATACATTAGTTATATAGGTCCTAAAAAGTGCCTTGTGAACTATATGGTGCCAAATGTGCAATTCACATTGCAAAAAGTTCTAACGGGTCTTAAAATGTTTATTAGAGTCTAATAAGTAAATAATAAAAGTATAACAGTTAACCAAAAAAAGGTTTGTCTGTTATCGTTAAAAGAACTTAACTAAAAAATTTGCACTATACATTAGTTACATAGGTCCTAAAAAGTACCTTGTGAACTATATGGTGCCAAATGTGCAATTCACATTGCAAAAAGTTCTAACTGGTCTCAAAATGTTTATTAGAGTCTAATAAGTAAATAATAAAAGTATAACAGTTAACCAATGAAAGGTTTGTCTGTTATCGTTAAAAGAACTTAACTAAAAAATTTGCACTATACATTAGTTATATAGGTCCTAAAAAGTGCCTTGTGAACTATATGGTGCCAAATGTGCAATTCACATTGCAAAAAGTTCTAACGGGTCTCAAAATGTTTATTAGAGTCTAATAAGTAAATAATAAAAGTATAACAGTTAACCAATGAAAGGTTTGTCTGTTATCGTTAAAAGAACTTAACTAAAAAATTTGCACTATACATTAGTTATATTGGTCCTAAAAAGTGCTTTGTGAACTATATGGTGCCAAATGTGCAATTCAAATTGCAAAAAGTTCTAACGGGTCTCAAAATGTTTATTAGAGTCTAATAAGTAAATAATAAAAGTATAACAGTTAACCAATGAAAGGTTTGTCTGTTATCGTTAAAAGAACTTAACTAAAAAATTTGCACTATACATTAGTTATATAGGTCCTAAAAAGTGCTTTGTGAACTATATCGTGCCAAATGTGCAATTCACATTGCAAAAAGTTCTAACGGGTCTCTAAATGTTTATTAGAGTCTAATAAGTAAATAATAAAAGTATAACAGTTAACCAATAAAAGCTTTGTCTGTTATCGTTAAAAGAACTTAACTAAAAAATTTGCAGTATACATTAGTTATATAGGTCCTAAAAAGTACCTTGTGAACTATATGGTGCCAAATGTGCAATTCACATTGCAAAAAGTTCTAACGGGTCTCAAAATGTTTATTAGAGTCTAATAAGTAAATAATAAAAGTATAACAGTTAACCAATAAAAGCTTTGTCTGTTATCGTTAAAAGAACTTAACTAAAAAATTTGCACTATACATTAGTTATATAGGTCCTAAAAAGTGCCTTGTGAACTATATGGTGCCAAATGTGCAATTCACATTGCAAAAAGTTCTAACGGGTCTTAAAATGTTTATTAGAGTCTAATAAGTAAATAATAAAAGTATAACAGTTAACCAATGAAAGGTTTGTCTGTTATTGTTAAAAGAACTTAACTAAAAAATTTGCACTATACATTAGTTATATAGGTCCTAAAAAGTGCTTTATGAACTATATGGTGCCAAATGTGCAATTCACATTGCAAAAAGTTCTAACGGGTCTCAAATTGTTTATTAGAGTCTAATAAGTAAATAATAAAAGTATAACAGTTAACCAATGAAAGGTTTGTCTGTTATCGTTAAAAGAACTTAACTAAAAAATTTGCACTATACATTAGTTATATAGGTCCTAAAAAGTGCTTTGTGAACTATATGGTGCCAAATGTGCAATTCACATTGCAAAAAGTTCTAACGGGTCTCTAAATGTTTATTAGAGTCTAATAAGTAAATAATAAAAGTATAACAGTTAACCAATAAAAGGTTTGTCTGTTATCGTTAAAAGAACTTAACTAAAAAATTTGCACTATACATTAGTTATATAGGTCCTAAAAAGTACCTTGTGAACAATATGGTGCCAAATGTGCAATTCACATTGCAAAAAGTTCTAACTGGTCTCAAAATGTTTATTAGAGTCTAATAAGTAAATAATAAAAGTATAACAGTTAACCAATAAAAGGTTTGTCTGTTATCGTTAAAAGAACTTAACTAAAAAATTTGCACTATACATTAGTTATATAGGTCCTAAAAAGTGCTTTGTGAACTATATGGTGCCAAATGTGCAATTCACATTGCAAAAAGTTCTAACGGGTCTCTAAATGTTTATTAGAGTCTAATAAGTAAATAATAAAAGTATAACAGTTAACCAATAAAAGGTTTGTCTGTTATCGTTAAAAGAACTTAACTAAAAAATTTGCACTATACATTAGTTATATAGGTCCTAAAAAGTACCTTGTGAACAATATGGTGCCAAATGTGCAATTCACATTGCAAAAAGTTCTAACTGGTCTCAAAATGTTTATTAGAGTCTAATAAGTAAATAATAAAAGTATAACAGTTAACCAATGAAAGGTTTGTCTGTTATCGTTAAAAGAACTTAACTAAAAAATTTGCACTATACATTAGTTATATAGGTCCTGAAAAGTACCTTGTGAACTATATGGTGCCAAATGTGCAATTCACATTGCAAAAAGTTCTAACTGGTCTCAAAATGTTTATTAGAGTCTAATAAGTAAATAATAAAAGTATAACAGTTAACCAATAAAAGCTTTGTCTGTTATCGTTAAAAGAACTTAACTAAAAAATTTGCACTATACATTAGTTATATAGGTCCTAAAAAGTACCTTGTGAACAATATGGTGCCAAATGTGCAATTCACATTGCAAAAACTTCTAACTGGTGTCAAAATGTTTATTAGAGTCTAATAAGTAAATAATAAAAGTATAACAGTTAACCAATGAAAGGTTTGTCTGTTATCGTTAAAAGAACTTAACTAAAAAATTTGCACTATACATTAGTTATATAGGTCCTAAAAAGTACCTTGTGAACTATATGGTGCCAAATGTGCAATTCACATTGCAAAAAGTTCTAACGGGTCTCAAAATGTTTATTAGAGTCTAATAAGTAAATAATAAAAGTATAACAGTTAACCAATAAAAGGTTTGTCTGTTATCGTTAAAAGAACTTAACTAAAAAATTTGCACTATACATTAGTTATATAGGTCCTAAAAAGTGCCTTGTGAACTATATGGTGCCAAAAGTGCAATTCACATTGCAAAAAGTTCTAACGGGTCTTAAAATGTTTATTAGAGTTTAATAAGTAAATAATAAAAGTATAACAGTTAACCAATGAAAGGTTTGTCTGTTATTGTTAAAAGAACTTAACTAAAAAATTTGCACTATACATTAGTTACATAAGTCCTAAAAAGTACCTTGTGAACTATGTGGTGCCAAATGTGCAATTCACATTGCAAAAAGTTCTAACTGGTCTCAAAATGTTTATTAGAGTCTAATAAGTAAATAATAAAAGTATAACAGTTAACCAATGAAAGGTTTGTCTGTTATCGTTAAAAGAACTTAACTAAAAAATTTGCACTATACATTAGTTATATAGGTCCTAAAAAGTGCTTTGTGAACTATATGGTGCCAAATGTGCAATTCACATTGCAAAAAGTTCTAACGGGTCTCAAAATGTTTATTAGAGTCTAATAAGTAAATAATAAAAGTATAACAGTTAACCAATGAAAGGTTTGTCTGTTATCGTTAAAAGAACTTAACTAAAAAATTTGCACTATACATAAGTTATATAGGTCCTAAAAAGTGCTTTGTGAACTATATGGTGCCAAATGTGCAATTCACATTGCAAAAACTTCTAACGGGTCTCTAAATGTTTATTAGAGTCTAATAAGTAAATAATAAAAGTATAACAGTTAACCAATAAAAGGTTTGTCTGTTATCGTTAAAAGAACTTAACTAAAAAATTTGCACTATACATTAGTTATATAGGTCCTAAAAAGTACCTTGTGAACAATATGGTGCCAAATGTGCAATTCACATTGAAAAAAGTTCTAACGGGTCTCAAAATGTTTATTAGAGTCTAATAAGTAAATAATAAAAGTATAACAGTTAACCAATGAAAGGTTTGTCTGTTATCGTTAAAAGAACTTAACTAAAAAATTTGCACTATACATTAGTTATATAGGTCCTAAAAAGTACCTTGTGAACTATATGGTGCCAAATGTGCAATTCACATTGCAAAAAGTTCTAACGGGTCTCAAAATGTTCATTAGAGTCTAATAAGTAAATAATAAAAGTATAACACTTAACCAATAAAAGGTTTGTCTGTTATCGTTAAAAGAACTTAACTAAAAAATTTGCACTATACATTAGTTATATAGGTCCTAAAAAGTGCCTTGTGAACTATATGGTGCCAAATGTGCAATTCACATTGCAAAAAGTTCTAACTGGTCTCAAAATGTTTATTAGAGTCTAATAAGTAAATAATAAAAGTATAACAGTTAACCAATGAAAAGTTTGTCTGTTATCGTTAAAAGAACTTAACTAAAAAATTTGCACTATACATTAGTTATATAGGTCCTAAAAAGTGCTTTGTGAACTATATGGTGCCAAATGTGCAATTCACATTGCAAAAAGTTCTAACGGGTCTCTAAATGTTTATTAGAGTCTAATAAGTAAATAATAAAAGTATAACAGTTAACCAATAAAAGCTTTGTCTGTTATCGTTAAAAGAACTTAACTAAAAAATTTGCACTATACATTAGTTATATAGGTCCTAAAAAGTACCTTGTGAACAATATGGTGCCAAATGTGCAATTCACATTGCAAAAACTTCTAACTGGTGTCAAAATGTTTATTAGAGTCTAATAAGTAAATAATAAAAGTATAACAGTTAACCAATGAAAGGTTTGTCTGTTATCGTTAAAAGAACTTAACTAAAAAATTTGCACTATACATTAGTTATATAGGTCCTAAAAAGTACCTTGTGAACTATATGGTGCCAAATGTGCAATTCACATTGCAAAAAGTTCTAACGGGTCTCAAAATGTTTATTAGAGTCTAATAAGTAAATAATAAAAGTATAACAGTTAACCAATAAAAGGTTTGTCTATTATCGTTAAAAGAACTTAACTAAAAAATTTGCACTATACATTAGTTATATAGGTCCTAAAAAGTGCCTTGTGAACTATATGGTGCCAAAAGTGCAATTCACATTGCAAAAAGTTCTAACGGGTCTTAAAATGTTTATTAGAGTTTAATAAGTAAATGATAAAAGTATAACAGTTAACCAATGAAAGGTTTGTCTGTTATTGTTAAAAGAACTTAACTAAAAAATTTGCACTATACATTAGTTACATAAGTCCTAAAAAGTACCTTGTGAACTATGTGGTGCCAAATGTGCAATTCACATTGCAAAAAGTTCTAACTGGTCTCAAAATGTTTATTAGAGTCTAATAAGTAAATAATAAAAGTATAACAGTTAACCAATGAAAGGTTTGTCTGTTATCGTTAAAAGAACTTAACTAAAAAATTTGCACTATACATTAGTTATATAGGTCCTAAAAAGTGCTTTGTGAACTATATGGTGCCAAATGTGCAATTCACATTGCAAAAAGTTCTAACGGGTCTCAAAATGTTTATTAGAGTCTAATAAGTAAATAATAAAAGTATAACAGTTAACCAATGAAAGGTTTGTCTGTTATCGTTAAAAGAACTTAACTAAAAAATTTGCACTATACATTAGTTATATAGGTCCTAAAAAGTGCTTTGTGAACTATATGGTGCCAAATGTGCAATTCACATTGCAAAAACTTCTAACGGGTCTCTAAATGTTTATTAGAGTCTAATAAGTAAATAATAAAAGTATAACAGTTAACCAATAAAAGGTTTGTCTGTTATCGTTAAAAGAACTTAACTAAAAAATTTGCACTATACATTAGTTATATAGGTCCTAAAAAGTGCCTTGTGAACAATATGGTGCCAAATGTGCAATTCACATTGAAAAAAGTTCTAACGGGTCTCAAAATGTTTATTAGAGTCTAATAAGTAAATAATAAAAGTATAACAGTTAACCAATGAAAGGTTTGTCTGTTATCGTTAAAAGAACTTAACTAAAAAATTTGCACTATACATTAGTTATATAGGTCCTAAAAAGTACCTTGTGAACTATATGGTGCCAAATGTGCAATTCACATTGCAAAAAGTTCTAACGGGTCTCAAAATGTTCATTAGAGTCTAATAAGTAAATAATAAAAGTATAACAGTTAACCAATAAAAGGTTTGTCTGTTATCGTTAAAAGAACTTAACTAAAAAATTTGCACTATACATTAGTTATATAGGTCCTAAAAAGTGCCTTGTGAACTATATGGTGCCAAAAGTGCAATTCACATTGCAAAAAGTTCTAACGGGTCTTAAAATGTTTATTAGAGTCTAATAAGTAAATAATAAAAGTATAACAGTTAACCAATGAAAGGTTTGTCTGTTATCGTTAAAAGAACTTAACTAAAAAATTTGCACTATACATTAGTTACATAGGTCCTAAAAAGTACCTTGTGAACTATGTGGTGCCAAATGTGCAATTCACATTGCAAAAAGTTCTAACTGGTCTCAAAATGTTTATTAGAGTCTAATAAGTAAATAATAAAAGTATAACAGTTAACCAATGAAAGGTTTGTCTGTTATCGTTAAAAGAACTTAACTAAAAAATTTGCACTATACATTAGTTATATAGGTCCTAAAAAGTGCTTTGTGAACTATATGGTGCCAAATGTGCAATTCACATTGCAAAAAGTTCTAACTGGTCTCTAAATGTTTATTAGAGTCTAATAAGTAAATAATAAAAGTATAACAGTTAACCAATGAAAGGTTTGTCTGTTATCGTTAAAAGAACTTAACTAAAAAATTTGCACTATACATTAGTTATATAGGTCCTAAAAAGTACCTTGTGAACAATATGGTGCCAAATGTGCAATTCACATTGCAAAAAGTTCTAACTGGTCTCAAAATGTTTATTAGAGTCTAATAAGTAAATAATAAAAGTATAACAGTTAACCAATGAAAGGTTTGTCTGTTATCGTTAAAAGAACTTAACTAAAAAATTTGCACTATACATTAGTTATATAGGTCCTAAAAAGTACCTTGTGAACTATATGGTGCCAAATGTGCAATTCACATTGCAAAAAGTTCTAACGGGTCTCAAAATGTTTATTAGAGTCTAATAAGTAAATAATAAAAGTATAAGAGTTAACCAATAAAAGGTTTGTCTGTTATCGTTAAAAGAACTTAACTAAAAAATTTGCACTATACATTAGTTATATAGGTCCTAAAAAGTGCCTTGTGAACTATATGGTGCCAAAAGTGCAATTCACATTGCAAAAAGTTCTAACGGGTCTTAAAATGTTTATTAGAGTCTAATAAGTAAATAATAAAAGTATAACAGTTAACCAATGAAAGGTTTGTCTGTTATCGTTAAAAGAACTTAACTAAAAAATTTGCACTATACATTAGTTATATAGGTCCTGAAAAGTACCTTGTGAACAATATGGTGCCAAATGTGCAATTCACATTGCAAAAAGTTCTAACTGGTCTCAAAATGTTTATTAGAGTCTAATAAGTAAATAATGAAAGTATAACAGTTAACCAATAAAAGCTTTGTCTGTTATCGTTAAAAGAACTTAACTAAAAAATTTGCACTATACATTAGTTATATAGGTCCTAAAAAGTACCTTGTGAACAATATGGTGCCAAATGTGCAATTCACATTGCAAAAACTACTAACTAGTCTCAAAATGTTTATTAGAGTCTAATAAGTAAATAATAAAAGTATAACAGTTAACCAATGAAAGGTTTGTCTGTTATCGTTAAAAGAACTTAACTAAAAAATTTGCACTATAAATTATTTTATATAGGTCCTAAAAAGGACCTTGTGAACTATATGGTGCCAAATGTGCAAATTCACATTGCAAAAAGTTCTAACGGGTCTCAAAATGTTTATTAGAGTCTAATAAGTAAATAATAAAAGTATAACATTTAACCAATAAAAGCTTTGTCTGTTATCGTTAAAAGAACTTAACTAAAAAATTTGCACTATACATTAGTTATATAGGTCCTAAAAAGTACCTTGTGAACAATATGGTGCCAAATGTGCAATTCACATTGCAAAAAGTTCTAACTGGTCTCAAATGTTTATTAGAGTCTAATAAGTAAATAATAAAAGTATAACAGTTAACCAATGAAAGGTTTGTCTGTTATCGTTAAAAGAACTTAACTAAAAAATTTGCACTATACATTAGTTATATAGGTCCTAAAAAGTACCTTGTGAACTATATGGTGCCAAAAGTGCAATTCACATTGCAAAAAGTTCTAACGGGTCTTAAAATGTTTATTAGAGTCTAATAAGTAAATAATAAAAGTATAACAGTTAACCAATGAAAGGTTTGTCTGTTATCGTTAAAAGAACTTAACTAAAAAATTTGCACTATACATTAGTCATATAGGTCCTAAAAAGTACCTTGTGAACTATATGGTGCCAAATGTGCAATTCACATTGCAAAAAGTTCTAACGGGTCTCAAAATGTTTATTAGAGTCTAATAAGTAAATAATAAAAGTATAACAGTTAACCAATGAAAGGTTTGTCTGTTATTGTTAAAAGAACTTAACTAAAAAATTTGCACTATACATTAGTTACATAGGTCCTAAAAAGTACCTTGTGAACAATATGGTGCCAAATGTGCAATTCACATTGCAAAAAGTTCCAACTGGTCTCAAAATGTTTATTAGAGTCTAATAAGTAAATAATAAAAGTATAACAGTTAAACAATGAAAGGTTTGTCTGTTATCGTTAAAAGAACTTAACTAAAAAATTTGCACTATTCATTAGTTATATAGGTCCTAAAAAGTACCTTGTGAACTATATGGTGCCAAATGTGCAATTCACATTGCAAAAAGTTCTAACGGGTCTCAAAATGTTTATTAGAGTCTAATAAGTACAAAATGAAAGTATAACAGTTAACCAATGAAAGGTTTGTCTGTTATCGTTAAAAGAACTTAACTAAAAAATTTGCACTATACATTAGTTATATAGGTCCTAAAAAGTACCTTGTGAACAATATGGTGCCAAATGTGCAATTCACATTGCAAAAAGTTCTAACTGGTCACAAAATGTTTATTAGAGTCTAATAAGTAAATAATAAAAGTATAACAGTTAACCAATAAAAGGTTTGTCTGTTATCGTTAAAAGAACTTAACTAAAAAATTTGCACTATACATTAGTTATATAGGTCCTAAAAAGTACCTTGTGAACTATATGGTGCCAAATGTGCAATTCACATTGCAAAAAGTTCTAACGGGTCTCAAAATGTTTATTAGAGTCTAATAAGTAAATAATAAAAGTATAACAGTTAAACAATAAAAGCTTTGTCTGTTATCGTTAAAAGAACTTAATTAAAAAATTTGCACTATACATTAGTTATATAGGTCCAAAAAAGTGCTTTGTGAACTATATGGTGCCAAATGTGCAATTCACATTGCAAAAAGTTCTAACGGGTCTCAAAATGTTTATTTGAGTCTAATAAGTAAATAATAAAAGTATAACAGTTAACCAATAAAAGGTTTGTCTGTTATCGTTAAAAGAACTTAACTAAAAAATTTGCACTATACATTAGTTATATAGGTCCTAAAAAGTGCTTTGTGAACTATATGGTGCCAAATGTGCAATTCACATTGCAAAAAGTTCTAACGGGTCTCTAAATGTTTGTTAGAGTCTAATAAGTAAATAATAAAAGTATAACAGTTAACCAATGAAAGGTTTGTCTGTTATCGTTAAAAGAACTTAACTAAAAAATTTGCACTATACATTAGTTATATAGGTCCTAAAAAGTACCTTGTGAACAATATGGTGCCAAATGTGCAATTCACATTGCAAAAAGTTCTAACTGGTCTCAAAATGTTTATTAGAGTCTAATAAGTAAATAATAAAAGTATAACAGTTAACCAATGAAAGGTTTGTCTGTTATCGTTAAAAGAACTTAACTAAAAAATTTGCACTATACATTAGTTATATAGGTCCTAAAAAGTACCTTGTGAACAATATGGTGCCAAATGTGCAATTCACATTGCAAAAAGTTCTAACTGGTCTCAAAATGTTTATTAGAGTCTAATAAGTAAATAATAAAAGTATAACAGTTAACCAATGAAAGGTTTGTCTGTTATCGTTAAAAGAACTTAACTAAAAAATTTGCACTATACATTAGTTATATAGGTCCTAAAAAGTACCTTGTGAACAATATGGTGCCAAATGTGCAATTCACATTGCGAAAACTTCTAACTAGTCTCAAAATGTTTATTAGAGTCTAATAAGTAAATAATAAAAGTATAACAGTTAACCAATGAAAGGTTTGTCTGTTATCGTTAAAAGAACTTAACTAAAAAACTTGCACTATAAATTATTTTATATAGGTCCTAAAAAGTACCTTGTGAACTATATGGTGCCAAATGTGCAAATTCACATTGCAAAAAGTTCTAACGGGTCTCAAAATGTTTATTAGAGTCTAATAAGTAAATAATAAAAGTATAACAGTTAACCAATAAAAGCTTTGTCTGTTATCGTTAAAAGAACTTAACTAAAAAATTTGCACTATACATTAGTTATATAGGTCCTAAAAAGTACCTTGTGAACAATATGGTGCCAAATGTGCAATTCACATTGCAAAAAGTTCTAACTGGTCTCAAATGTTTATTAGAGTCTAATAAGTAAATAATAAAAGTATAACAGTTAACCAATGAAAGGTTTGTCTGTTATCGTTAAAAGAACTTAACTAAAAAATTTGCACTATACATTAGTTATATAGGTCCTAAAAAGTGCCTTGTGAACTATATGGTGCCAAATGTGCAATTCACATTGCAAAAAGTTCTAACTGGTCTCAAAATGTTTATTAGAGTCTAATAAGTAAATAATAAAAGTATAACAGTTAACCAATGAAAGGTTTGTCTGTTATCGTTAAAAGAACTTAACTAAAAAATTTGCACTATACATTAGTTATATAGGTCCTAAAAAGTACCTTGTGAACTATATGGTGCCAAATGTGCAATTCACATTGCAAAAAGTTCTAACGGGTCTCAAAATGTTTATTAGAGTCTAATAAGTAAATAATAAAAGTATAACAGTTAACCAATAAAAGGTTTGTCTATTATCGTTAAAAGAACTTAACTAAAAAATTTGCACTATACATTAGTTATATAGGTCCTAAAAAGTGCCTTGTGAACTATATGGTGCCAAAAGTGCAATTCACATTGCAAAAAGTTCTAACGGGTCTTAAAATGTTTATTAGAGTTTAATAAGTAAATGATAAAAGTATAACAGTTAACCAATGAAAGGTTTGTCTGTTATTGTTAAAAGAACTTAACTAAAAAATTTGCACTATACATTAGTTACATAAGTCCTAAAAAGTACCTTGTGAACTATGTGGTGCCAAATGTGCAATTCACATTGCAAAAAGTTCTAACTGGTCTCAAAATGTTTATTAGAGTCTAATAAGTAAATAATAAAAGTATAACAGTTAACCAATGAAAGGTTTGTCTGTTATCGTTAAAAGAACTTAACTAAAAAATTTGCACTATACATTAGTTATATAGGTCCTAAAAAGTGCTTTGTGAACTATATGGTGCCAAATGTGCAATTCACATTGCAAAAAGTTCTAACGGGTCTCAAAATGTTTATTAGAGTCTAATAAGTAAATAATAAAAGTATAACAGTTAACCAATGAAAGGTTTGTCTGTTATCGTTAAAAGAACTTAACTAAAAAATTTGCACTATACATTAGTTATATAGGTCCTAAAAAGTGCTTTGTGAACTATATGGTGCCAAATGTGCAATTCACATTGCAAAAACTTCTAACGGGTCTCTAAATGTTTATTAGAGTCTAATAAGTAAATAATAAAAGTATAACAGTTAACCAATAAAAGGTTTGTCTGTTATCGTTAAAAGAACTTAACTAAAAAATTTGCACTATACATTAGTTATATAGGTCCTAAAAAGTGCCTTGTGAACAATATGGTGCCAAATGTGCAATTCACATTGAAAAAAGTTCTAACGGGTCTCAAAATGTTTATTAGAGTCTAATAAGTAAATAATAAAAGTATAACAGTTAACCAATGAAAGGTTTGTCTGTTATCGTTAAAAGAACTTAACTAAAAAATTTGCACTATACATTAGTTATATAGGTCCTAAAAAGTACCTTGTGAACTATATGGTGCCAAATGTGCAATTCACATTGCAAAAAGTTCTAACGGGTCTCAAAATGTTCATTAGAGTCTAATAAGTAAATAATAAAAGTATAACAGTTAACCAATAAAAGGTTTGTCTGTTATCGTTAAAAGAACTTAACTAAAAAATTTGCACTATACATTAGTTATATAGGTCCTAAAAAGTGCCTTGTGAACTATATGGTGCCAAAAGTGCAATTCACATTGCAAAAAGTTCTAACGGGTCTTAAAATGTTTATTAGAGTCTAATAAGTAAATAATAAAAGTATAACAGTTAACCAATGAAAGGTTTGTCTGTTATCGTTAAAAGAACTTAACTAAAAAATTTGCACTATACATTAGTTACATAGGTCCTAAAAAGTACCTTGTGAACTATGTGGTGCCAAATGTGCAATTCACATTGCAAAAAGTTCTAACTGGTCTCAAAATGTTTATTAGAGTCTAATAAGTAAATAATAAAAGTATAACAGTTAACCAATGAAAGGTTTGTCTGTTATCGTTAAAAGAACTTAACTAAAAAATTTGCACTATACATTAGTTATATAGGTCCTAAAAAGTGCTTTGTGAACTATATGGTGCCAAATGTGCAATTCACATTGCAAAAAGTTCTAACTGGTCTCTAAATGTTTATTAGAGTCTAATAAGTAAATAATAAAAGTATAACAGTTAACCAATGAAAGGTTTGTCTGTTATCGTTAAAAGAACTTAACTAAAAAATTTGCACTATACATTAGTTATATAGGTCCTAAAAAGTACCTTGTGAACAATATGGTGCCAAATGTGCAATTCACATTGCAAAAAGTTCCAACTGGTCTCAAAATGTTTATTAGAGTCTAATAAGTAAATAATAAAAGTATAACAGTTAACCAATGAAAGGTTTGTCTGTTATCGTTAAAAGAACTTAACTAAAAAATTTGCACTATACATTAGTTATATAGGTCCTAAAAAGTACCTTGTGAACTATATGGTGCCAAATGTGCAATTCACATTGCAAAAAGTTCTAACGGGTCTCAAAATGTTTATTAGAGTCTAATAAGTAAATAATAAAAGTATAAGAGTTAACCAATAAAAGGTTTGTCTGTTATCGTTAAAAGAACTTAACTAAAAAATTTGCACTATACATTAGTTATATAGGTCCTAAAAAGTGCCTTGTGAACTATATGGTGCCAAAAGTGCAATTCACATTGCAAAAAGTTCTAACGGGTCTTAAAATGTTTATTAGAGTCTAATAAGTAAATAATAAAAGTATAACAGTTAACCAATGAAAGGTTTGTCTGTTATCGTTAAAAGAACTTAACTAAAAAATTTGCACTATACATTAGTTATATAGGTCCTGAAAAGTACCTTGTGAACAATATGGTGCCAAATGTGCAATTCACATTGCAAAAAGTTCTAACTGGTCTCAAAATGTTTATTAGAGTCTAATAAGTAAATAATGAAAGTATAACAGTTAACCAATAAAAGCTTTGTCTGTTATCGTTAAAAGAACTTAACTAAAAAATTTGCACTATACATTAGTTATATAGGTCCTAAAAAGTACCTTGTGAACAATATGGTGCCAAATGTGCAATTCACATTGCAAAAACTACTAACTAGTCTCAAAATGTTTATTAGAGTCTAATAAGTAAATAATAAAAGTATAACAGTTAACCAATGAAAGGTTTGTCTGTTATCGTTAAAAGAACTTAACTAAAAAATTTGCACTATAAATTATTTTATATAGGTCCTAAAAAGTACCTTGTGAACTATATGGTGCCAAATGTGCAAATTCACATTGCAAAAAGTTCTAACGGGTCTCAAAATGTTTATTAGAGTCTAATAAGTAAATAATAAAAGTATAACATTTAACCAATAAAAGCTTTGTCTGTTATCGTTAAAAGAACTTAACTAAAAAATTTGCACTATACATTAGTTATATAGGTCCTAAAAAGTACCTTGTGAACAATATGGTGCCAAATGTGCAATTCACATTGCAAAAAGTTCTAACTGGTCTCAAATGTTTATTAGAGTCTAATAAGTAAATAATAAAAGTATAACAGTTAACCAATGAAAGGTTTGTCTGTTATCGTTAAAAGAACTTAACTAAAAAATTTGCACTATACATTAGTTATATAGGTCCTAAAAAGTACCTTGTGAACTATATGGTGCCAAAAGTGCAATTCACATTGCAAAAAGTTCTAACGGGTCTTAAAATGTTTATTAGAGTCTAATAAGTAAATAATAAAAGTATAACAGTTAACCAATGAAAGGTTTGTCTGTTATCGTTAAAAGAACTTAACTAAAAATTTGCACTATACATTAGTCATATAGGTCCTAAAAAGTACCTTGTGAACTATATGGTGCCAAATGTGCAATTCACATTGCAAAAAGTTCTAACGGGTCTCAAAATGTTTATTAGAGTCTAATAAGTAAATAATAAAAGTATAACAGTTAACCAATGAAAGGTTTGTCTGTTATTGTTAAAAGAACTTAACTAAAAAATTTGCACTATACATTAGTTACATAGGTCCTAAAAAGTACCTTGTGAACAATATGGTGCCAAATGTGCAATTCACATTGCAAAAAGTTCCAACTGGTCTCAAAATGTTTATTAGAGTCTAATAAGTAAATAATAAAAGTATAACAGTTAAACAATGAAAGGTTTGTCTGTTATCGTTAAAAGAACTTAACTAAAAAATTTGCACTATTCATTAGTTATATAGGTCCTAAAAAGTACCTTGTGAACTATATGGTGCCAAATGTGCAATTCACATTGCAAAAAGTTCTAACGGGTCTCAAAATGTTTATTAGAGTCTAATAAGTACAAAATGAAAGTATAACAGTTAACCAATGAAAGGTTTGTCTGTTATCGTTAAAAGAACTTAACTAAAAAATTTGCACTATACATTAGTTATATAGGTCCTAAAAAGTACCTTGTGAACAATATGGTGCCAAATGTGCAATTCACATTGCAAAAAGTTCTAACTGGTCACAAAATGTTTATTAGAGTCTAATAAGTAAATAATAAAAGTATAACAGTTAACCAATAAAAGGTTTGTCTGTTATCGTTAAAAGAACTTAACTAAAAAATTTGCACTATACATTAGTTATATAGGTCCTAAAAAGTACCTTGTGAACTATATGGTGCCAAATGTGCAATTCACATTGCAAAAAGTTCTAACGGGTCTCAAAATGTTTATTAGAGTCTAATAAGTAAATAATAAAAGTATAACAGTTAAACAATAAAAGCTTTGTCTGTTATCGTTAAAAGAACTTAATTAAAAAATTTGCACTATACATTAGTTATATAGGTCCAAAAAAGTGCTTTGTGAACTATATGGTGCCAAATGTGCAATTCACATTGCAAAAAGTTCTAACGGGTCTCAAAATGTTTATTTGAGTCTAATAAGTAAATAATAAAAGTATAACAGTTAACCAA
The DNA here is from genome assembly GCF_947623445.1 of Clavelina lepadiformis. Lineage (NCBI taxonomy): Eukaryota > Metazoa > Chordata > Ascidiacea > Aplousobranchia > Clavelinidae > Clavelina > Clavelina lepadiformis. The sequence continues at coordinate 12,131,867 of NC_135242.1, read as the reverse complement.
TAAAAGGTTTGTCTGTTATCGTTAAAAGAACTTAACTAAAAAATTTGCACTATACATTAGTTATATAGGTCCTAAAAAGTGCTTTGTGAACTATATGGTGCCAAATGTGCAATTCACATTGCAAAAAGTTCTAACGGGTCTCTAAATGTTTGTTAGAGTCTAATAAGTAAATAATAAAAGTATAACAGTTAACCAATGAAAGGTTTGTCTGTTATCGTTAAAAGAACTTAACTAAAAAATTTGCACTATACATTAGTTATATAGGTCCTAAAAAGTACCTTGTGAACAATATGGTGCCAAATGTGCAATTCACATTGCAAAAAGTTCTAACTGGTCTCAAAATGTTTATTAGAGTCTAATAAGTAAATAATAAAAGTATAACAGTTAACCAATGAAAGGTTTGTCTGTTATCGTTAAAAGAACTTAACTAAAAAATTTGCACTATACATTAGTTATATAGGTCCTAAAAAGTACCTTGTGAACAATATGGTGCCAAATGTGCAATTCACATTGCAAAAAGTTCTAACTGGTCTCAAAATGTTTATTAGAGTCTAATAAGTAAATAATAAAAGTATAACAGTTAACCAATGAAAGGTTTGTCTGTTATCGTTAAAAGAACTTAACTAAAAAATTTGCACTATACATTAGTTATATAGGTCCTAAAAAGTACCTTGTGAACAATATGGTGCCAAATGTGCAATTCACATTGCGAAAACTTCTAACTAGTCTCAAAATGTTTATTAGAGTCTAATAAGTAAATAATAAAAGTATAACAGTTAACCAATGAAAGGTTTGTCTGTTATCGTTAAAAGAACTTAACTAAAAAACTTGCACTATAAATTATTTTATATAGGTCCTAAAAAGTACCTTGTGAACTATATGGTGCCAAATGTGCAAATTCACATTGCAAAAAGTTCTAACGGGTCTCAAAATGTTTATTAGAGTCTAATAAGTAAATAATAAAAGTATAACAGTTAACCAATAAAAGCTTTGTCTGTTATCGTTAAAAGAACTTAACTAAAAAATTTGCACTATACATTAGTTATATAGGTCCTAAAAAGTACCTTGTGAACAATATGGTGCCAAATGTGCAATTCACATTGCAAAAAGTTCTAACTGGTCTCAAATGTTTATTAGAGTCTAATAAGTAAATAATAAAAGTATAACAGTTAACCAATGAAAGGTTTGTCTGTTATCGTTAAAAGAACTTAACTAAAAAATTTGCACTATACATTAGTTATATAGGTCCTAAAAAGTGCCTTGTGAACTATATGGTGCCAAATGTGCAATTCACATTGCAAAAAGTTCTAACTGGTCTCAAAATGTTTATTAGAGTCTAATAAGTAAATAATAAAAGTATAACAGTTAACCAATGAAAGGTTTGTCTGTTATCGTTAAAAGAACTTAACTAAAAAATTTGCACTATACATTAGTTATATAGGTCCTAAAAAGTACCTTGTGAACTATATGGTGCCAAATGTGCAATTCACATTGCAAAAAGTTCTAACGGGTCTCAAAATGTTTATTAGAGTCTAATAAGTAAATAATAAAAGTATAACAGTTAACCAATAAAAGGTTTGTCTATTATCGTTAAAAGAACTTAACTAAAAAATTTGCACTATACATTAGTTATATAGGTCCTAAAAAGTGCCTTGTGAACTATATGGTGCCAAAAGTGCAATTCACATTGCAAAAAGTTCTAACGGGTCTTAAAATGTTTATTAGAGTTTAATAAGTAAATGATAAAAGTATAACAATTAACCAATGAAAGGTTTGTCTGTTATTGTTAAAAGAACTTAACTAAAAAATTTGCACTATACATTAGTTACATAAGTCCTAAAAAGTACCTTGTGAACTATGTGGTGCCAAATGTGCAATTCACATTGCAAAAAGTTCTAACTGGTCTCAAAATGTTTATTAGAGTCTAATAAGTAAATAATAAAAGTATAACAGTTAACCAATGAAAGGTTTGTCTGTTATCGTTAAAAGAACTTAACTAAAAAATTTGCACTATACATTAGTTATATAGGTCCTAAAAAGTGCTTTGTGAACTATATGGTGCCAAATGTGCAATTCACATTGCAAAAAGTTCTAACGGGTCTCAAAATGTTTATTAGAGTCTAATAAGTAAATAATAAAAGTATAACAGTTAACCAATGAAAGGTTTGTCTGTTATCGTTAAAAGAACTTAACTAAAAAATTTGCACTATACATTAGTTATATAGGTCCTAAAAAGTGCTTTGTGAACTATATGGTGCCAAATGTGCAATTCACATTGCAAAAACTTCTAACGGGTCTCTAAATGTTTATTAGAGTCTAATAAGTAAATAATAAAAGTATAACAGTTAACCAATAAAAGGTTTGTCTGTTATCGTTAAAAGAACTTAACTAAAAAATTTGCACTATACATTAGTTATATAGGTCCTAAAAAGTGCCTTGTGAACAATATGGTGCCAAATGTGCAATTCACATTGAAAAAAGTTCTAACGGGTCTCAAAATGTTTATTAGAGTCTAATAAGTAAATAATAAAAGTATAACAGTTAACCAATGAAAGGTTTGTCTGTTATCGTTAAAAGAACTTAACTAAAAAATTTGCACTATACATTAGTTATATAGGTCCTAAAAAGTACCTTGTGAACTATATGGTGCCAAATGTGCAATTCACATTGCAAAAAGTTCTAACGGGTCTCAAAATGTTCATTAGAGTCTAATAAGTAAATAATAAAAGTATAACAGTTAACCAATAAAAGGTTTGTCTGTTATCGTTAAAAGAACTTAATTAAAAAATTTGCACTATACATTAGTTATATAGGTCCTAAAAAGTGCCTTGTGAACTATATGGTGCCAAAAGTGCAATTCACATTGCAAAAAGTTCTAACGGGTCTTAAAATGTTTATTAGAGTCTAATAAGTAAATAATAAAAGTATAACAGTTAACCAATGAAAGGTTTGTCTGTTATCGTTAAAAGAACTTAACTAAAAAATTTGCACTATACATTAGTTACATAGGTCCTAAAAAGTACCTTGTGTACTATGTGGTGCCAAATGTGCAATTCACATTGCAAAAAGTTCTAACTGGTCTCAAAATGTTTATTAGAGTCTAATAAGTAAATAATAAAAGTATAACAGTTAACCAATGAAAGGTTTGTCTGTTATCGTTAAAAGAACTTAACTAAAAAATTTGCACTATACATTAGTTATATAGGTCCTAAAAAGTGCTTTGTGAACTATATGGTGCCAAATGTGCAATTCACATTGCAAAAAGTTCTAACTGGTCTCTAAATGTTTATTAGAGTCTAATAAGTAAATAATAAAAGTATAACAGTTAACCAATGAAAGGTTTGTCTGTTATCGTTAAAAGAACTTAACTAAAAAATTTGCACTATACATTAGTTATATAGGTCCTAAAAAGTACCTTGTGAACAATATGGTGCCAAATGTGCAATTCACATTGCAAAAAGTTCTAACTGGTCTCAAAATGTTTATTAGAGTCTAATAAGTAAATAATAAAAGTATAACAGTTAACCAATGAAAGGTTTGTCTGTTATCGTTAAAAGAACTTAACTAAAAAATTTGCACTATACATTAGTTATATAGGTCCTAAAAAGTACCTTGTGAACTATATGGTGCCAAATGTGCAATTCACATTGCAAAAAGTTCTAACGGGTCTCAAAATGTTTATTAGAGTCTAATAAGTAAATAATAAAAGTATAAGAGTTAACCAATAAAAGGTTTGTCTGTTATCGTTAAAAGAACTTAACTAAAAAATTTGCACTATACATTAGTTATATAGGTCCTAAAAAGTGCCTTGTGAACTATATGGTGCCAAAAGTGCAATTCACATTGCAAAAAGTTCTAACGGGTCTTAAAATGTTTATTAGAGTCTAATAAGTAAATAATAAAAGTATAACAGTTAACCAATGAAAGGTTTGTCTGTTATCGTTAAAAGAACTTAACTAAAAAATTTGCACTATACATTAGTTATATAGGTCCTGAAAAGTACCTTGTGAACAATATGGTGCCAAATGTGCAATTCACATTGCAAAAAGTTCTAACGGGTCTCAAAATGTTTATTAGAGTCTAATAAGTACAAAATGAAAGTATAACAGTTAACCAATGAAAGGTTTGTCTGTTATCGTTAAAAGAACTTAACTAAAAAATTTGCACTATACATTAGTTATATAGGTCCTAAAAAGTACCTTGTGAACAATATGGTGCCAAATGTGCAATTCACATTGCAAAAAGTTCTAACTGGTCACAAAATGTTTATTAGAGTCTAATAAGTAAATAATAAAAGTATAACAGTTAACCAATAAAAGGTTTGTCTGTTATCGTTAAAAGAACTTAACTAAAAAATTTGCACTATACATTAGTTATATAGGTCCTAAAAAGTACCTTGTGAACTATATGGTGCCAAATGTGCAATTCACATTGCAAAAAGTTCTAACGGGTCTCAAAATGTTTATTAGAGTCTAATAAGTAAATAATAAAAGTATAACAGTTAAACAATAAAAGCTTTGTCTGTTATCGTTAAAAGAACTTAATTAAAAAATTTGCACTATACATTAGTTATATAGGTCCAAAAAAGTGCTTTGTGAACTATATGGTGCCAAATGTGCAATTCACATTGCAAAAAGTTCTAACGGGTCTCAAAATGTTTATTTGAGTCTAATAAGTAAATAATAAAAGTATAACAGTTAACCAATAAAAGGTTTGTCTGTTATCGTTAAAAGAACTTAACTAAAAAATTTGCACTATACATTAGTTATATAGGTCCTAAAAAGTGCTTTGTGAACTATATGGTGCCAAATGTGCAATTCACATTGCAAAAAGTTCTAACGGGTCTCTAAATGTTTGTTAGAGTCTAATAAGTAAATAATAAAAGTATAACAGTTAACCAATGAAAGGTTTGTCTGTTATCGTTAAAAGAACTTAACTAAAAAATTTGCACTATACATTAGTTATATAGGTCCTAAAAAGTACCTTGTGAACAATATGGTGCCAAATGTGCAATTCACATTGCAAAAAGTTCTAACTGGTCTCAAAATGTTTATTAGAGTCTAATAAGTAAATAATAAAAGTATAACAGTTAACCAATGAAAGGTTTGTCTGTTATCGTTAAAAGAACTTAACTAAAAAATTTGCACTATACATTAGTTATATAGGTCCTAAAAAGTACCTTGTGAACAATATGGTGCCAAATGTGCAATTCACATTGCAAAAAGTTCTAACTGGTCTCAAAATGTTTATTAGAGTCTAATAAGTAAATAATAAAAGTATAACAGTTAACCAATGAAAGGTTTGTCTGTTATCGTTAAAAGAACTTAACTAAAAAATTTGCACTATACATTAGTTATATAGGTCCTAAAAAGTACCTTGTGAACAATATGGTGCCAAATGTGCAATTCACATTGCGAAAACTTCTAACTAGTCTCAAAATGTTTATTAGAGTCTAATAAGTAAATAATAAAAGTATAACAGTTAACCAATGAAAGGTTTGTCTGTTATCGTTAAAAGAACTTAACTAAAAAACTTGCACTATAAATTATTTTATATAGGTCCTAAAAAGTACCTTGTGAACTATATGGTGCCAAATGTGCAAATTCACATTGCAAAAAGTTCTAACGGGTCTCAAAATGTTTATTAGAGTCTAATAAGTAAATAATAAAAGTATAACAGTTAACCAATAAAAGCTTTGTCTGTTATCGTTAAAAGAACTTAACTAAAAAATTTGCACTATACATTAGTTATATAGGTCCTAAAAAGTACCTTGTGAACAATATGGTGCCAAATGTGCAATTCACATTGCAAAAAGTTCTAACTGGTCTCAAATGTTTATTAGAGTCTAATAAGTAAATAATAAAAGTATAACAGTTAACCAATGAAAGGTTTGTCTGTTATCGTTAAAAGAACTTAACTAAAAAATTTGCACTATACATTAGTTATATAGGTCCTAAAAAGTGCCTTGTGAACTATATGGTGCCAAATGTGCAATTCACATTGCAAAAAGTTCTAACTGGTCTCAAAATGTTTATTAGAGTCTAATAAGTAAATAATAAAAGTATAACAGTTAACCAATGAAAGGTTTGTCTGTTATCGTTAAAAGAACTTAACTAAAAAATTTGCACTATACATTAGTTATATAGGTCCTAAAAAGTGCTTTGTGAACTATATGGTGCCAAATGTGCAATTCACATTGCAAAAAGTTCTAACGGGTCTCTAAATGTTTATTAGAGTCTAATAAGTAAATAATAAAAGTATAACAGTTAACCAATAAAAGCTTTGTCTGTTATCGTTAAAAGAACTTAACTAAAAAATTTGCACTATACATTAGTTACATAGGTCCTAAAAAGTACCTTGTGAACAATATGGTGCCAAATGTGCAATTCACATTGCAAAAACTTCTAACTAGTGTCAAAATGTTTATTACAGTCTAATAAGTAAATAATAAAAGTATAACAGTTAACCAATGAAAGGTTTGTCTGTTATCGTTAAAAGAACTTAACTAAAAAATTTGCACTATACATTAGTTATATAGGTCCTAAAAAGTACCTTGTGAACTATATGGTGCCAAATGTGCAATTCACATTGCAAAAAGTTCTAACGGGTCTCAAAATGTTTATTAGAGTCTAATAAGTAAATAATAAAAGTATAACAGTTAACCAATAAAAGGTTTGTCTGTTATCGTTAAAAGAACTTAACTAAAAAATTTGCACTATACATTAGTTATATAGGTCCTAAAAAGTGCCTTGTGAACTATATGGTGCCAAAAGTGCAATTCACATTGCAAAAAGTTCTAACGGGTCTTAAAATGTTTATTAGAGTTTAATAAGTAAATAATAAAAGTATAACAGTTAACCAATGAAAGGTTTGTCTGTTATTGTTAAAAGAACTTAACTAAAAAATTTGCACTATACATTAGTTACATAAGTCCTAAAAAGTACCTTGTGAACTATGTGGTGCCAAATGTGCAATTCACATTGCAAAAAGTTCTAACTGGTCTCAAAATGTTTATTAGAGTCTAATAAGTAAATAATAAAAGTATAACAGTTAACCAATGAAAGGTTTGTCTGTTATCGTTAAAAGAACTTAACTAAAAAATTTGCACTATACATTAGTTATATAGGTCCTAAAAAGTGCTTTGTGAACTATATGGTGCCAAATGTGCAATTCACATTGCAAAAAGTTCTAACGGGTCTCAAAATGTTTATTAGAGTCTAATAAGTAAATAATAAAAGTATAACAGTTAACCAATGAAAGGTTTGTCTGTTATCGTTAAAAGAACTTAACTAAAAAATTTGCACTATACATTAGTTATATAGGTCCTAAAAAGTGCTTTGTGAACTATATGGTGCCAAATGTGCAATTCACATTGCAAAAACTTCTAACGGGTCTCTAAATGTTTATTAGAGTCTAATAAGTAAATAATAAAAGTATAACAGTTAACCAATAAAAGGTTTGTCTGTTATCGTTAAAAGAACTTAACTAAAAAATTTGCACTATACATTAGTTATATAGGTCCTAAAAAGTACCTTGTGAACAATATGGTGCCAAATGTGCAATTCACATTGAAAAAAGTTCTAACGGGTCTCAAAATGTTTATTAGAGTCTAATAAGTAAATAATAAAAGTATAACAGTTAACCAATGAAAGGTTTGTCTGTTATCGTTAAAAGAACTTAACTAAAAAATTTGCACTATACATTAGTTATATAGGTCCTAAAAAGTACCTTGTGAACTATATGGTGCCAAATGTGCAATTCACATTGCAAAAAGTTCTAACGGGTCTCAAAATGTTCATTAGAGTCTAATAAGTAAATAATAAAAGTATAACAGTTAACCAATAAAAGGTTTGTCTGTTATCGTTAAAAGAACTTAACTAAAAAATTTGCACTATACATTAGTTATATAGGTCCTAAAAAGTGCCTTGTGAACTATATGGTGCCAAAAGTGCAATTCACATTGCAAAAAGTTCTAACGGGTCTTAAAATGTTTATTAGAGTCTAATAAGTAAATAATAAAAGTATAACAGTTAACCAATGAAAGGTTTGTCTGTTATCGTTAAAAGAACTTAACTAAAAAATTTGCACTATACATTAGTTACATAGGTCCTAAAAAGTACCTTGTGAACTATGTGGTGCCAAATGTGCAATTCACATTGCAAAAAGTTCTAACTGGTCTCAAAATGTTTATTAGAGTCTAATAAGTAAATAATAAAAGTATAACAGTTAACCAATGAAAGGTTTGTCTGTTATCGTTAAAAGAACTTAACTAAAAAATTTGCACTATACATTAGTTATATAGGTCCTAAAAAGTGCTTTGTGAACTATATGGTGCCAAATGTGCAATTCACATTGCAAAAAGTTCTAACGGGTCTCTAAATGTTTATTAGAGTCTAATAAGTAAATAATAAAAGTATAACAGTTAACCAATGAAAGGTTTGTCTGTTATCGTTAAAAGAACTTAACTAAAAAATTTGCACTATACATTAGTTATATAGGTCCTAAAAAGTACCTTGTGAACAATATGGTGCCAAATGTGCAATTCACATTGCAAAAAGTTCTAACTGGTCTCAAAATGTTTATTAGAGTCTAATAAGTAAATAATAAAAGTATAACAGTTAACCAATGAAAGGTTTGTCTGTTATCGTTAAAAGAACTTAACTAAAAAATTTGCACTATACATTAGTTATATAGGTCCTAAAAAGTACCTTGTGAACTATATGGTGCCAAATGTGCAATTCACATTGCAAAAAGTTCTAACGGGTCTCAAAATGTTTATTAGAGTCTAATAAGTAAATAATAAAAGTATAAGAGTTAACCAATAAAAGGTTTGTCTGTTATCGTTAAAAGAACTTAACTAAAAAATTTGCACTATACATTAGTTATATAGGTCCTAAAAAGTGCCTTGTGAACTATATGGTGCCAAAAGTGCAATTCACATTGCAAAAAGTTCTAACGGGTCTTAAAATGTTTATTAGAGTCTAATAAGTAAATAATAAAAGTATAACAGTTAACCAATGAAAGGTTTGTCTGTTATCGTTAAAAGAACTTAACTAAAAAATTTGCACTATACATTAGTTATATAGGTCCTGAAAAGTACCTTGTGAACTATATGGTGCCAAATGTGCAATTCACATTGCAAAAAGTTCTAACTGGTCTCAAAATGTTTATTAGAGTCTAATAAGTAAATAATGAAAGTATAACAGTTAACCAATAAAAGCTTTGTCTGTTATCGTTAAAAGAACTTAACTAAAAAATTTGCACTATACATTAGTTATATAGGTCCTAAAAAGTACCTTGTGAACAATATGGTGCCAAATGTGCAATTCACATTGCAAAAACTACTAACTAGTCTCAAAATGTTTATTAGAGTCTAATAAGTAAATAATAAAAGTATAACAGTTAACCAATGAAAGGTTTGTCTGTTATCGTTAAAAGAACTTAACTAAAAAATTTGCACTATAAATTATTTTATATAGGTCCTAAAAAGTACCTTGTGAACTATATGGTGCCAAATGTGCAAATTCACATTGCAAAAAGTTCTAACGGGTCTCAAAATGTTTATTAGAGTCTAATAAGTAAATAATAAAAGTATAACAGTTAACCAATAAAAGCTTTGTCTGTTATCGTTAAAAGAACTTAACTAAAAAATTTGCACTATACATTAGTTATATAGGTCCTAAAAAGTACCTTGTGAACAATATGGTGCCAAATGTGCAATTCACATTGCAAAAAGTTCTAACTGGTCTCAAATGTTTATTAGAGTCTAATAAGTAAATAATAAAAGTATAACAGTTAACCAATGAAAGGTTTGTCTGTTATCGTTAAAAGAACTTAACTAAAAAATTTGCACTATACATTAGTTATATAGGTCCTAAAAAGTACCTTGTGAACTATATGGTGCCAAAAGTGCAATTCACATTGCAAAAAGTTCTAACGGGTCTTAAAATGTTTATTAGAGTCTAATAAGTAAATAATAAAAGTATAACAGTTAACCAATGAAAGGTTTGTCTGTTATCGTTAAAAGAACTTAACTAAAAAATTTGCACTATACATTAGTCATATAGGTCCTAAAAAGTACCTTGTGAACTATATGGTGCCAAATGTGCAATTCACATTGCAAAAAGTTCTAACGGGTCTCAAAATGTTTATTAGAGTCTAATAAGTAAATAATAAAAGTATAACAGTTAACCAATGAAAGGTTTGTCTGTTATTGTTAAAAGAACTTAACTAAAAAATTTGCACTATACATTAGTTACATAGGTCCTAAAAAGTACCTTGTGAACAATATGGTGCCAAATGTGCAATTCACATTGCAAAAAGTTCCAACTGGTCTCAAAATGTTTATTAGAGTCTAATAAGTAAATAATAAAAGTATAACAGTTAAACAATGAAAGGTTTGTCTGTTATCGTTAAAAGAACTTAACTAAAAAATTTGCACTATTCATTAGTTATATAGGTCCTAAAAAGTACCTTGTGAACTATATGGTGCCAAATGTGCAATTCACATTGCAAAAAGTTCTAACGGGTCTCAAAATGTTTATTAGAGTCTAATAAGTACAAAATGAAAGTATAACAGTTAACCAATGAAAGGTTTGTCTGTTATCGTTAAAAGAACTTAACTAAAAAATTTGCACTATACATTAGTTATATAGGTCCTAAAAAGTACCTTGTGAACAATATGGTGCCAAATGTGCAATTCACATTGCAAAAAGTTCTAACTGGTCACAAAATGTTTATTAGAGTCTAATAAGTAAATAATAAAAGTATAACAGTTAACCAATAAAAGGTTTGTCTGTTATCGTTAAAAGAACTTAACTAAAAAATTTGCACTATACATTAGTTATATAGGTCCTAAAAAGTACCTTGTGAACTATATGGTGCCAAATGTGCAATTCACATTGCAAAAAGTTCTAACGGGTCTCAAAATGTTTATTAGAGTCTAATAAGTAAATAATAAAAGTATAACAGTTAAACAATAAAAGCTTTGTCTGTTATCGTTAAAAGAACTTAATTAAAAAATTTGCACTATACATTAGTTATATAGGTCCTAAAAAGTGCCTTGTGAACTATATGGTGCCAAAAGTGCAATTCACATTGCAAAAAGTTCTAACGGGTCTTAAAATGTTTATTAGAGTTTAATAAGTAAATAATAAAAGTATAACAGTTAACCAATGAAAGGTTTGTCTGTTATTGTTAAAAGAACTTAACTAAAAAATTTGCACTATACATTAGTTACATAAGTCCTAAAAAGTACCTTGTGAACTATGTGGTGCCAAATGTGCAATTCACATTGCAAAAAGTTCTAACTGGTCTCAAAATGTTTATTAGAGTCTAATAAGTAAATAATAAAAGTATAACAGTTAACCAATGAAAGGTTTGTCTGTTATCGTTAAAAGAACTTAACTAAAAAATTTGCACTATACATTAGTTATATAGGTCCTAAAAAGTGCTTTGTGAACTATATGGTGCCAAATGTGCAATTCACATTGCAAAAAGTTCTAACGGGTCTCAAAATGTTTATTAGAGTCTAATAAGTAAATAATAAAAGTATAACAGTTAACCAATGAAAGGTTTGTCTGTTATCGTTAAAAGAACTTAACTAAAAAATTTGCACTATACATTAGTTATATAGGTCCTAAAAAGTGCTTTGTGAACTATATGGTGCCAAATGTGCAATTCACATTGCAAAAACTTCTAACGGGTCTCTAAATGTTTATTAGAGTCTAATAAGTAAATAATAAAAGTATAACAGTTAACCAATAAAAGGTTTGTCTGTTATCGTTAAAAGAACTTAACTAAAAAATTTGCACTATACATTAGTTATATAGGTCCTAAAAAGTACCTTGTGAACAATATGGTGCCAAATGTGCAATTCACATTGAAAAAAGTTCTAACGGGTCTCAAAATGTTTATTAGAGTCTAATAAGTAAATAATAAAAGTATAACAGTTAACCAATGAAAGGTTTGTCTGTTATCGTTAAAAGAACTTAACTAAAAAATTTGCACTATACATTAGTTATATAGGTCCTAAAAAGTACCTTGTGAACTATATGGTGCCAAATGTGCAATTCACATTGCAAAAAGTTCTAACGGGTCTCAAAATGTTCATTAGAGTCTAATAAGTAAATAATAAAAGTATAACAGTTAACCAATAAAAGGTTTGTCTGTTATCGTTAAAAGAACTTAACTAAAAAATTTGCACTATACATTAGTTATATAGGTCCTAAAAAGTGCCTTGTGAACTATATGGTGCCAAAAGTGCAATTCACATTGCAAAAAGTTCTAACGGGTCTTAAAATGTTTATTAGAGTCTAATAAGTAAATAATAAAAGTATAACAGTTAACCAATGAAAGGTTTGTCTGTTATCGTTAAAAGAACTTAACTAAAAAATTTGCACTATACATTAGTTACATAGGTCCTAAAAAGTACCTTGTGAACTATGTGGTGCCAAATGTGCAATTCACATTGCAAAAAGTTCTAACTGGTCTCAAAATGTTTATTAGAGTCTAATAAGTAAATAATAAAAGTATAACAGTTAACCAATGAAAGGTTTGTCTGTTATCGTTAAAAGAACTTAACTAAAAAATTTGCACTATACATTAGTTATATAGGTCCTAAAAAGTGCTTTGTGAACTATATGGTGCCAAATGTGCAATTCACATTGCAAAAAGTTCTAACGGGTCTCTAAATGTTTATTAGAGTCTAATAAGTAAATAATAAAAGTATAACAGTTAACCAATGAAAGGTTTGTCTGTTATCGTTAAAAGAACTTAACTAAAAAATTTGCACTATACATTAGTTATATAGGTCCTAAAAAGTACCTTGTGAACAATATGGTGCCAAATGTGCAATTCACATTGCAAAAAGTTCTAACTGGTCTCAAAATGTTTATTAGAGTCTAATAAGTAAATAATAAAAGTATAACAGTTAACCAATGAAAGGTTTGTCTGTTATCGTTAAAAGAACTTAACTAAAAAATTTGCACTATACATTAGTTATATAGGTCCTAAAAAGTACCTTGTGAACTATATGGTGCCAAATGTGCAATTCACATTGCAAAAAGTTCTAACGGGTCTCAAAATGTTTATTAGAGTCTAATAAGTAAATAATAAAAGTATAAGAGTTAACCAATAAAAGGTTTGTCTGTTATCGTTAAAAGAACTTAACTAAAAAATTTGCACTATACATTAGTTATATAGGTCCTAAAAAGTGCCTTGTGAACTATATGGTGCCAAAAGTGCAATTCACATTGCAAAAAGTTCTAACGGGTCTTAAAATGTTTATTAGAGTCTAATAAGTAAATAATAAAAGTATAACAGTTAACCAATGAAAGGTTTGTCTGTTATCGTTAAAAGAACTTAACTAAAAAATTTGCACTATACATTAGTTATATAGGTCCTGAAAAGTACCTTGTGAACTATATGGTGCCAAATGTGCAATTCACATTGCAAAAAGTTCTAACTGGTCTCAAAATGTTTATTAGAGTCTAATAAGTAAATAATGAAAGTATAACAGTTAACCAATAAAAGCTTTGTCTGTTATCGTTAAAAGAACTTAACTAAAAAATTTGCACTATACATTAGTTATATAGGTCCTAAAAAGTACCTTGTGAACAATATGGTGCCAAATGTGCAATTCACATTGCCAAAACTACTAACTAGTCTCAAAATGTTTATTAGAGTCTAATAAGTAAATAATAAAAGTATAACAGTTAACCAATGAAAGGTTTGTCTGTTATCGTTAAAAGAACTTAACTAAAAAATTTGCACTATAAATTATTTTATATAGGTCCTAAAAAGTACCTTGTGAACTATATGGTGCCAAATGTGCAAATTCACATTGCAAAAAGTTCTAACGGGTCTCAAAATGTTTATTAGAGTCTAATAAGTAAATAATAAAAGTATAACAGTTAACCAATAAAAGCTTTGTCTGTTATCGTTAAAAGAACTTAACTAAAAAATTTGCACTATACATTAGTTATATAGGTCCTAAAAAGTACCTTGTGGACAATATGGTGCCAAATGTGCAATTCACATTGCAAAAAGTTCTAACTGGTCTCAAATGTTTATTAGAGTCTAATAAGTAAATAATAAAAGTATAACAGTTAACCAATGAAAGGTTTGTCTGTTATCGTTAAAAGAACTTAACTAAAAAATTTGCACTATACATTAGTTATATAGGTCCTAAAAAGTACCTTGTGAACTATATGGTGCCAAAAGTGCAATTCACATTGCAAAAAGTTCTAACGGGTCTTAAAATGTTTATTAGAGTCTAATAAGTAAATAATAAAAGTATAACAGTTAACCAATGAAAGGTTTGTCTGTTATCGTTAAAAGAACTTAACTAAAAAATTTGCACTATACATTAGTCATATAGGTCCTAAAAAGTACCTTGTGAACTATATGGTGCCAAATGTGCAATTCACATTGCAAAAAGTTCTAACGGGTCTCAAAATGTTTATTAGAGTCTAATAAGTAAATAATAAAAGTATAACAGTTAACCAATGAAAGGTTTGTCTGTTATTGTTAAAAGAACTTAACTAAAAAATTTGCACTATACATTATTTACATAGGTCCTAAAAAGTACCTTGTGAACAATATGGTGCCAAATGTGCAATTCACATTGCAAAAAGTTCCAACTGGTCTCAAAATGTTTATTAGAGTCTAATAAGTAAATAATAAAAGTATAACAGTTAAACAATGAAAGGTTTGTCTGTTATCGTTAAAAGAACTTAACTAAAAAATTTGCACTATTCATTAGTTATATAGGTCCTAAAAAGTACCTTGTGAACTATATGGTGCCAAATGTGCAATTCACATTGCAAAAAGTTCTAACGGGTCTCAAAATGTTTATTAGAGTCTAATAAGTACAAAATGAAAGTATAACAGTTAACCAATGAAAGGTTTGTCTGTTATCGTTAAAAGAACTTAACTAAAAAATTTGCACTATACATTAGTTATATAGGTCCTAAAAAGTACCTTGTGAACAATATGGTGCCAAATGTGCAATTCACATTGCAAAAAGTTCTAACTGGTCACAAAATGTTTATTAGAGTCTAATAAGTAAATAATAAAAGTATAACAGTTAACCAATAAAAGGTTTGTCTGTTATCGTTAAAAGAACTTAACTAAAAAATTTGCACTATACATTAGTTATATAGGTCCTAAAAAGTACCTTGTGAACTATATGGTGCCAAATGTGCAATTCACATTGCAAAAAGTTCTAACGGGTCTCAAAATGTTTATTAGAGTCTAATAAGTAAATAATAAAAGTATAACAGTTAAACAATAAAAGCTTTGTCTGTTATCGTTAAAAGAACTTAATTAAAAAATTTGCACTATACATTAGTTATATAGGTCCAAAAAAGTGCTTTGTGAACTATATGGTGCCAAATGTGCAATTCACATTGCAAAAAGTTCTAACGGGTCTCTAAATGTTTATTAGAGTCTAATAAGTAAATAATAAAAGTATAACAGTTAACCAATAAAAGGTTTGTCTGTTATCGTTAAAAGAACTTAACTAAAAAATTTGCACTATACATTAGTTATATAGGTCCTAAAAAGTACCTTGTGAACAATATGGTGCCAAATGTGCAATTCACATTGCAAAAAGTTCTAACTGGTCTCAAAATGTTTATTAGAGTCTAATAAGTAAATAATAAAAGTATAACAGTTAACCAATGAAAGGTTTGTCTGTTATCGTTAAAAGAACTTAACTAAAAAATTTGCACTATACATTAGTTATATAGGTCCTAAAAAGTGCTTTGTGAACTATATGGTGCCAAATGTGCAATTCACATTGCAAAAAGTTCTAACGGGTCTCTAAATGTTTATTAGAGTCTAATAAGTAAATAATAAAAGTATAACAGTTAACCAATAAAAGGTTTGTCTGTTATCGTTAAAAGAACTTAACTAAAAAATTTGCACTATACATTAGTTATATAGGTCCTAAAAAGTACCTTGTGAACAATATGGTGCCAAATGTGCAATTCACATTGCAAAAAGTTCTAACTGGTCTCAAAATGTTTATTAGAGTCTAATAAGTAAATAATAAAAGTATAACAGTTAACCAATGAAAGGTTTGTCTGTTATCGTTAAAAGAACTTAACTAAAAAATTTGCACTATACATTAGTTATATAGGTCCTGAAAAGTACCTTGTGAACTATATGGTGCCAAATGTGCAATTCACATTGCAAAAAGTTCTAACTGGTCTCAAAATGTTTATTAGAGTCTAATAAGTAAATAATAAAAGTATAACAGTTAACCAATAAAAGCTTTGTCTGTTATCGTTAAAAGAACTTAACTAAAAAATTTGCACTATACATTAGTTATATAGGTCCTAAAAAGTACCTTGTGAACAATATGGTGCCAAATGTGCAATTCACATTGCAAAAACTTCTAACTGGTGTCAAAATGTTTATTAGAGTCTAATAAGTAAATAATAAAAGTATAACAGTTAACCAATGAAAGGTTTGTCTGTTATCGTTAAAAGAACTTAACTAAAAAATTTGCACTATACATTAGTTATATAGGTCCTAAAAAGTACCTTGTGAACTATATGGTGCCAAATGTGCAATTCACATTGCAAAAAGTTCTAACGGGTCTCAAAATGTTTATTAGAGTCTAATAAGTAAATAATAAAAGTATAACAGTTAACCAATAAAAGGTTTGTCTGTTATCGTTAAAAGAACTTAACTAAAAAATTTGCACTATACATTAGTTATATAGGTCCTAAAAAGTGCCTTGTGAACTATATGGTGCCAAAAGTGCAATTCACATTGCAAAAAGTTCTAACGGGTCTTAAAATGTTTATTAGAGTTTAATAAGTAAATAATAAAAGTATAACAGTTAACCAATGAAAGGTTTGTCTGTTATTGTTAAAAGAACTTAACTAAAAAATTTGCACTATACATTAGTTACATAAGTCCTAAAAAGTACCTTGTGAACTATGTGGTGCCAAATGTGCAATTCACATTGCAAAAAGTTCTAACTGGTCTCAAAATGTTTATTAGAGTCTAATAAGTAAATAATAAAAGTATAACAGTTAACCAATGAAAGGTTTGTCTGTTATCGTTAAAAGAACTTAACTAAAAAATTTGCACTATACATTAGTTATATAGGTCCTAAAAAGTGCTTTGTGAACTATATGGTGCCAAATGTGCAATTCACATTGCAAAAAGTTCTAACGGGTCTCAAAATGTTTATTAGAGTCTAATAAGTAAATAATAAAAGTATAACAGTTAACCAATGAAAGGTTTGTCTGTTATCGTTAAAAGAACTTAACTAAAAAATTTGCACTATACATTAGTTATATAGGTCCTAAAAAGTGCTTTGTGAACTATATGGTGCCAAATGTGCAATTCACATTGCAAAAACTTCTAACGGGTCTCTAAATGTTTATTAGAGTCTAATAAGTAAATAATAAAAGTATAACAGTTAACCAATAAAAGGTTTGTCTGTTATCGTTAAAAGAACTTAACTAAAAAATTTGCACTATACATTAGTTATATAGGTCCTAAAAAGTACCTTGTGAACAATATGGTGCCAAATGTGCAATTCACATTGAAAAAAGTTCTAACGGGTCTCAAAATGTTTATTAGAGTCTAATAAGTAAATAATAAAAGTATAACAGTTAACCAATGAAAGGTTTGTCTGTTATCGTTAAAAGAACTTAACTAAAAAATTTGCACTATACATTAGTTATATAGGTCCTAAAAAGTACCTTGTGAACTATATGGTGCCAAATGTGCAATTCACATTGCAAAAAGTTCTAACGGGTCTCAAAATGTTCATTAGAGTCTAATAAGTAAATAATAAAAGTATAACAGTTAACCAATAAAAGGTTTGTCTGTTATCGTTAAAAGAACTTAACTAAAAAATTTGCACTATACATTAGTTATATAGGTCCTAAAAAGTGCCTTGTGAACTATATGGTGCCAAATGTGCAATTCACATTGCAAAAAGTTCTAACTGGTCTCAAAATGTTTATTAGAGTCTAATAAGTAAATAATAAAAGTATAACAGTTAACCAATGAAAGGTTTGTCTGTTATCGTTAAAAGAACTTAACTAAAAAATTTGCACTATACATTAGTTATATAGGTCCTAAAAAGTGCTTTGTGAACTATATGGTGCCAAATGTGCAATTCACATTGCAAAAAGTTCTAACGGGTCTCTAAATGTTTATTAGAGTCTAATAAGTAAATAATAAAAGTATAACAGTTAACCAATAAAAGCTTTGTCTGTTATCGTTAAAAGAACTTAACTAAAAAATTTGCACTATACATTAGTTATATAGGTCCTAAAAAGTACCTTGTGAACAATATGGTGCCAAATGTGCAATTCACATTGCAAAAACTTCTAACTGGTGTCAAAATGTTTATTAGAGTCTAATAAGTAAATAATAAAAGTATAACAGTTAACCAATGAAAGGTTTGTCTGTTATCGTTAAAAGAACTTAACTAAAAAATTTGCACTATACATTAGTTATATAGGTCCTAAAAAGTACCTTGTGAACTATATGGTGCCAAATGTGCAATTCACATTGCAAAAAGTTCTAACGGGTCTCAAAATGTTTATTAGAGTCTAATAAGTAAATAATAAAAGTATAACAGTTAACCAATAAAAGGTTTGTCTATTATCGTTAAAAGAACTTAACTAAAAAATTTGCACTATACATTAGTTATATAGGTCCTAAAAAGTGCCTTGTGAACTATATGGTGCCAAAAGTGCAATTCACATTGCAAAAAGTTCTAACGGGTCTTAAAATGTTTATTAGAGTTTAATAAGTAAATGATAAAAGTATAACAGTTAACCAATGAAAGGTTTGTCTGTTATTGTTAAAAGAACTTAACTAAAAAATTTGCACTATACATTAGTTACATAAGTCCTAAAAAGTACCTTGTGAACTATGTGGTGCCAAATGTGCAATTCACATTGCAAAAAGTTCTAACTGGTCTCAAAATGTTTATTAGAGTCTAATAAGTAAATAATAAAAGTATAACAGTTAACCAATGAAAGGTTTGTCTGTTATCGTTAAAAGAACTTAACTAAAAAATTTGCACTATACATTAGTTATATAGGTCCTAAAAAGTGCTTTGTGAACTATATGGTGCCAAATGTGCAATTCACATTGCAAAAAGTTCTAACGGGTCTCAAAATGTTTATTAGAGTCTAATAAGTAAATAATAAAAGTATAACAGTTAACCAATGAAAGGTTTGTCTGTTATCGTTAAAAGAACTTAACTAAAAAATTTGCACTATACATTAGTTATATAGGTCCTAAAAAGTGCTTTGTGAACTATATGGTGCCAAATGTGCAATTCACATTGCAAAAACTTCTAACTGGTCTCTAAATGTTTATTAGAGTCTAATAAGTAAATAATAAAAGTATAACAGTTAACCAATAAAAGGTTTGTCTGTTATCGTTAAAAGAACTTAACTAAAAAATTTGCACTATACATTAGTTATATAGGTCCTAAAAAGTGCCTTGTGAACAATATGGTGCCAAATGTGCAATTCACATTGAAAAAAGTTCTAACGGGTCTCAAAATGTTTATTAGAGTCTAATAAGTAAATAATAAAAGTATAACAGTTAACCAATGAAAGGTTTGTCTGTTATCGTTAAAAGAACTTAACTAAAAAATTTGCACTATACATTAGTTATATAGGTCCTAAAAAGTACCTTGTGAACTATATGGTGCCAAATGTGCAATTCACATTGCAAAAAGTTCTAACGGGTCTCAAAATGTTCATTAGAGTCTAATAAGTAAATAATAAAAGTATAACAGTTAACCAATAAAAGGTTTGTCTGTTATCGTTAAAAGAACTTAACTAAAAAATTTGCACTATACATTAGTTATATAGGTCCTAAAAAGTGCCTTGTGAACTATATGGTGCCAAAAGTGCAATTCACATTGCAAAAAGTTCTAACGGGTCTTAAAATGTTTATTAGAGTCTAATAAGTAAATAATAAAAGTATAACAGTTAACCAATGAAAGGTTTGTCTGTTATCGTTAAAAGAACTTAACTAAAAAATTTGCACTATACATTAGTTACATAGGTCCTAAAAAGTACCTTGTGAACTATGTGGTGCCAAATGTGCAATTCACATTGCAAAAAGTTCTAACTGGTCTCTAAATGTTTATTAGAGTCTAATAAGTAAATAATAAAAGTATAACAGTTAACCAATGAAAGGTTTGTCTGTTATCGTTAAAAGAACTTAACTAAAAAATTTGCACTATACATTAGTTATATAGGTCCTAAAAAGTACCTTGTGAACAATATGGTGCCAAATGTGCAATTCACATTGCAAAAAGTTCTAACTGGTCTCAAAATGTTTATTAGAGTCTAATAAGTAAATAATAAAAGTATAACAGTTAACCAATGAAAGGTTTGTCTGTTATCGTTAAAAGAACTTAACTAAAAAATTTGCACTATACATTAGTTATATAGGTCCTAAAAAGTACCTTGTGAACTATATGGTGCCAAATGTGCAATTCACATTGCAAAAAGTTCTAACGGGTCTCAAAATGTTTATTAGAGTCTAATAAGTAAATAATAAAAGTATAAGAGTTAACCAATAAAAGGTTTGTCTGTTATCGTTAAAAGAACTTAACTAAAAAATTTGCACTATACATTAGTTATATAGGTCCTAAAAAGTGCCTTGTGAACTATATGGTGCCAAAAGTGCAATTCACATTGCAAAAAGTTCTAACGGGTCTTAAAATGTTTATTAGAGTCTAATAAGTAAATAATAAAAGTATAACAGTTAACCAATGAAAGGTTTGTCTGTTATCGTTAAAAGAACTTAACTAAAAAATTTGCACTATACATTAGTTATATAGGTCCTGAAAAGTACCTTGTGAACAATATGGTGCCAAATGTGCAATTCACATTGCAAAAAGTTCTAACTGGTCTCAAAATGTTTATTAGAGTCTAATAAGTAAATAATGAAAGTATAACAGTTAACCAATAAAAGCTTTGTCTGTTATCGTTAAAAGAACTTAACTAAAAAATTTGCACTATACATTAGTTATATAGGTCCTAAAAAGTACCTTGTGAACAATATGGTGCCAAATGTGCAATTCACATTGCAAAAACTACTAACTAGTCTCAAAATGTTTATTAGAGTCTAATAAGTAAATAATAAAAGTATAACAGTTAACCAATGAAAGGTTTGTCTGTTATCGTTAAAAGAACTTAACTAAAAAATTTGCACTATAAATTATTTTATATAGGTCCTAAAAAGTACCTTGTGAACTATATGGTGCCAAATGTGCAAATTCACATTGCAAAAAGTTCTAACGGGTCTCAAAATGTTTATTAGAGTCTAATAAGTAAATAATAAAAGTATAACAGTTAACCAATGAAAGGTTTGTCTGTTATTGTTAAAAGAACTTAACTAAAAAATTTGCACTATACATTAGTTACATAGGTCCTAAAAAGTACCTTGTGAACAATATGGTGCCAAATGTGCAATTCACATTGCAAAAAGTTCCAACTGGTCTCAAAATGTTTATTAGAGTCTAATAAGTAAATAATAAAAGTATAACAGTTAAACAATGAAAGGTTTGTCTGTTATCGTTAAAAGAACTTAACTAAAAAATTTGCACTATTCATTAGTTATATAGGTCCTAAAAAGTACCTTGTGAACTATATGGTGCCAAATGTGCAATTCACATTGCAAAAAGTTCTAACGGGTCTCAAAATGTTTATTAGAGTCTAATAAGTACAAAATGAAAGTATAACAGTTAACCAATGAAAGGTTTGTCTGTTATCGTTAAAAGAACTTAACTAAAAAATTTGCACTATACATTAGTTATATAGGTCCTAAAAAGTACCTTGTGAACAATATGGTGGCAAATGTGCAATTCACATTGCAAAAAGTTCTAACTGGTCACAAAATGTTTATTAGAGTCTAATAAGTAAATAATAAAAGTATAACAGTTAACCAATAAAAGGTTTGTCTGTTATCGTTAAAAGAACTTAACTAAAAAATTTGCACTATACATTAGTTATATAGGTCCTAAAAAGTACCTTGTGAACTATATGGTGCCAAATGTGCAATTCACATTGCAAAAAGTTCTAACGGGTCTCAAAATGTTTATTAGAGTCTAATAAGTAAATAATAAAAGTATAACAGTTAAACAATAAAAGCTTTGTCTGTTATCGTTAAAAGAACTTAATTAAAAAATTTGCACTATACATTAGTTATATAGGTCCAAAAAAGTGCTTTGTGAACTATATGGTGCCAAATGTGCAATTCACATTGCAAAAAGTTCTAACGGGTCTCAAAATGTTTATTTGAGTCTAATAAGTAAATAATAAAAGTATAACAGTTAACCAATAAAAGGTTTGTCTGTTATCGTTAAAAGAACTTAACTAAAAAATTTGCACTATACATTAGTTATATAGGTCCTAAAAAGTGCTTTGTGAACTATATGGTGCCAAATGTGCAATTCACATTGCAAAAAGTTCTAACGGGTCTCTAAATGTTTGTTAGAGTCTAATAAGTAAATAATAAAAGTATAACAGTTAACCAATGAAAGGTTTGTCTGTTATCGTTAAAAGAACTTAACTAAAAAATTTGCACTATACATTAGTTATATAGGTCCTAAAAAGTACCTTGTGAACAATATGGTGCCAAATGTGCAATTCACATTGCAAAAAGTTCTAACTGGTCTCAAAATGTTTATTAGAGTCTAATAAGTAAATAATAAAAGTATAACAGTTAACCAATGAAAGGTTTGTCTGTTATCGTTAAAAGAACTTAACTAAAAAATTTGCACTATACATTAGTTATATAGGTCCTAAAAAGTACCTTGTGAACAATATGGTGCCAAATGTGCAATTCACATTGCAAAAAGTTCTAACTGGTCTCAAAATGTTTATTAGAGTCTAATAAGTAAATAATAAAAGTATAACAGTTAACCAATGAAAGGTTTGTCTGTTATCGTTAAAAGAACTTAACTAAAAAATTTGCACTATACATTAGTTATATAGGTCCTAAAAAGTACCTTGTGAACAATATGGTGCCAAATGTGCAATTCACATTGCGAAAACTTCTAACTAGTCTCAAAATGTTTATTAGAGTCTAATAAGTAAATAATAAAAGTATAACAGTTAACCAATGAAAGGTTTGTCTGTTATCGTTAAAAGAACTTAACTAAAAAACTTGCACTATAAATTATTTTATATAGGTCCTAAAAAGTACCTTGTGAACTATATGGTGCCAAATGTGCAAATTCACATTGCAAAAAGTTCTAACGGGTCTCAAAATGTTTATTAGAGTCTAATAAGTAAATAATAAAAGTATAACAGTTAACCAATAAAAGCTTTGTCTGTTATCGTTAAAAGAACTTAACTAAAAAATTTGCACTATACATTAGTTATATAGGTCCTAAAAAGTACCTTGTGAACAATATGGTGCCAAATGTGCAATTCACATTGCAAAAAGTTCTAACTGGTCTCAAATGTTTATTAGAGTCTAATAAGTAAATAATAAAAGTATAACAGTTAACCAATGAAAGGTTTGTCTGTTATCGTTAAAAGAACTTAACTAAAAAATTTGCACTATACATTAGTTATATAGGTCCTAAAAAGTGCCTTGTGAACTATATGGTGCCAAATGTGCAATTCACATTGCAAAAAGTTCTAACTGGTCTCAAAATGTTTATTAGAGTCTAATAAGTAAATAATAAAAGTATAACAGTTAACCAATGAAAGGTTTGTCTGTTATCGTTAAAAGAACTTAACTAAAAAATTTGCACTATACATTAGTTATATAGGTCCTAAAAAGTGCTTTGTGAACTATATGGTGCCAAATGTGCAATTCACATTGCAAAAAGTTCTAACGGGTCTCTAAATGTTTATTAGAGTCTAATAAGTAAATAATAAAAGTATAACAGTTAACCAATAAAAGCTTTGTCTGTTATCGTTAAAAGAACTTAACTAAAAAATTTGCACTATACATTAGTTATATAGGTCCTAAAAAGTACCTTGTGAACAATATGGTGCCAAATGTGCAATTCACATTGCAAAAACTTCTAACTGGTGTCAAAATGTTTATTAGAGTCTAATAAGTAAATAATAAAAGTATAACAGTTAACCAATGAAAGGTTTGTCTGTTATCGTTAAAAGAACTTAACTAAAAAATTTGCACTATACATTAGTTATATAGGTCCTAAAAAGTACCTTGTGAACTATATGGTGCCAAATGTGCAATTCACATTGCAAAAAGTTCTAACGGGTCTCAAAATGTTTATTAGAGTCTAATAAGTAAATAATAAAAGTATAACAGTTAACCAATAAAAGGTTTGTCTGTTATCGTTAAAAGAACTTAACTAAAAAATTTGCACTATACATTAGTTATATAGGTCCTAAAAAGTGCCTTGTGAACTATATGGTGCCAAAAGTGCAATTCACATTGCAAAAAGTTCTAACGGGTCTTAAAATGTTTATTAGAGTTTAATAAGTAAATAATAAAAGTATAACAGTTAACCAATGAAAGGTTTGTCTGTTATTGTTAAAAGAACTTAACTAAAAAATTTGCACTATACATTAGTTACATAAGTCCTAAAAAGTACCTTGTGAACTATGTGGTGCCAAATGTGCAATTCACATTGCAAAAAGTTCTAACTGGTCTCAAAATGTTTATTAGAGTCTAATAAGTAAATAATAAAAGTATAACAGTTAACCAATGAAAGGTTTGTCTGTTATCGTTAAAAGAACTTAACTAAAAAATTTGCACTATACATTAGTTATATAGGTCCTAAAAAGTGCTTTGTGAACTATATGGTGCCAAATGTGCAATTCACATTGCAAAAAGTTCTAACGGGTCTCAAAATGTTTATTAGAGTCTAATAAGTAAATAATAAAAGTATAACAGTTAACCAATGAAAGGTTTGTCTGTTATCGTTAAAAGAACTTAACTAAAAAATTTGCACTATACATTAGTTATATAGGTCCTAAAAAGTGCTTTGTGAACTATATGGTGCCAAATGTGCAATTCACATTGCAAAAACTTCTAACGGGTCTCTAAATGTTTATTAGAGTCTAATAAGTAAATAATAAAAGTATAACAGTTAACCAATAAAAGGTTTGTCTGTTATCGTTAAAAGAACTTAACTAAAAAATTTGCACTATACATTAGTTATATAGGTCCTAAAAAGTACCTTGTGAACAATATGGTGCCAAATGTGCAATTCACATTGCAAAAAGTTCTAACGGGTCTCAAAATGTTTATTAGAGTCTAATAAGTAAATAATAAAAGTATAACAGTTAACCAATAAAAGGTTTGTCTGTTATCGTTAAAAGAACTTAACTAAAAAATTTGCACTATACATTAGTTATATAGGTCCTAAAAAGTGCCTTGTGAACTATATGGTGCCAAAAGTGCAATTCACATTGCAAAAAGTTCTAACGGGTCTTAAAATGTTTATTAGAGTTTAATAAGTAAATAATAAAAGTATAACAGTTAACCAATGAAAGGTTTGTCTGTTATTGTTAAAAGAACTTAACTAAAAAATTTGCACTATACATTAGTTACATAAGTCCTAAAAAGTACCTTGTGAACTATGTGGTGCCAAATGTGCAATTCACATTGCAAAAAGTTCTAACTGGTCTCAAAATGTTTATTAGAGTCTAATAAGTAAATAATAAAAGTATAACAGTTAACCAATGAAAGGTTTGTCTGTTATCGTTAAAAGAACTTAACTAAAAAATTTGCACTATACATTAGTTATATAGGTCCTAAAAAGTGCTTTGTGAACTATATGGTGCCAAATGTGCAATTCACATTGCAAAAAGTTCTAACGGGTCTCAAAATGTTTATTAGAGTCTAATAAGTAAATAATAAAAGTATAACAGTTAACCAATGAAAGGTTTGTCTGTTATCGTTAAAAGAACTTAACTAAAAAATTTGCACTATACATTAGTTATATAGGTCCTAAAAAGTGCTTTGTGAACTATATGGTGCCAAATGTGCAATTCACATTGCAAAAACTTCTAACGGGTCTCTAAATGTTTATTAGAGTCTAATAAGTAAATAATAAAAGTATAACAGTTAACCAATAAAAGGTTTGTCTGTTATCGTTAAAAGAACTTAACTAAAAAATTTGCACTATACATTAGTTATATAGGTCCTAAAAAGTACCTTGTGAACAATATGGTGCCAAATGTGCAATTCACATTGAAAAAAGTTCTAACGGGTCTCAAAATGTTTATTAGAGTCTAATAAGTAAATAATAAAAGTATAACAGTTAACCAATGAAAGGTTTGTCTGTTATCGTTAAAAGAACTTAACTAAAAAATTTGCACTATACATTAGTTATATAGGTCCTAAAAAGTACCTTGTGAACTATATGGTGCCAAATGTGCAATTCACATTGCAAAAAGTTCTAACGGGTCTCAAAATGTTCATTAGAGTCTAATAAGTAAATAATAAAAGTATAACAGTTAACCAATAAAAGGTTTGTCTGTTATCGTTAAAAGAACTTAACTAAAAAATTTGCACTATACATTAGTTATATAGGTCCTAAAAAGTGCCTTGTGAACTATATGGTGCCAAAAGTGCAATTCACATTGCAAAAAGTTCTAACGGGTCTTAAAATGTTTATTAGAGTCTAATAAGTAAATAATAAAAGTATAACAGTTAACCAATGAAAGGTTTGTCTGTTATCGTTAAAAGAACTTAACTAAAAAATTTGCACTATACATTAGTTACATAGGTCCTAAAAAGTACCTTGTGAACTATGTGGTGCCAAATGTGCAATTCACATTGCAAAAAGTTCTAACTGGTCTCAAAATGTTTATTAGAGTCTAATAAGTAAATAATAAAAGTATAACAGTTAACCAATGAAAGGTTTGTCTGTTATCGTTAAAAGAACTTAACTAAAAAATTTGCACTATACATTAGTTATATAGGTCCTAAAAAGTGCTTTGTGAACTATATGGTGCCAAATGTGCAATTCACATTGCAAAAAGTTCTAACGGGTCTCTAAATGTTTATTAGAGTCTAATAAGTAAATAATAAAAGTATAACAGTTAACCAATGAAAGGTTTGTCTGTTATCGTTAAAAGAACTTAACTAAAAAATTTGCACTATACATTAGTTATATAGGTCCTAAAAAGTACCTTGTGAACAATATGGTGCCAAATGTGCAATTCACATTGCAAAAAGTTCTAACTGGTCTCAAAATGTTTATTAGAGTCTAATAAGTAAATAATAAAAGTATAACAGTTAACCAATGAAAGGTTTGTCTGTTATCGTTAAAAGAACTTAACTAAAAAATTTGCACTATACATTAGTTATATAGGTCCTAAAAAGTACCTTGTGAACTATATGGTGCCAAATGTGCAATTCACATTGCAAAAAGTTCTAACGGGTCTCAAAATGTTTATTAGAGTCTAATAAGTAAATAATAAAAGTATAAGAGTTAACCAATAAAAGGTTTGTCTGTTATCGTTAAAAGAACTTAACTAAAAAATTTGCACTATACATTAGTTATATAGGTCCTAAAAAGTGCCTTGTGAACTATATGGTGCCAAAAGTGCAATTCACATTGCAAAAAGTTCTAACGGGTCTTAAAATGTTTATTAGAGTCTAATAAGTAAATAATAAAAGTATAACAGTTAACCAATGAAAGGTTTGTCTGTTATCGTTAAAAGAACTTAACTAAAAAATTTGCACTATACATTAGTTATATAGGTCCTGAAAAGTACCTTGTGAACTATATGGTGCCAAATGTGCAATTCACATTGCAAAAAGTTCTAACTGGTCTCAAAATGTTTATTAGAGTCTAATAAGTAAATAATGAAAGTATAACAGTTAACCAATAAAAGCTTTGTCTGTTATCGTTAAAAGAACTTAACTAAAAAATTTGCACTATACATTAGTTATATAGGTCCTAAAAAGTACCTTGTGAACAATATGGTGCCAAATGTGCAATTCACATTGCAAAAACTACTAACTAGTCTCAAAATGTTTATTAGAGTCTAATAAGTAAATAATAAAAGTATAACAGTTAACCAATGAAAGGTTTGTCTGTTATCGTTAAAAGAACTTAACTAAAAAATTTGCACTATAAATTATTTTATATAGGTCCTAAAAAGTACCTTGTGAACTATATGGTGCCAAATGTGCAAATTCACATTGCAAAAAGTTCTAACGGGTCTCAAAATGTTTATTAGAGTCTAATAAGTAAATAATAAAAGTATAACAGTTAACCAATAAAAGCTTTGTCTGTTATCGTTAAAAGAACTTAACTAAAAAATTTGCACTATACATTAGTTATATAGGTCCTAAAAAGTACCTTGTGAACAATATGGTGCCAAATGTGCAATTCACATTGAAAAAAGTTCTAACTGGTCTCAAATGTTTATTAGAGTCTAATAAGTAAATAATAAAAGTATAACAGTTAACCAATGAAAGGTTTGTCTGTTATCGTTAAAAGAACTTAACTAAAAAATTTGCACTATACATTAGTTATATAGGTCCTAAAAAGTACCTTGTGAACTATATGGTGCCAAAAGTGCAATTCACATTGCAAAAAGTTCTAACGGGTCTTAAAATGTTTATTAGTGTCTAATAAGTAAATAATAAAAGTATAACAGTTAACCAATGAAAGGTTTGTCTGTTATCGTTAAAAGAACTTAACTAAAAAATTTGCACTATACATTAGTCATATAGGTCCTAAAAAGTACCTTGTGAACTATATGGTGCCAAATGTGCAATTCACATTGCAAAAAGTTCTAACGGGTCTCAAAATGTTTATTAGAGTCTAATAAGTAAATAATAAAAGTATAACAGTTAACCAATGAAAGGTTTGTCTGTTATTGTTAAAAGAACTTAACTAAAAAATTTGCACTATACATTAGTTACATAGGTCCTAAAAAGTACCTTGTGAACAATATGGTGCCAAATGTGCAATTCACATTGCAAAAAGTTCCAACTGGTCTCAAAATGTTTATTAGAGTCTAATAAGTAAATAATAAAAGTATAACAGTTAAACAATGAAAGGTTTGTCTGTTATCGTTAAAAGAACTTAACTAAAAAATTTGCACTATTCATTAGTTATATAGGTCCTAAAAAGTACCTTGTGAACTATATGGTGCCAAATGTGCAATTCACATTGCAAAAAGTTCTAACGGGTCTCAAAATGTTTATTAGAGTCTAATAAGTACAAAATGAAAGTATAACAGTTAACCAATGAAAGGTTTGTCTGTTATCGTTAAAAGAACTTAACTAAAAAATTTGCACTATACATTAGTTATATAGGTCCTAAAAAGTACCTTGTGAACAATATGGTGCCAAATGTGCAATTCACATTGCAAAAAGTTCTAACTGGTCACAAAATGTTTATTAGAGTCTAATAAGTAAATAATAAAAGTATAACAGTTAACCAATAAAAGGTTTGTCTGTTATCGTTAAAAGAACTTAACTAAAAAATTTGCACTATACATTAGTTATATAGGTCCTAAAAAGTACCTTGTGAACTATATGGTGCCAAATGTGCAATTCACATTGCAAAAAGTTCTAACGGGTCTCAAAATGTTTATTAGAGTCTAATAAGTAAATAATAAAAGTATAACAGTTAAACAATAAAAGCTTTGTCTGTTATCGTTAAAAGAACTTAATTAAAAAATTTGCACTATACATTAGTTATATAGGTCCTAAAAAGTGCCTTGTGAACTATATGGTGCCAAAAGTGCAATTCACATTGCAAAAAGTTCTAACGGGTCTTAAAATGTTTATTAGAGTTTAATAAGTAAATAATAAAAGTATAACAGTTAACCAATGAAAGGTTTGTCTGTTATTGTTAAAAGAACTTAACTAAAAAATTTGCACTATACATTAGTTACATAAGTCCTAAAAAGTACCTTGTGAACTATGTGGTGCCAAATGTGCAATTCACATTGCAAAAAGTTCTAACTGGTCTCAAAATGTTTATTAGAGTCTAATAAGTAAATAATAAAAGTATAACAGTTAACCAATGAAAGGTTTGTCTGTTATCGTTAAAAGAACTTAACTAAAAAATTTGCACTATACATTAGTTATATAGGTCCTAAAAAGTGCTTTGTGAACTATATGGTGCCAAATGTGCAATTCACATTGCAAAAAGTTCTAACGGGTCTCAAAATGTTTATTAGAGTCTAATAAGTAAATAATAAAAGTATAACAGTTAACCAATGAAAGGTTTGTCTGTTATCGTTAAAAGAACTTAACTAAAAAATTTGCACTATACATTAGTTATATAGGTCCTAAAAAGTGCTTTGTGAACTATATGGTGCCAAATGTGCAATTCACATTGCAAAAACTTCTAACGGGTCTCTAAATGTTTATTAGAGTCTAATAAGTAAATAATAAAAGTATAACAGTTAACCAATAAAAGGTTTGTCTGTTATCGTTAAAAGAACTTGACTAAAAAATTTGCACTATACATTAGTTATATAGGTCCTAAAAAGTACCTTGTGAACAATATGGTGCCAAATGTGCAATTCACATTGAAAAAAGTTCTAACGGGTCTCAAAATGTTTATTAGAGTCTAATAAGTAAATAATAAAAGTATAACAGTTAACCAATGAAAGGTTTGTCTGTTATCGTTAAAAGAACTTAACTAAAAAATTTGCACTATACATTAGTTATATAGGTCCTAAAAAGTACCTTGTGAACTATATGGTGCCAAATGTGCAATTCACATTGCAAAAAGTTCTAACGGGTCTCAAAATGTTCATTAGAGTCTAATAAGTAAATAATAAAAGTATAACAGTTAACCAATAAAAGGTTTGTCTGTTATCGTTAAAAGAACTTAACTAAAAAATTTGCACTATACATTAGTTATATAGGTCCTAAAAAGTGCCTTGTGAACTATATGGTGCCAAAAGTGCAATTCACATTGCAAAAAGTTCTAACGGGTCTTAAAATGTTTATTAGAGTCTAATAAGTAAATAATAAAAGTATAACAGTTAACCAATGAAAGGTTTGTCTGTTATCGTTAAAAGAACTTAACTAAAAAATTTGCACTATACATTAGTTACATAGGTCCTAAAAAGTACCTTGTGAACTATGTGGTGCCAAATGTGCAATTCACATTGCAAAAAGTTCTAACTGGTCTCAAAATGTTTATTAGAGTCTAATAAGTAAATAATAAAAGTATAACAGTTAACCAATGAAAGGTTTGTCTGTTATCGTTAAAAGAACTTAACTAAAAAATTTGCACTATACATTAGTTATATAGGTCCTAAAAAGTGCTTTGTGAACTATATGGTGCCAAATGTGCAATTCACATTGCAAAAAGTTCTAACGGGTCTCTAAATGTTTATTAGAGTCTAATAAGTAAATAATAAAAGTATAACAGTTAACCAATGAAAGGTTTGTCTGTTATCGTTAAAAGAACTTAACTAAAAAATTTGCACTATACATTAGTTATATAGGTCCTAAAAAGTACCTTGTGAACAATATGGTGCCAAATGTGCAATTCACATTGCAAAAAGTTCTAACTGGTCTCAAAATGTTTATTAGAGTCTAATAAGTAAATAATAAAAGTATAACAGTTAACCAATGAAAGGTTTGTCTGTTATCGTTAAAAGAACTTAACTAAAAAATTTGCACTATACATTAGTTATATAGGTCCTAAAAAGTACCTTGTGAACTATATGGTGCCAAATGTGCAATTCACATTGCAAAAAGTTCTAACGGGTCTCAAAATGTTTATTAGAGTCTAATAAGTAAATAATAAAAGTATAAGAGTTAACCAATAAAAGGTTTGTCTGTTATCGTTAAAAGAACTTAACTAAAAAATTTGCACTATACATTAGTTATATAGGTCCTAAAAAGTGCTTTGTGAACTATATGGTGCCAAATGTGCAATTCACATTGCAAAAAGTTCTAACGGGTCTCTAAATGTTTATTAGAGTCTAATAAGTAAATAATAAAAGTATAACAGTTAACCAATGAAAGGTTTGTCTGTTATCGTTAAAAGAACTTAACTAAAAAATTTGCACTATACATTAGTTATATAGGTCCTAAAAAGTACCTTGTGAACAATATGGTGCCAAATGTGCAATTCACATTGCAAAAAGTTCTAACTGGTCTCAAAATGTTTATTAGAGTCTAATAAGTAAATAATAAAAGTATAACAGTTAACCAATGAAAGGTTTGTCTGTTATCGTTAAAAGAACTTAACTAAAAAATTTGCACTATACATTAGTTATATAGGTCCTAAAAAGTACCTTGTGAACTATATGGTGCCAAATGTGCAATTCACATTGCAAAAAGTTCTAACGGGTCTCAAAATGTTTATTAGAGTCTAATAAGTAAATAATAAAAGTATAACAGTTAACCAATGAAAGGTTTGTCTGTTATCGTTAAAAGAACTTAACTAAAAAATTTGCACTATACATTAGTTATATAGGTCCTAAAAAGTGCTTTGTGAACTATATGGTGCCAAATGTGCAATTCACATTGCAAAAAGTTCTAACGGGTCTCTAAATGTTTATTAGAGTCTAATAAGTAAATAATAAAAGTATAACAGTTAACCAATGAAAGGTTTGTCTGTTATCGTTAAAAGAACTTAACTAAAAAATTTGCACTATACATTAGTTATATAGGTCCTAAAAAGTACCTTGTGAACAATATGGTGCCAAATGTGCAATTCACATTGCAAAAAGTTCTAACTGGTCTCAAAATGTTTATTAGAGTCTAATAAGTAAATAATAAAAGTATAACAGTTAACCAATGAAAGGTTTGTCTGTTATCGTTAAAAGAACTTAACTAAAAAATTTGCACTATACATTAGTTATATAGGTCCTAAAAAGTACCTTGTGAACTATATGGTGCCAAATGTGCAATTCACATTGCAAAAAGTTCTAACGGGTCTCAAAATGTTTATTAGAGTCTAATAAGTAAATAATAAAAGTATAAGAGTTAACCAATAAAAGGTTTGTCTGTTATCGTTAAAAGAACTTAACTAAAAAATTTGCACTATACATTAGTTATATAGGTCCTAAAAAGTGCCTTGTGAACT
The DNA here is from genome assembly GCF_947623445.1 of Clavelina lepadiformis. NCBI lineage: Eukaryota > Metazoa > Chordata > Ascidiacea > Aplousobranchia > Clavelinidae > Clavelina > Clavelina lepadiformis. The sequence goes on along the minus strand of NC_135242.1, from coordinate 12,098,839 downwards.
ATATGGTGCCAAAAGTGCAATTCACATTGCAAAAAGTTCTAACGGGTCTTAAAATGTTTATTAGAGTCTAATAAGTAAATAATAAAAGTATAACAGTTAACCAATGAAAGGTTTGTCTGTTATCGTTAAAAGAACTTAACTAAAAAATTTGCACTATACATTAGTTATATAGGTCCTGAAAAGTACCTTGTGAACTATATGGTGCCAAATGTGCAATTCACATTGCAAAAAGTTCTAACTGGTCTCAAAATGTTTATTAGAGTCTAATAAGTAAATAATGAAAGTATAACAGTTAACCAATAAAAGCTTTGTCTGTTATCGTTAAAAGAACTTAACTAAAAAATTTGCACTATACATTAGTTATATAGGTCCTAAAAAGTACCTTGTGAACAATATGGTGCCAAATGTGCAATTCACATTGCAAAAACTACTAACTAGTCTCAAAATGTTTATTAGAGTCTAATAAGTAAATAATAAAAGTATAACAGTTAACCAATGAAAGGTTTGTCTGTTATCGTTAAAAGAACTTAACTAAAAAATTTGCACTATAAATTATTTTATATAGGTCCTAAAAAGTACCTTGTGAACTATATGGTGCCAAATGTGCAAATTCACATTGCAAAAAGTTCTAACGGGTCTCAAAATGTTTATTAGAGTCTAATAAGTAAATAATAAAAGTATAACAGTTAACCAATAAAAGCTTTGTCTGTTATCGTTAAAAGAACTTAACTAAAAAATTTGCACTATACATTAGTTATATAGGTCCTAAAAAGTACCTTGTGGACAATATGGTGCCAAATGTGCAATTCACATTGCAAAAAGTTCTAACTGGTCTCAAATGTTTATTAGAGTCTAATAAGTAAATAATAAAAGTATAACAGTTAACCAATGAAAGGTTTGTCTGTTATCGTTAAAAGAACTTAACTAAAAAATTTGCACTATACATTAGTTATATAGGTCCTAAAAAGTACCTTGTGAACTATATGGTGCCAAAAGTGCAATTCACATTGCAAAAAGTTCTAACGGGTCTTAAAATGTTTATTAGAGTCTAATAAGTAAATAATAAAAGTATAACAGTTAACCAATGAAAGGTTTGTCTGTTATCGTTAAAAGAACTTAACTAAAAAATTTGCACTATACATTAGTCATATAGGTCCTAAAAAGTACCTTGTGAACTATATGGTGCCAAATGTGCAATTCACATTGCAAAAAGTTCTAACGGGTCTCAAAATGTTTATTAGAGTCTAATAAGTAAATAATAAAAGTATAACAGTTAACCAATGAAAGGTTTGTCTGTTATTGTTAAAAGAACTTAACTAAAAAATTTGCACTATACATTAGTTACATAGGTCCTAAAAAGTACCTTGTGAACAATATGGTGCCAAATGTGCAATTCACATTGCAAAAAGTTCCAACTGGTCTCAAAATGTTTATTAGAGTCTAATAAGTAAATAATAAAAGTATAACAGTTAAACAATGAAAGGTTTGTCTGTTATCGTTAAAAGAACTTAACTAAAAAATTTGCACTATTCATTAGTTATATAGGTCCTAAAAAGTACCTTGTGAACTATATGGTGCCAAATGTGCAATTCACATTGCAAAAAGTTCTAACGGGTCTCAAAATGTTTATTAGAGTCTAATAAGTACAAAATGAAAGTATAACAGTTAACCAATGAAAGGTTTGTCTGTTATCGTTAAAAGAACTTAACTAAAAAATTTGCACTATACATTAGTTATATAGGTCCTAAAAAGTACCTTGTGAACAATATGGTGCCAAATGTGCAATTCACATTGCAAAAAGTTCTAACTGGTCACAAAATGTTTATTAGAGTCTAATAAGTAAATAATAAAAGTATAACAGTTAACCAATAAAAGGTTTGTCTGTTATCGTTAAAAGAACTTAACTAAAAAATTTGCACTATACATTAGTTATATAGGTCCTAAAAAGTACCTTGTGAACTATATGGTGCCAAATGTGCAATTCACATTGCAAAAAGTTCTAACGGGTCTCAAAATGTTTATTAGAGTCTAATAAGTAAATAATAAAAGTATAACAGTTAAACAATTAAAGCTTTGTCTGTTATCGTTAAAAGAACTTAATTAAAAAATTTGCACTATACATTAGTTATATAGGTCCAAAAAAGTGCTTTGTGAACTATATGGTGCCAAATGTGCAATTCACATTGCAAAAAGTTCTAACGGGTCTCAAAATGTTTATTAGAGTCTAATAAGTAAATAATAAAAGTATAACAGTTAACCAATAAAAGCTTTGTCTGTTATCGTTAAAAGAACTTAACTAAAAAATTTGCACTATACATTAGTTATATAGGTCCTAAAAAGTACCTTGTGAACAATATGGTGCCAAATGTGCAATTCACATTGCAAAAAGTTCTAACTGGTCTCAAATGTTTATTAGAGTCTAATAAGTAAATAATAAAAGTATAACAGTTAACCAATGAAAGGTTTGTCTGTTATCGTTAAAAGAACTTAACTAAAAAATTTGCACTATACATTAGTTATATAGGTCCTAAAAAGTACCTTGTGAACTATATGGTGCCAAAAGTGCAATTCACATTGCAAAAAGTTCTAACGGGTCTTAAAATGTTTATTAGAGTCTAATAAGTAAATAATAAAAGTATAACAGTTAACCAATGAAAGGTTTGTCTGTTATTGTTAAAAGAACTTAACTAAAAAATTTGCACTATACATTAGTTACATAGGTCCTAAAAAGTACCTTGTGAACAATATGGTGCCAAATGTGCAATTCACATTGCAAAAAGTTCCAACTGGTCTCAAAATGTTTATTAGAGTCTAATAAGTAAATAATAAAAGTATAACAGTTAAACAATAAAAGCTTTGTCTGTTATCGTTAAAAGAACTTAACTAAAAAATTTGCACTATACATTAGTTATATAGGTCCTAAAAAGTGCTTTGTGAACTATATGGTGCCAAATGTGCAATTCACATTGCAAAACGTTCTAACGGGTCTCAAAATGTTTATTAGAGTCTAATAAGTAAATAATAAAAGTATAACAGTTAACCAATGAAAGGTTTGTCTGTTATCGTTAAAAGAACTTAACTAAAAAATTTGCACTATTCATTAGTTATATAGGTCCTAAAAAGTACCTTGTGAACTATATGGTGCCAAATGTGCAATTCACATTGCAAAAAGTTCTAACGGGTCTCAAAATGTTTATTAGAGTCTAATAAGTACAAAATAAAAGTATAACAGTTAACCAATGAAAGGTTTGTCTGTTATCGTTAAAAGAACTTAACTAAAAAATTTGCACTATAAATTATTTTTATATAGGTCCTAAAAAGTACCTTGTGAACTATATGGTGCCAAATGTGCAATTCACATTGCAAAAAGTTCTAACAGGTCTCAAAATGTTTATTAGAGTCTAATAAGTACATAATAAAAGTATGACAGTTAACCAATGAAAGGTTTGTCTGTTATCGTTAAAAGAACTTAACTAAAAAATTTGCACTATACATTAGTTATATATGTCCTAAAAAGTACCTTGTGAACAATATGGTGCCAAATGTGCAATTCACATTGCAAAAAGTTCTAACTGGTCACAAAATGTTTATTAGAGTCTAATAAGTAAATAATAAAAGTATAACAGTTAACCAATAAAAGGTTTGTCTGTTATCGTTAAAAGAACTTAACTAAAAAATTTGCACTATACATTAGTTATATAGGTCCTAAAAAGTACCTTGTGAACTATATGGTGCCAAATGTGCAATTCACATTGCAAAAAGTTCTAACGGGTCTCAAAATGTTTATTAGAGTCTAATAAGTAAATAATAAAAGTATAACAGTTAAACAATAAAAGCTTTGTCTGTTATCGTTAAAAGAACTTAATTAAAAAATTTGCACTATACATTAGTTATATAGGTCCAAAAAAGTGCTTTGTGAACTATATGGTGCCAAATGTGCAATTCACATTGCAAAAAGTTCTAACGGGTCTCAAAATGTTTATTAGAGTCTAATAAGTAAATAATAAAAGTATAACAGTTAACCAATAAAAGGTTTGTCTGTTATCGTTAAAAGAACTTAACTAAAAAATTTGCACTATACATTAGTTATATAGGTCCTAAAAAGTTCTTTGTGAACTATATGGTGCCAAATGTGCAATTCACATTGCAAAAAGTTCTAACGGGTCTCAAAATGTTTATTAGAGTCTAATAAGTAAATAATAAAAGTATAACAGTTAACCAATAAAAGGTTTGTCTGTTATCGTTAAAAGAACTTAACTAAAAAATTTGCACTATACATTAGTTATATAGGTCCTAAAAAGTACCTTGTGAACAATATGGTGCCAAATATGCAATTCACATTGCAAAAAGTTCTAACGGGTCTCAAAATGTTTATTAGAGTCTAATAAGTAAATAATAAAAGTATAACAGTTAACCAATAAAAGCTTTGTCTGTTATCGTTAAAAGAACTTAACTAAAAAATTTGCACTATACATTAGTGATATAGGTCCTGAAAAGTACCTTGTGAACAATATGGTGACAAATGTGCAATTCACATTGCAAAAAGTTCTAACTGGTCTCAAGATGTTTATTAGAGTCTAATAAGTAAATAATAAAAGTATAACAGTTAACCAATGAAAGGTTTGTCTGTTATCGTTAAAAGAACTTAACTAAAAAATTTGCACTATACATTAGTTATATAGGTCCTAAAAAGTGTTTTGTGAACTATATGGTGCCAAATGTGCAATTCACATTGCAAAAAGTTCTAACGGGTCTCAAAATGTTTATTAGAGTCTAATAAGTAAATAATAAAAGTATAACAGTTAACCAATGAAAGGTTTGTCTGTTATTGTTAAAAGAACTTAACTAAAAAATTTGCACTATACATTAGTTATATAGGTCCTAAAAAGTGCTTTGTGAACTATATGGTGCCAAATGTGCAATTCACATTGCAAAAACTTCTAACGGGTCTCTAAATGTTTATTAGAGTCTAATAAGTAAATAATAAAAGTATAACAGTTAACCAATAAAAGGTTTGTCTGTTATCGTTAAAAGAACTTAACTAAAAAATTTGCACTATACATTAGTTATATAGGTCCTAAAAAGTACCTTGTGAACAATATGGTGCCAAATGTGCAATTCACATTGCAAAAAGTTCTAACTGGTCTCAAAATGTTTATTAGAGTCTAATAAGTAAATAATAAAAGTATAACAGTTAACCAATGAAAGGTTTGTCTGTTATCGTTAAAAGAACTTAACTAAAAAATTTGCACTATACATTAGTTATATAGGTCCTGAAAAGTACCTTGTGAACTATATGGTGCCAAATGTGCAATTCACATTGCAAAAAGTTCTAACTGGTCTCAAAATGTTTATTAGAGTCTAATAAGTAAATAATAAAAGTATAACAGTTAACCAATAAAAGCTTTGTCTGTTATCGTTAAAAGAACTTAACTAAAAAATTTGCACTATACATTAGTTATATAGATCCTAAAAAGTACCTTGTGAACAATATGGTGCCAAATGTGCAATTCACATTGCAAAAACTTCTAACTGGTCTCAAAATGTTTATTAGAGTCTAATAAGTAAATAATAAAAGTATAACAGTTAACCAATGAAAGGTTTGTCTGTTATCGTTAAAAGAACTTAACTAAAAAATTTGCACTATACATTAGTTATATAGGTCCTAAAAAGTACCTTGTGAACTATATGGTGCCAAATGTGCAATTCACATTGCAAAAAGTTCTAACGGGTCTCAAAATGTTTATTAGAGTCTAATAAGTAAATAATAAAAGTATAACAGTTAACCAATAAAAGCTTTGTCTGTTATCGTTAAAAGAACTTAACTAAAAAATTTGCACTATACATTAGTTATATAGGTCCTAAAAAGTGCCTTGTGAACTATATGGTGCCAAAAGTGCAATTCACATTGCAAAAAGTTCTAACGGGTCTTAAAATGTTTATTAGAGTCTAATAAGTAAATAATAAAAGTATAACAGTTAACCAATGAAAGGTTTGTCTGTTATCGTTAAAAGAACTTAACTAAAAAATTTGCACTATACATTAGTTACATAGGTCCTAAAAAGTACCTTGTGAACTATGTGGTGCCAAATGTGCAATTCACATTGCAAAAAGTTCTAACTGGTCTCAAAATGTTTATTAGAGTCTAATAAGTAAATAAAAAAGGTATAACAGTTAACCAATGAAAGGTTTGTCTGTTATCGTTAAAAGAACTTAACTAAAAAATTTGCACTATACATTAGTTATATAGGTCCTAAAAAGTGCTTTGTGAACTATATGGTGCCAAATGTGCAATTCACATTGCAAAAAGTTCTAACGGGTCTCAAAATGTTTATTAGAGTCTAATAAGTAAATAATAAAAGTATAACAGTTAACCAATGAAAGGTTTGTCTGTTATCGTTAAAAGAACTTAACTAAAAATTTTGCGCTATACATTAGTTATATAGGTCCTAAAAAGTGCTTTGTGAACTATATGGTGCCAAATGTGCAATTCACATTGCAAAAAGTTCTAACGGGTCTCTAAATGTTTATTAGAGTCTAATAAGTAAATAATAAAAGTATAACAGTTAACCAATGAAAGGTTTGTCTGTTATCGTTAAAAGAACTTAACTAAAAAATTTGCACTATACATTAGTTATATAGGTCCTAAAAAGTACCTTGTGAACTATATGGTGCCAAATGTGCAATTCACATTGCAAAAAGTTCTAACGGGTCTCAAAATGTTTATTAGAGTCTAATAAGTAAATAATAAAAGTATAACAGTTAACCAATAAAAGCTTTGTCTGTTATCGTTAAAAGAACTTAACTAAAAAATTTGCACTATACATTAGTTATATAGGTCCTAAAAAGTGCCTTGTGAACTATATGGTGCCAAAAGTGCAATTCACATTGCAAAAAGTTCTAACGGGTCTTAAAATGTTTATTAGAGTCTAATAAGTAAATAATAAAAGTATAACAGTTAACCAATGAAAGGTTTGTCTGTTATCGTTAAAAGAACTTAACTAAAAAATTTGCACTATACATTAGTTACATAGGTCCTAAAAAGTACCTTGTGAACTATGTGGTGCCAAATGTGCAATTCACATTGCAAAAAGTTCTAACTGGTCTCAAAATGTTTATTAGAGTCTAATAAGTAAATAAAAAAGGTATAACAGTTAACCAATGAAAGGTTTGTCTGTTATCGTTAAAAGAACTTAACTAAAAAATTTGCACTATACATTAGTTATATAGGTCCTAAAAAGTGCTTTGTGAACTATATGGTGCCAAATGTGCAATTCACATTGCAAAAAGTTCTAACGGGTCTCAAAATGTTTATTAGAGTCTAATAAGTAAATAATAAAAGTATAACAGTTAACCAATGAAAGGTTTGTCTGTTATCGTTAAAAGAACTTAACTAAAAAATTTGCGCTATACATTAGTTATATAGGTCCTAAAAAGTGCTTTGTGAACTATATGGTGCCAAATGTGCAATTCACATTGCAAAAAGTTCTAACGGGTCTCTAAATGTTTATTAGAGTCTAATAAGTAAATAATAAAAGTATAACAGTTAACCAATGAAAGGTTTGTCTGTTATCGTTAAAAGAACTTAACTAAAAAATTTGCACTATACATTAGTTATATAGGTCCTAAAAAGTACCTTGTGAACAATATGGTGCCAAATGTGCAATTCACATTGCAAAAAGTTCTAACTGGTCTCAAAATGTTTATTAGAGTCTAATAAGTAAATAATAAAAGTATAACAGTTAACCAATAAAAGGTTTGTCTGTTATCGTTAAAAGAACTTAACTAAAAAATTTGCACTATACATTAGTTATATAGGTCCTAAAAAGTGCCTTGTGAACTATATGGTGCCAAAAGTGCAATTCACATTGCAAAAAGTTCTAACGGGTCTTAAAATGTTTATTAGAGTCTAATAAGTAAATAATAAAAGTATAACAGTTAACCAATGAAAGGTTTGTCTGTTATCGTTAAAAGAACTTAACTAAAAAATTTGCACTATACATTAGTTATATAGGTCCTAAAAAGTACCTTGTGAACTATATGGTGCCAAATGTGCAATTCACATTGCAAAAAGTTCTAACGGGTCTCAAAATGTTTATTAGAGTCTAATAAGTAAATAATAAAAGTATAACAGTTAACCAATGAAAGGTTTGTCTGTTATTGTTAAAAGAACTTAACTAAAAAATTTGCACTATACATTAGTTACATAGGTCCTAAAAAGTACCTTGTGAACAATATGGTGCCAAATGTGCAATTCACATTGCAAAAAGTTCCAACTGGTCTCAAAATGTTTATTAGAGTCTAATAAGTAAATAATAAAAGTATAACAGTTAAACAATAAAAGCTTTGTCTGTTATCGTTAAAAGAACTTAACTAAAAAATTTGCACTATACATTAGTTATATAGGTCCTAAAAAGTGCTTTGTGAACTATATGGTGCCAAATGTGCAATTCACATTGCAAAACGTTCTAACGGGTCTCAAAATGTTTATTAGAGTCTAATAAGTAAATAATAAAAGTATAACAGTTAACCAATGAAAGGTTTGTCTGTTATCGTTAAAAGAACTTAACTAAAAAATTTGCACTATTCATTAGTTATATAGGTCCTAAAAAGTACCTTGTGAACTATATGGTGCCAAATGTGCAATTCACATTGCAAAAAGTTCTAACGGGTCTCAAAATGTTTATTAGAGTCTAATAAGTACAAAATAAAAGTATAACAGTTAACCAATGAAAGGTTTGTCTGTTATCGTTAAAAGAACTTAACTAAAAAATTTGCACTATAAATTATTTTTATATAGGTCCTAAAAAGTACCTTGTGAACAATATGGTGCCAAATGTGCAATTCACATTGCAAAAAGTTCTAACAGGTCTCAAAATGTTTATTAGAGTCTAATAAGTACATAATAAAAGTATGACAGTTAACCAATGAAAGGTTTGTCTGTTATCGTTAAAAGAACTTAACTAAAAAATTTGCACTATACATTAGTTATATATGTCCTAAAAAGTACCTTGTGAACAATATGGTGCCAAATGTGCAATTCACATTGCAAAAAGTTCTAACTGGTCACAAAATGTTTATTAGAGTCTAATAAGTAAATAATAAAAGTATAACAGTTAACCAATAAAAGGTTTGTCTGTTATCGTTAAAAGAACTTAACTAAAAAATTTGCACTATACATTAGTTATATAGGTCCTAAAAAGTACCTTGTGAACTATATGGTGCCAAATGTGCAATTCACATTGCAAAAAGTTCTAACGGGTCTCAAAATGTTTATTAGAGTCTAATAAGTAAATAATAAAAGTATAACAGTTAAACAATAAAAGCTTTGTCTGTTATCGTTAAAAGAACTTAATTAAAAAATTTGCACTATACATTAGTTATATAGGTCCAAAAAAGTGCTTTGTGAACTATATGGTGCCAAATGTGCAATTCACATTGCAATAAGTTCTAACGGGTCTCAAAATGTTTATTAGAGTCTAATAAGTAAATAATAAAAGTATAACAGTTAACCAATAAAAGGTTTGTCTGTTATCGTTAAAAGAACTTAACTAAAAAATTTGCACTATACATTAGTTATATAGGTCCTAAAAAGTTCTTTGTGAACTATATGGTGCCAAATGTGCAATTCACATTGCAAAAAGTTCTAACGGGTCTCAAAATGTTTATTAGAGTCTAATAAGTAAATAATAAAAGTATAACAGTTAACCAATAAAAGGTTTGTCTGTTATCGTTAAAAGAACTTAACTAAAAAATTTGCACTATACATTAGTTATATAGGTCCTAAAAAGTACCTTGTGAACAATATGGTGCCAAATATGCAATTCACATTGCAAAAAGTTCTAACGGGTCTCAAAATGTTTATTAGAGTCTAATAAGTAAATAATAAAAGTATAACAGTTAACCAATAAAAGCTTTGTCTGTTATCGTTAAAAGAACTTAACTAAAAAATTTGCACTATACATTAGTGATATAGGTCCTGAAAAGTACCTTGTGAACAATATGGTGCCAAATGTGCAATTCACATTGCAAAAAGTTCTAACTGGTCTCAAGATGTTTATTAGAGTCTAATAAGTAAATAATAAAAGTATAACAGTTAACCAATGAAAGGTTTGTCTGTTATCGTTAAAAGAACTTAACTAAAAAATTTGCACTATACATTAGTTATATAGGTCCTAAAAAGTGTTTTGTGAACTATATGGTGCCAAATGTGCAATTCACATTGCAAAAAGTTCTAACGGGTCTCAAAATGTTTATTAGAGTCTAATAAGTAAATAATAAAAGTATAACAGTTAACCAATGAAAGGTTTGTCTGTTATTGTTAAAAGAACTTAACTAAAAAATTTGCACTATACTTTAGTTATATAGGTCCTAAAAAGTACCTTGTGAACAATATGGTGCCAAATGTGCAATTCACATTGCAAAAAGTTCTAACTGGTCTCAAAATGTTTATTAGAGTCTAATAAGTAAATAATAAAAGTATAACAGTTAACCAATGAAAGGTTTGTCTGTTATAGTTAAAAGAACTTAACTAAAAAATTTGCACTATACATTAGTTATATAGGTCCTAAAAAGTGCTTTGTGAACTATATGGTGCCAAATGTGCAATTCACATTGCAAAAAGTTCTAACGGGTCTCAAAATGTTTATTAGAGTCTAATAAGTAAATAATAAAAGTATAACAGTTAACCAATAAAAGGTTTGTCTGTTATCGTTAAAAGAACTTAACTAAAAAATTTGCACTATACATTAGTTATATAGGTCCTAAAAAGTGCTTTGTGAACTATATCGTGCCAAATGTGCAATTCACATTGCAAAAACTTCTAACGGGTCTCTAAATGTTTATTAGAGTCTAATAAGTAAATAATAAAAGTATAACAGTTAACCAATAAAAGGTTTGTCTGTTATCGTTAAAAGAACTTAACTAAAAAATTTGCACTATACATTAGTTATATAGGTCCTAAAAAGTACCTTGTGAACAATATGGTGCCAAATGTGCAATTCACATTGCAAAAAGTTCTAACTGGTCTCAAAATGTTTATTAGAGTCTAATAAGTAAATAATAAAAGTATAACAGTTAACCAATGAAAGGTTTGTCTGTTATCGTTAAAAGAACTTAACTAAAAAATTTGCACTATACATTAGTTATATAGGTCCTGAAAAGTACCTTGTGAACTATATGGTGCCAAATGTGCAATTCACATTGCAAAAAGTTCTAACTGGTCTCAAAATGTTTATTAGAGTCTAATAAGTAAATAATAAAAGTATAACAGTTAACCAATAAAAGCTTTGTCTGTTATCGTTAAAAGAACTTAACTAAAAAATTTGCACTATACATTAGTTATATAGGTCCTAAAAAGTACCTTGTGAACAATATGGTGCCAAATGTGCAATTCACATTGCAAAAACTTCTAACTGGTCTCAAAATGTTTATTAGAGTCTAATAAGTAAATAATAAAAGTATAACAGTTAACCAATGAAAGGTTTGTCTGTTATCGTTAAAAGAACTTAACTAAAAAATTTGCACTATACATTAGTTATATAGGTCCTAAAAAGTACCTTGTGAACTATATGGTGCCAAATGTGCAATTCACATTGCAAAAAGTTCTAACGGGTCTCAAAATGTTTATTAGAGTCTAATAAGTAAATAATAAAAGTATAACAGTTAACCAATAAAAGCTTTGTCTGTTATCGTTAAAAGAACTTAACTAAAAAATTTGCACTATACATTAGTTATATAGGTCCTAAAAAGTGCCTTGTGAACTATATGGTGCCAAAAGTGCAATTCACATTGCAAAAAGTTCTAACGGGTCTTAAAATGTTTATTAGAGTCTAATAAGTAAATAATAAAAGTATAACAGTTAACCAATGAAAGGTTTGTCTGTTATCGTTAAAAGAACTTAACTAAAAAATTTGCACTATACATTAGTTACATAGGTCCTAAAAAGTACCTTGTGAACTATGTGGTGCCAAATGTGCAATTCACATTGCAAAAAGTTCTAACTGGTCTCAAAATGTTTATTAGAGTCTAATAAGTAAATAAAAAAGGTATAACAGTTAACCAATGAAAGGTTTGTCTGTTATCGTTAAAAGAACTTAACTAAAAAATTTGCACTATACATTAGTTATATAGGTCCTAAAAAGTGCTTTGTGAACTATATGGTGCCAAATGTGCAATTCACATTGCAAAAAGTTCTAACGGGTCTCTAAATGTTTATTAGAGTCTAATAAGTAAATAATAAAAGTATAACAGTTAACCAATGAAAGGTTTGTCTGTTATCGTTAAAAGAACTTAACTAAAAAATTTGCACTAAACATTAGTTATATAGGTCCTAAAAAGTACCTTGTGAACAATATGTTGCCAAATGTGCAATTCACATTGCAAAAAGTTCTAACTGGTCTCAAAATGTTTATTAGAGTCTAATAAGTAAATAATAAAAGTATAACAGTTAACCAATAAAAGGTTTGTCTGTTATCGTTAAAAGAACTTAACTAAAAAATTTGCACTATACATTAGTTATATAGGTCCTAAAAAGTGCCTTGTGAACTATATGGTGCCAAAAGTGCAATTCACATTGCAAAAAGTTCTAACGGGTCTTAAAATGTTTATTAGAGTCTAATAAGTAAATAATAAAAGTATAACAGTTAACCAATGAAAGGTTTGTCTGTTATCGTTAAAAGAACTTAACTAAAAAATTTGCACTATACATTAGTTATATAGGTCCTGAAAAGTACCTTGTGAACTACATGGTGCCAAATGTGCAATTCACATTGCAAAAAGTTCTAACTGGTCTCAAAATGTTTATTAGAGTCTAATAAGTAAATAATGAAAGTATAACAGTTAACCAATAAAAGCTTTGTCTGTTATCGTTAAAAGAACTTAACTAAAAAATTTGCACTATACATTAGTTATATAGGTCCTAAAAAGTACCTTGTGAACAATATGGTGCCAAATGTGCAATTCACATTACAAAAACTTCTAACTGGTCTCTAAATGTTTATTAGAGTCTAATAAGTAAATAATAAAAGTATAACAGTTAACCAATAAAAGGTTTGTCTGTTATCGTTAAAAGAACTTAACTAAAAAATTTGCACTATACATTAGTTATATAGGTCCTAAAAAGTACCTTGTGAACAATATGGTGCCAAATGTGCAATTCACATTGCAAAAAGTTCTAACTGGTCTCAAAATGTTTATTAGAGTCTAATAAGTAAATAATAAAAGTATAACAGTTAAACAATAAAAGCTTTGTCTGTTATCGTTAAAAGAACTTAACTAAAAAATTTGCACTATACATTAGTTATATAGGTCCTAAAAAGTGCTTTGTGAACTATATGGTGCCAAATGTGCAATTCACATTGCAAAACGTTCTAACGGGTCTCAAAATGTTTATTAGAGTCTAATAAGTAAATAATAAAAGTATAACAGTTAACCAATGAAAGGTTTGTCTGTTATCGTTAAAAGAACTTAACTAAAAAATTTGCACTATTCATTAGTTATATAGGTCCTAAAAAGTACCTTGTGAACTATATGGTGCCAAATGTGCAATTCACATTGCAAAAAGTTCTAACGGGTCTCAAAATGTTTATTAGAGTCTAATAAGTACAAAATAAAAGTATAACAGTTAACCAATGAAAGGTTTGTCTGTTATCGTTAAAAGAACTTAACTAAAAAATTTGCACTATAAATTATTTTTATATAGGTCCTAAAAAGTACCTTGTGAACAATATGGTGCCAAATGTGCAATTCACATTGCAAAAAGTTCTAACAGGTCTCAAAATGTTTATTAGAGTCTAATAAGTACATAATAAAAGTATGACAGTTAACCAATGAAAGGTTTGTCTGTTATCGTTAAAAGAACTTAACTAAAAAATTTGCACTATACATTAGTTATATATGTCCTAAAAAGTACCTTGTGAACAATATGGTGCCAAATGTGCAATTCACATTGCAAAAAGTTCTAACTGGTCACAAAATGTTTATTAGAGTCTAATAAGTAAATAATAAAAGTATAACAGTTAACCAATAAAAGGTTTGTCTGTTATCGTTAAAAGAACTTAACTAAAAAATTTGCACTATACATTAGTTATATAGGTCCTAAAAAGTACCTTGTGAACTATATGGTGCCAAATGTGCAATTCACATTGCAAAAAGTTCTAACGGGTCTCAAAATGTTTATTAGAGTCTAATAAGTAAATAATAAAAGTATAACAGTTAAACAATAAAAGCTTTGTCTGTTATCGTTAAAAGAACTTAATTAAAAAATTTGCACTATACATTAGTTATATAGGTCCAAAAAAGTGCTTTGTGAACTATATGGTGCCAAATGTGCAATTCACATTGCAATAAGTTCTAACGGGTCTCAAAATGTTTATTAGAGTCTAATAAGTAAATAATAAAAGTATAACAGTTAACCAATAAAAGGTTTGTCTGTTATCGTTAAAAGAACTTAACTAAAAAATTTGCACTATACATTAGTTATATAGGTCCTAAAAAGTTCTTTGTGAACTATATGGTGCCAAATGTGCAATTCACATTGCAAAAAGTTCTAACGGGTCTCAAAATGTTTATTAGAGTCTAATAAGTAAATAATAAAAGTATAACAGTTAACCAATAAAAGGTTTGTCTGTTATCGTTAAAAGAACTTAACTAAAAAATTTGCACTATACATTAGTTATATAGGTCCTAAAAAGTACCTTGTGAACAATATGGTGCCAAATATGCAATTCACATTGCAAAAAGTTCTAACGGGTCTCAAAATGTTTATTAGAGTCTAATAAGTAAATAATAAAAGTATAACAGTTAACCAATAAAAGCTTTGTCTGTTATCGTTAAAAGAACTTAACTAAAAAATTTGCACTATACATTAGTGATATAGGTCCTGAAAAGTACCTTGTGAACAATATGGTGCCAAATGTGCAATTCACATTGCAAAAAGTTCTAACTGGTCTCAAGATGTTTATTAGAGTCTAATAAGTAAATAATAAAAGTATAACAGTTAACCAATGAAAGGTTTGTCTGTTATCGTTAAAAGAACTTAACTAAAAAATTTGCACTATACATTAGTTATATAGGTCCTAAAAAGTGTTTTGTGAACTATATGGTGCCAAATGTGCAATTCACATTGCAAAAAGTTCTAACGGGTCTCAAAATGTTTATTAGAGTCTAATAAGTAAATAATAAAAGTATAACAGTTAACCAATGAAAGGTTTGTCTGTTATTGTTAAAAGAACTTAACTAAAAAATTTGCACTATACTTTAGTTATATAGGTCCTAAAAAGTACCTTGTGAACAATATGGTGCCAAATGTGCAATTCACATTGCAAAAAGTTCTAACTGGTCTCAAAATGTTTATTAGAGTCTAATAAGTAAATAATAAAAGTATAACAGTTAACCAATGAAAGGTTTGTCTGTTATAGTTAAAAGAACTTAACTAAAAAATTTGCACTATACATTAGTTATATAGGTCCTAAAAAGTGCTTTGTGAACTATATGGTGCCAAATGTGCAATTCACATTGCAAAAAGTTCTAACGGGTCTCAAAATGTTTATTAGAGTCTAATAAGTAAATAATAAAAGTATAACAGTTAACCAATAAAAGGTTTGTCTGTTATCGTTAAAAGAACTTAACTAAAAAATTTGCACTATACATTAGTTATATAGGTCCTAAAAAGTGCTTTGTGAACTATATCGTGCCAAATGTGCAATTCACATTGCAAAAACTTCTAACGGGTCTCTAAATGTTTATTAGAGTCTAATAAGTAAATAATAAAAGTATAACAGTTAACCAATAAAAGGTTTGTCTGTTATCGTTAAAAGAACTTAACTAAAAAATTTGCACTATACATTAGTTATATAGGTCCTAAAAAGTACCTTGTGAACAATATGGTGCCAAATGTGCAATTCACATTGCAAAAAGTTCTAACTGGTCTCAAAATGTTTATTAGAGTCTAATAAGTAAATAATAAAATTATAACAGTTAACCAATGAAAGGTTTGTCTGTTATCGTTAAAAGAACTTAACTAAAAAATTTGCACTATACATTAGTTATATAGGTCCTGAAAAGTACCTTGTGAACTATATGGTGCCAAATGTGCAATTCACATTGCAAAAAGTTCTAACTGGTCTCAAAATGTTTATTAGAGTCTAATAAGTAAATAATAAAAGTATAACAGTTAACCAATAAAAGCTTTGTCTGTTATCGTTAAAAGAACTTAACTAAAAAATTTGCACTATACATTAGTTATATAGGTCCTAAAAAGTACCTTGTGAACAATATGGTGCCAAATGTGCAATTCACATTGCAAAAACTTCTAACTGGTCTCAAAATGTTTATTAGAGTCTAATAAGTAAATAATAAAAGTATAACAGTTAACCAATGAAAGGTTTGTCTGTTATCGTTAAAAGAACTTAACTAAAAAATTTGCACTATACATTAGTTATATAGGTCCTAAAAAGTACCTTGTGAACTATATGGTGCCAAATGTGCAATTCACATTGCAAAAAGTTCTAACGGGTCTCAAAATGTTTATTAGAGTCTAATAAGTAAATAATAAAAGTATAACAGTTAACCAATAAAAGCTTTGTCTGTTATCGTTAAAAGAACTTAACTAAAAAATTTGCACTATACATTAGTTATATAGGTCCTAAAAAGTGCCTTGTGAACTATATGGTGCCAAAAGTGCAATTCACATTGCAAAAAGTTCTAACGGGTCTTAAAATGTTTATTAGAGTCTAATAAGTAAATAATAAAAGTATAACAGTTAACCAATGAAAGGTTTGTCTGTTATCGTTAAAAGAACTTAACTAAAAAATTTGCACTATACATTAGTTACATAGGTCCTAAAAAGTACCTTGTGAACTATGTGGTGCCAAATGTGCAATTCACATTGCAAAAAGTTCTAACTGGTCTCAAAATGTTTATTAGAGTCTAATAAGTAAATAAAAAAGGTATAACAGTTAACCAATGAAAGGTTTGTCTGTTATCGTTAAAAGAACTTAACTAAAAAATTTGCACTATACATTAGTTATATAGGTCCTAAAAAGTGCTTTGTGAACTATATGGTGCCAAATGTGCAATTCACATTGCAAAAAGTTCTAACGGGTCTCTAAATGTTTATTAGAGTCTAATAAGTAAATAATAAAAGTATAACAGTTAACCAATGAAAGGTTTGTCTGTTATCGTTAAAAGAACTTAACTAAAAAATTTGCACTAAACATTAGTTATATAGGTCCTAAAAAGTACCTTGTGAACAATATGTTGCCAAATGTGCAATTCACATTGCAAAAAGTTCTAACTGGTCTCAAAATGTTTATTAGAGTCTAATAAGTAAATAATAAAAGTATAACAGTTAACCAATAAAAGGTTTGTCTGTTATCGTTAAAAGAACTTAACTAAAAAATTTGCACTATACATTAGTTATATAGGTCCTAAAAAGTGCCTTGTGAACTATATGGTGCCAAAAGTGCAATTCACATTGCAAAAAGTTCTAACGGGTCTTAAAATGTTTATTAGAGTCTAATAAGTAAATAATAAAAGTATAACAGTTAACCAATGAAAGGTTTGTCTGTTATCGTTAAAAGAACTTAACTAAAAAATTTGCACTATACATTAGTTATATAGGTCCTGAAAAGTACCTTGTGAACTACATGGTGCCAAATGTGCAATTCACATTGCAAAAAGTTCTAACTGGTCTCAAAATGTTTATTAGAGTCTAATAAGTAAATAATGAAAGTATAACAGTTAACCAATAAAAGCTTTGTCTGTTATCGTTAAAAGAACTTAACTAAAAAATTTGCACTATACATTAGTTATATAGGTCCTAAAAAGTACCTTGTGAACAATATGGTGCCAAATGTGCAATTCACATTACAAAAACTTCTAACTGGTCTCTAAATGTTTATTAGAGTCTAATAAGTAAATAATAAAAGTATAACAGTTAACCAATAAAAGGTTTGTCTGTTATCGTTAAAAGAACTTAACTAAAAAATTTGCACTATACATTAGTTATATAGGTCCTAAAAAGTACCTTGTGAACAATATGGTGCCAAATGTGCAATTCACATTGCAAAAAGTTCTAACTGGTCTCAAAATGTTTATTAGAGTCTAATAAGTAAATAATAAAAGTATAACAGTTAACCAATGAAAGGTTTGTCTGTTATCGTTAAAAGAACTTAACTAAAAAATTTGCACTATACATTAGTTATATAGGTCCTGAAAAGTACCTTGTGAACTACATGGTGCCAAATGTGCAATTCACATTGCAAAAAGTTCTAACTGGTCTCAAAATGTTTATTAGAGTCTAATAAGTAAATAATGAAAGTATAACAGTTAACCAATAAAAGCTTTGTCTGTTATCGTTAAAAGAACTTAACTAAAAAATTTGCACTATACATTAGTTATATAGGTCCTAAAAAGTACCTTGTGAACAATATGGTGCCAAATGTGCAATTCACATTGCAAAAAGTTCTAACTGGTCTCAAAATGTTTATTAGAGTCTAATAAGTAAATAATAAAAGTATAACAGTTAACCAATGAAAGGTTTGTCTGTTATCGTTAAAAGAACTTAACTAAAAAATTTGCACTATACATTAGTTATATAGGTCCTAAAAAGTACCTTGTGAACAATATGGTGCCAAATGTGCAATTCACATTACAAAAACTTCTAACTGGTCTCTAAATGTTTATTAGAGTCTAATAAGTAAATAATAAAAGTATAACAGTTAACCAATAAAAGGTTTGTCTGTTATCGTTAAAAGAACTTAACTAAAAAATTTGCACTATACATTAGTTATATAGGTCCTAAAAAGTACCTTGTGAACAATATGGTGCCAAATGTGCAATTCACATTGCAAAAAGTTCTAACTGGTCTCAAAATGTTTATTAGAGTCTAATAAGTAAATAATAAAAGTATAACAGTTAACCAATGAAAGGTTTGTCTGTTATCGTTAAAAGAACTTAACTAAAAAATTTGCACTATACATTAGTTATATAGGTCCTAAAAAGTACCTTGTGAACAATATGGTGCCAAATGTGCAATTCACATTACAAAAACTTCTAACTGGTCTCTAAATGTTTATTAGAGTCTAATAAGTAAATAATAAAAGTATAACAGTTAACCAATAAAAGGTTTGTCTGTTATCGTTAAAAGAACTTAACTAAAAAATTTGCACTATACATTAGTTATATAGGTCCTAAAAAGTACCTTGTGAACAATATGGTGCCAAATGTGCAATTCACATTGCAAAAAGTTCTAACTGGTCTCAAAATGTTTATTAGAGTCTAATAAGTAAATAATAAAAGTATAACAGTTAACCAATGAAAGGTTTGTCTGTTATCGTTAAAAGAACTTAACTAAAAAATTTGCACTATACATTAGTTATATAGGTCCTAAAAAGTACCTTGTGAACAATATGGTGCCAAATGTGCAATTCACATTGCAAAAAGTTCTAACTGGTCTCAAAATGTTTATTAGAGTCTAATAAGTAAATAATAAAAGTATAACAGTTAACCAATGAAAGTTTTGTCTGTTATCGTTAAAAGAACTTAACTAAAAAATTTGCACTATACATTAGTTATATAGGTCCTGAAAAGTACCTTGTGAACTATATGGTGCCAAATGTGCAATTCACATTGCAAAAAGTTCTAACTGGTCTCAAAATATTTATTAGAGTCTAATAAGTAAATAATAAAAGTATAACAGTTAACCAATAAAAGCTTTGTCTGTTATCGTTAAAAGAACTTAACTAAAAAATTTGCACTATACATTAGTTATATAGGTCCTAAAAAGTACCTTGTGAACAATATGGTGCCAAATGTGCAATTCACATTGCAAAAACTTCTAACTGGTCTCAAAATGTTTATTAGAGTCTTATAAGTAAATAATAAAAGTATAACAGTTAACCAATGAAAGGTTTGTCTGTTATCGTTAAAAGAACTTAACTAAAAAATTTGCACTATACATTAGTTATATAGGTCCTAAAAAGTACCTTGTGAACTATATGGTGCCAAATGTGCAATTCACATTGCAAAAAGTTCTAACGGGTCTCAAAATGTTTATTAGAGTCTAATAAGTAAATAATAAAAGTGTAACAGTTAACCAATAAAAGCTTTGTCTGTTATCGTTAAAAGAACTTAACTAAAAAATTTGCACTATACATTAGTTATATAGGTCCTAAAAAGTGCCTTGTGAACTATATGGTGCCAAAAGTGCAATTCACATTGCAAAAAGTTCTAACGGGTCTTAAAATGTTTATTAGAGTCTAATAAGTAAATAATAAAAGTATAACAGTTAACCAATGAAAGGTTTGTCTGTTATCGTTAAAAGAACTTAACTAAAAAATTTGCACTATACATTAGTTACATAGGTCCTAAAAAGTACCTTGTGAACTATGTGGTGCCAAATGTGCAATTCACATTGCAAAAAGTTCTAACTGGTCTCAAAATGTTTATTAGAGTCTAATAAGTAAATAATAAAAGTATAACAGTTAACCAATGAAAGGTTTGTCTGTTATCGTTAAAAGAACTTAACTAAAAAATTTGCACTATACATTAGTTATATAGGTCCTAAAAAGTGCTTTGTGAACTATATGGTGCCAAATGTGCAATTCACATTGCAAAAAGTTCTAACGGGTCTCAAAATGTTTATTAGAGTCTAATAAGTAAATAATAAAAGTATAACAGTTAACCAATGAAAGGTTTGTCTGTTATCGTTAAAAGAACTTAACTAAAAAAGTTGCACTATACATTAGTTATATAGGTCCTAAAAAGTGCGTTGTGAACTATATGGTGCCAAATGTGCAATTCACATTGCAAAAAGTTCTAACGGGTCTCTAAATGTTTATTAGAGTCTAATAAGTAAATAATAAAAGTATAACAGTTAACCAATGAAAGGTTTGTCTGTTATCGTTAAAAGAACTTAACTAAAAAATTTGCACTATACATTAGTTATATAGGTCCTAAAAAGTACCTTGTGAACTATATGGTGCCAAATGTGCAATTCACATTGCAAAAAGTTCTAACGGGTCTCAAAATGTTTATTAGAGTCTAATAAGTAAATAATAAAAGTATAACAGTTAACCAATGAAAGGTTTGTCTGTTATCGTTAAAAGAACTTAACTAAAAAATTTGCACTATACATTAGTTATATAGGTCCTAAAAAGTGCTTTGTGAACTATATCGTGCCAAATGTGCAATTCACATTGCAAAAAGTTCTAACGGGTCTCTAAATGTTTATTAGAGTCTAATAAGTAAATAATAAAAGTATAACAGTTAACCAATAAAAGCTTTGTCTGTTATCGTTAAAAGAACTTAACTAAAAAATTTGCACTATACATTAGTTATATAGGTCCTAAAAAGTGCCTTGTGAACTATATGGTGCCAAAAGTGCAATTCACATTGCAAAAAGTTCTAACGGGTCTTAAAATGTTTATTAGAGTCTAATAAGTAAATAATAAAAGTATAACAGTTAACCAATGAAAGGTTTGTCTGTTATTGTTAAAAGAACTTAACTAAAAAATTTGCACTATACATTAGTTATATAGGTCCTAAAAAGTGCTTTATGAACTATATGGTGCCAAATGTGCAATTCACATTGCAAAAAGTTCTAACGGGTCTCAAATTGTTTATTAGAGTCTAATAGGTAAATAATAAAAGTATAACAGTTAACCAATGAAAGGTTTGTCTGTTATCGTTAAAAGAACTTAACTAAAAAATTTGCACTATACATTAGTTATATAGGTCCTAAAAAGTGCTTTGTGAACTATATGGTGCCAAATGTGCAATTCACATTGCAAAAAGTTCTAACGGGTCTCTAAATGTTTATTAGAGTCTAATAAGTAAATAATAAAAGTATAACAGTTAACCAATAAAAGGTTTGTCTGTTATCGTTAAAAGAACTTAACTAAAAAATTTGCACTATACATTAGTTATATAGGTCCTAAAAAGTACCTTGTGAACAATATGGTGCCAAATGTGCAATTCACATTGCAAAAAGTTCAAACTGGTCTCAAAATGTTTATTAGAGTCTAATAAGTAAATAATAAAAGTATAACAGTTAACCAATGAAAGGTTTGTCTGTTATCGTTAAAAGAACTTAAATAAAAAATTTGCACTATACATTAGTTATATAGGTCCTAAAAAGTGCCTTGTGAACTATATGGTGCCAAAAGTGCAATTCACATTGCAAAAAGTTCTAACGGGTCTTAAAATGTTTATTAGAGTCTAATAAGTAAATAATAAAAGTATAACAGTTAACCAATGAAAGGTTTGTCTGTTATCGTTAAAAGAACTTAACTAAAAAATTTGCACTATACATTAGTTATATAGGTCCTAAAAAGTGCCTTGTGAACTATATGGTGCCAAAAGTGCAATTCACATTGCAAAAAGTTCTAACGGGTCTTAAAATGTTTATTAGAGTCTAATAAGTAAATAATAAAAGTATAACAGTTAACCAATGAAAGGTTTGTCTGTTATTGTTAAAAGAACTTAACTAAAAAATTTGCACTATACATTAGTTATATAGGTCCTAAAAAGTGCTTTATGAACTATATGGTGCCAAATGTGCAATTCACATTGCAAAAAGTTCTAACGGGTCTCAAATTGTTTATTAGAGTCTAATAAGTAAATAATAAAAGTATAACAGTTAACCAATGAAAGGTTTGTCTGTTATCGTTAAAAGAACTTAACTAAAAAATTTGCACTATACATTAGTTATATAGGTCCTAAAAAGTGCTTTGTGAACTATATGGTGCCAAATGTGCAATTCACATTGCAAAAAGTTCTAACGGGTCTCTAAATGTTTATTAGAGTCTAATAAGTAAATAATAAAAGTATAACAGTTAACCAATAAAAGGTTTGTCTGTTATCGTTAAAAGAACTTAACTAAAAAATTTGCACTATACATTAGTTATATAGGTCCTAAAAAGTACCTTGTGAACAATATGGTGCCAAATGTGCAATTCACATTGCAAAAAGTTCTAACTGGTCTCAAAATGTTTATTAGAGTCTAATAAGTAAATAATAAAAGTATAACAGTTAACCAATGAAAGGTTTGTCTGTTATCGTTAAAAGAACTTAACTAAAAAATTTGCACTATACATTAGTTATATAGGTCCTGAAAAGTACCTTGTGAACTATATGGTGCCAAATGTGCAATTCACATTGCAAAAAGTTCTAACTGGTCTCAAAATGTTTATTAGAGTCTAATAAGTAAATAATAAAAGTATAACAGTAAACCAATAAAAGCTTTGTCTGTTATCGTTAAAAGAACTTAACTAAAAAATTTGCACTATACATTAGTTATATAGGTCCTAAAAAGTACCTTGTGAACAATATGGTGCCAAATGTGCAATTCACATTGCAAAAACTTCTAACTGGTGTCAATATGTTTATTAGAGTCTAATAAGTAAATAATAAAAGTATAACAGTTAACCAATAAAAGCTTTGTCTGTTATCGTTAAAAGAACTTAACTAAAAAATTTGCACTATACATTAGTTATATAGGTCCTAAAAAGTGCCTTGTGAACTATATGGTGCCAAAAGTGCAATTCACATTGCAAAAAGTTCTAACGGGTCTTAAAATGTTTATTAGAGTCTAATAAGTAAATAATAAAAGTATAACAGTTAACCAATGAAAGGTTTGTCTGTTATTGTTAAAAGAACTTAACTAAAAAATTTGCACTATACATTAGTTATCGTGACGCGACACCTTATCGAAAGACACTTTATCGAACGACACTTAATCGAACGACACTTTATCGAAAGACACTTAATCGAACGACACCTGATCGAAACGACAGCTGATCGAAACGACAGTTGATCGAACGACACTTTATCGAACCGAAAGTTGATCAAACGACACTTTATCGAACCGACAGCTGATGAAAGCGACAGTTGATCGAACGACACTTTATCGAACCGACAGTTCAAGCAAGATTTTTGCGTGTTTCTCAAACATTGAAACAATGGGTCATTGTGATGTTCAGCTATCTGTCCATGTTTGTTTGATAAAGTTGGATTTTGTAATTTTTGAGATATTGTGATATTTATATAATTTTGCTCTCTCTCCGCATTGAAACGTTCTACTCATTTACGCACCAATAACTTGACTAACTATTCTTTTTCGTTCTCTTTTCACAGCGGGGGCGCGGCGTAACAAGAAGAATTTATAGAAATGTGTCACTTTTAGAAATACCTAATTTACACTAAATTCACTTTCTTTAGTTTTACAATTATGATGTATACAGGAAGCCAGATGATGTTTCTACTAACCTGTAATAATCTCATCGTCTACGACGCATAGGTTTCTAGTAATTAACGATTGCAAATGTGTGTGCGGGGTTGGCCACACCTAGTTTTTTTAGTAAACTCGCGAGCCTGGTTAGGATAGGGTTAAAAGATCCACAATTTATTGAAACAACTGACGATATGCACTGTTAAAAGAACGACAATTTATTAAAAGAACTGACAACATGCACTGTTAAAAGCACGACAACTGACGAAGTGCACATTTCAATCGCATTCATTTAATTACAAGTTGTGTGCAATTGCTCGAAGATAACTTTTTATGTCCATATTTGTTGAGTCATAATTTTCAACTATGCTCTTCAGCCGTTTGTTGACAGCGTCGTAGCGCTTCTTCCGTGGTGGGCCATCGATTCCAGCACTCAATTGTTCAATTAACATTTCGTTGGAACCTTCCTGCTTAATTTTTTTGACGAGTCTGCGAAGCGTCGGATGGGATATTGAGACACGCTTGCTGAACGCATTGTGCCATCCTTCAATGCTATTATTCGTTCGTGGAAGGTCATCTTGAACCCGGTGGAAGACATTCACATGTGTACGTGCTACCAAGCATCGAAGACATTTATTTTGCGCTGTCGGTCAAGCTGGGATAAAGACCACTTTCAAGAAGCTACTTTGTGTAAAAGTCAGACAGCGACATGCCCCTTGCTATTAAATTTTGCCTTCAATTCCTTACTCTTTGTATCTATAATGACTAGTCTAGTCTACTGTACAGACAATCTCGTACTTAGTAATTCTCGTGCGTATTCTTGTGATATCTTATTAATATGTGGGCGGGCCGGCCGCCATGCGCAATCGAACACTTTATGATACAAATATAAAATATAGATATAAAATATAAATCGTCAACTTTATGATATATACATCACAATTCATTAATGCACACCATTACAAAGACCGCACATCACAATGGCTCATTGTTTCAATGTTTGAGAAACACGCAAAAATCTTGCTTGAACTGTCGGTTCGATAAAGTGTCGTTCGATCAGCTGTCGTTTTGATTAACTGTCGGTTCGATAAAGTGTCGTTCGATCAGCTGTCGTTTCGATAAAGTGTCGTTCGATCAACTGTCGGCTCGATTAACTGTCGTTCGATAAAGTGTGTTTCGATCAGCTGTCGTTTCGATCAGGTGTCGTTCGATAAAGTGTCGTTCGATAAAGTGTCTTTCGATAAGGTGTCGTAGTACCATTAGTTATATAGGTCCTAAAAAGTGCTTTATGAACTATATGGTGCCAAATGTGCAATTCACATTGCAAAAAGTTCTAACGGGTCTCAAATTGTTTATTAGAGTCTAATAGGTAAATAATAAAAGTATAACAGTTAACCAATAAAAGCTTTGTCTGTTATCGTTAAAAGAACTTAACTAAAAAATTTGCACTATACATTAGTTATATAGGTCCTAAAAAGTACCTTGTGAACAATATGGTGCCAAATGTGCAATTCACATTGCAAAAACTTCTAACTGGTGTCAAAATGTTTATTAGAGTCTAATAAGTAAATAATAAAAGTATAACAGTTAACCAATGAAAGGTTTGCCTGTTATCGTTAAAAGAACTTAACTAAAAAATTTGCACTATACATTAGTTATATAGGTCCTAAAAAGTACCTTGTGAACTATATGGTGCCAAATGTGCAATTCACATTGCAAAAAGTTCTAACGGGTCTCAAAATGTTTATTAGAGTCTAATAAGTAAATAATAAAAGTATAACAGTTAACCAATAAAAGCTTTGTCTGTTATCGTTAAAAGAACTTAACTAAAAAATTTGCACTATACATTAGTTATATAGGTCCTAAAAAGTACCTTGTGAACTATATGGTGCCAAATGTGCAATTCACATTGCAAAAAGTTCTAACGGGTCTCAAAATGTTTATTAGAGTCTAATAAGTAAATAATAAAAGTATAACAGTTAACCAATAAAAGCTTTGTCTGTTATCGTTAAAAGAACTTAACTAAAAAATTTGCACTATACATTAGTTATATAGGTCCTAAAAAGTACCTTGTGAACTATATGGTGCCAAATGTGCAATTCACATTGCAAAAAGTTCTAACGGGTCTCAAAATGTTTATTAGAGTCTAATAAGTAAATAATAAAAGTATAACAGTTAACCAATAAAAGCTTTGTCTGTTATCGTTAAAAGAACTTAACTAAAAAATTTGCACTATACATTAGTTATATAGGTCCTAAAAAGTGCCTTGTGAACTATATGGTGCCAAATGTGCAATTCACATTGCAAAAAGTTCTAACGGGTCTTAAAATGTTTATTAGAGTCTAATAAGTAAATAAAAAAAGTATAACAGTTAACCAAAAAAAGGTTTGTCTGTTATCGTTAAAAGAACTTAACTAAAAAATTTGCACTATACATTAGTTACATAGGTCCTAAAAAGTACCTTGTGAACTATATGGTGCCAAATGTGCAATTCACATTGCAAAAAGTTCTAACTGGTCTCAAAATGTTTATTAGAGTCTAATAAGTAAATAATAAAAGTATAACAGTTAACCAATGAAAGGTTTGTCTGTTATCGTTAAAAGAACTTAACTAAAAAATTTGCACTATACATTAGTTATATAGGTCCTAAAAAGTGCCTTGTGAACTATATGGTGCCAAATGTGCAATTCACATTGCAAAAAGTTCTAACGGGTCTCAAAATGTTTATTAGAGTCTAATAAGTAAATAATAAAAGTATAACAGTTAACCAATGAAAGGTTTGTCTGTTATCGTTAAAAGAACTTAACTAAAAAATTTGCACTATACATTAGTTATATTGGTCCTAAAAAGTGCTTTGTGAACTATATGGTGCCAAATGTGCAATTCAAATTGCAAAAAGTTCTAACGGGTCTCAAAATGTTTATTAGAGTCTAATAAGTAATTAATAAAAGTATAACAGTTAACCAATGAAAGGTTTGTCTGTTATCGTTAAAAGAACTTAACTAAAAAATTTGCACTATACATTAGTTATATAGGTCCTAAAAAGTGCTTTGTGAACTATATCGTGCCAAATGTGCAATTCACATTGCAAAAAGTTCTAACGGGTCTCAAAATGTTTATTAGAGTCTAATAAGTAAATAATAAAAGTATAACAGTTAACCAATGAAAGGTTTGTCTGTTATCGTTAAAAGAACTTAACTAAAAAATTTGCACTATACATTAGTTATATAGGTCCTAAAAAGTGCTTTGTGAACTATATGGTGCCAAATGTGCAATTCACATTGCAAAAAGTTCTAACGGGTCTCTAAATGTTTATTAGAGTCTAATAAGTAAATAATAAAAGTATAACAGTTAACCAATAAAAGGTTTGTCTGTTATCGTTAAAAGAACTTAACTAAAAAATTTGCACTATACATTAGTTATATAGGTCCTAAAAAGTACCTTGTGAACAATATGGTGCCAAATGTGCAATTCACATTGCAAAAAGTTCTAACTGGTCTCAAAATGTTTATTAGAGTCTAATAAGTAAATAATAAAAGTATAACAGTTAACCAATGAAAGGTTTGTCTGTTATCGTTAAAAGAACTTAACTAAAAAATTTGCACTATACATTAGTTATATAGGTCCTGAAAAGTACCTTGTGAACTATATGGTGCCAAATGTGCAATTCACATTGCAAAAAGTTCTAACTGGTCTCAAAATGTTTATTAGAGTCTAATAAGTAAACAATAAAAGTATAACAGTTAACCAATGAAAGGTTTGTCTGTTATCGTTAAAAGAACTTAACTAAAAAGTTTGCACTATACATTAGTTATATAGGTCCTAAAAAGTGCTTTGTGAACTATATCGTGCCAAATGTGCAATTCACATTGCAAAAAGTTCTAACGGGTCTCTAAATGTTTATTAGAGTCTAATAAGTAAATAATAAAAGTATAACAGTTAACCAATAAAAGCTTTGTCTGTTATCGTTAAAAGAACTTAACTAAAAAATTTGCAGTATACATTAGTTATATAGGTCCTAAAAAGTACCTTGTGAACTATATGGTGCCAAATGTGCAATTCACATTGCAAAAAGTTCTAACGGGTCTCAAAATGTTTATTAGAGTCTAATAAGTAAATAATAAAAGTATAACAGTTAACCAATAAAAGCTTTGTCTGTTATCGTTAAAAGAACTTAACTAAAAAATTTGCACTATACATTAGTTATATAGGTCCTAAAAAGTGCCTTGTGAACTATATGGTGCCAAAAGTGCAATTCACATTGCAAAAAGTTCTAACGGGTCTTAAAATGTTTATTAGAGTCTAATAAGTAAATAATAAAAGTATAACAGTTAACCAATGAAAGGTTTGTCTGTTATTGTTAAAAGAACTTAACTAAAAAATTTGCACTATACATTAGTTATATAGGTCCTAAAAAGTGCTTTATGAACTATATGGTGCCAAATGTGCAATTCACATTGCAAAAAGTTCTAACGGGTCTCAAAATGTTTATTAGAGTCTAATAAGTAAATAATAAAAGTATAACAGTTAACCAATGAAAGGTTTGTCTGTTATCGTTAAAAGAACTTAACTAAAAAATTTGCACTATACATTAGTTATATAGGTCCTAAAAAGTGCTTTGTGAACTATATGGTGCCAAATGTGCAATTCACATTGCAAAAAGTTCTAACGGGTCTCTAAATGTTTATTAGAGTCTAATAAGTAAATAATAAAAGTATAACAGTTAACCAATAAAAGGTTTGTCTGTTATCGTTAAAAGAACTTAACTAAAAAATTTGCACTATACATTAGTTATATAGGTCCTAAAAAGTACCTTGTGAACAATATGGTGCCAAATGTGCAATTCACATTGCAAAAAGTTCTAACTGGTCTCAAAATGTTTATTAGAGTCTAATAAGTAAATAATAAAAGTATAACAGTTAACCAATGAAAGGTTTGTCTGTTATCGTTAAAAGAACTTAACTAAAAAATTTGCACTATACATTAGTTATATAGGTCCTGAAAAGTACCTTGTGAACTATATGGTGCCAAATGTGCAATTCACATTGCAAAAAGTTCTAACTGGTCTCAAAATGTTTATTAGAGTCTAATAAGTAAATAATAAAAGTATAACAGTTAACCAATGAAAGGTTTGTCTGTTATCGTTAAAAGAACTTAACTAAAAAATTTGCACTATACATTAGTTATATAGGTCCTAAAAAGTACCTTGTGAACTATATGGTGCCAAATGTGCAATTCACATTGCAAAAAGTTCTAACGGGTCTCAAAATGTTTATTAGAGTCTAATAAGTAAATAATAAAAGTATAACAGTTAACCAATAAAAGGTTTGTCTGTTATCGTTAAAAGAACTTAACTAAAAAATTTGCACTATACATTAGTTATATAGGTCCTAAAAAGTGCCTTGTGAACTATATGGTGCCAAAAGTGCAATTCACATTGCAAAAAGTTCTAACGGGTCTTAAAATGTTTATTAGAGTTTAATAAGTAAATAATAAAAGTATAACAGTTAACCAATGAAAGGTTTGTCTGTTATTGTTAAAAGAACTTAACTAAAAAATTTGCACTATACATTAGTTACATAAGTCCTAAAAAGTACCTTGTGAACTATGTGGTGCCAAATGTGCAATTCACATTGCAAAAAGTTCTAACGGGTCTCAAAATGTTTATTAGAGTCTAATAAGTAAATAATAAAAGTATAACAGTTAACCAATGAAAGGTTTGTCTGTTATCGTTAAAAGAACTTAACTAAAAAATTTGCACTATACATTAGTTATATAGGTCCTAAAAAGTGCTTTGTGAACTATATGGTGCCAAATGTGCAATTCACATTGCAAAAAGTTCTAACGGGTCTCAAAATGTTTATTAGAGTCTAATAAGTAAATAATAAAAGTATAACAGTTAACCAATGAAAGGTTTGTCTGTTATCGTTAAAAGAACTTAACTAAAAAATTTGCACTATACATTAGTTATATAGGTCCTAAAAAGTGCTTTGTGAACTATATGGTGCCAAATGTGCAATTCACATCGCAAAAACTTCTAACGGGTCTCTAAATGTTTATTAGAGTCTAATAAGTAAATAATAAAAGTATAACAGTTAACCAATAAAAGGTTTGTCTGTTATCGTTAAAAGAACTTAACTAAAAAATTTGCACTATACATTAGTTATATAGGTCCTAAAAAGTACCTTGTGAACAATATGGTGCCAAATGTGCAATTCACATTGAAAAAAGTTCTAACGGGTCTCAAAATGTTTATTAGAGTCTAATAAGTAAATAATAAAAGTATAACAGTTAACCAATGAAAGGTTTGTCTGTTATCGTTAAAAGAACTTAACTAAAAAATTTGCACTATACATTAGTTATATAGGTCCTAAAAAGTACCTTGTGAACTATATGGTGCCAAATGTGCAATTCACATTGCAAAAAGTTCTAACGGGTCTCAAAATGTTCATTAGAGTCTAATAAGTAAATAATAAAAGTATAACAGTTAACCAATAAAAAGTTTGTCTGTTATCGTTAAAAGAACTTAACTAAAAAATTTGCACTATACATTAGTTATATAGGTCCTAAAAAGTGCCTTGTGAACTATATGGTGCCAAATGTGCAATTCACATTGCAAAAAGTTCTAACTGGTCTCAAAATGTTTATTAGAGTCTAATAAGTAAATAATAAAAGTATAACAGTTAACCAATGAAAGGTTTGTCTGTTATCGTTAAAAGAACTTAACTAAAAAATTTGCACTATACATTAGTTATATAGGTCCTAAAAAGTGCTTTGTGAACTATATGGTGCCAAATGTGCAATTCACATTGCAAAAAGTTCTAACGGGTCTCTAAATGTTTATTAGAGTCTAATAAGTAAATAATAAAAGTAAAACAGTTAACCAATAAAAGCTTTGTCTGTTATCGTTAAAAGAACTTAACTAAAAAATTTGCACTATACATTAGTTATATAGGTCCTAAAAAGTACCTTGTGAACAATATGGTGCCAAATGTGCAATTCACATTGCAAAAACTTCTAACTGGTGTCAAAATGTTTATTAGAGTCTAATAAGTAAATAATAAAAGTATAACAGTTAACCAATGAAAGGTTTGTCTGTTATCGTTAAAAGAACTTAACTAAAAAATTTGCACTATACATTAGTTATATAGGTCCTAAAAAGTACCTTGTGAACTATATGGTGCCAAATGTGCAATTCACATTGCAAAAAGTTCTAACGGGTCTCAAAATGTTTATTAGAGTCTAATAAGTAAATAATAAAAGTATAACAGTTAACCAATAAAAGGTTTGTCTGTTATCGTTAAAAGAACTTAACTAAAAAATTTGCACTATACATTAGTTATATAGGTCCTAAAAAGTGCCTTGTGAACTATATGGTGCCAAAAGTGCAATTCATATTGCAAAAAGTTCTAACGGGTCTTAAAATGTTTATTAGAGTTTAATAAGTAAATAATAAAAGTATAACAGTTAACCAATGAAAGGTTTGTCTGTTATTGTTAAAAGAACTTAACTAAAAAATTTGCACTATACATTAGTTACATAAGTCCTAAAAAGTACCTTGTGAACTATGTGGTGCCAAATGTGCAATTCACATTGCAAAAAGTTCTAACTGGTCTCAAAATGTTTATTAGAGTCTAATAAGTAAATAATAAAAGTATAACAGTTAACCAATGAAAGGTTTGTCTGTTATCGTTAAAAGAACTTAACTAAAAAATTTGCACTATACATTAGTTATATAGGTCCTAAAAAGTGCTTTGTGAACTATATGGTGCCAAATGTGCAATTCACATTGCAAAAAGTTCTAACGGGTCTCAAAATGTTCATTAGAGTCTAATAAGTAAATAATAAAAGTATAACAGTTAACCAATAAAAGGTTTGTCTGTTATCGTTAAAAGAACTTAACTAAAAAATTTGCACTATACATTAGTTATATAGGTCCTAAAAAGTGCCTTGTGAACTATATGGTGCCAAAAGTGCAATTCACATTGCAAAAAGTTCTAACGGGTCTTAAAATGTTTATTAGAGTCTAATAAGTAAATAATAAAAGTATAACAGTTAACCAATGAAAGGTTTGTCTGTTATCGTTAAAAGAACTTAACTAAAAAATTTGCACTATACATTAGTTACATAGGTCCTAAAAAGTACCTTGTGAACTATGTGGTGCCAAATGTGCAATTCACATTGCAAAAAGTTCTAACTGGTCTCAAAATGTTTATTAGAGTCTAATAAGTAAATAATAAAAGTATAACAGTTAACCAATGAAAGGTTTGTCTGTTATCGTTAAAAGAACTTAACTAAAAAATTTGCACTATACATTAGTTATATAGGTCCTAAAAAGTGCTTTGTGAACTATATGGTGCCAAATGTGCAATTCACATTGCAAAAAGTTCTAACGGGTCTCTAAATGTTTATTAGAGTCTAATAAGTAAATAATAAAAGTATAACAGTTAACCAATGAAAGGTTTGTCTGTTATCGTTAAAAGAACTTAACTAAAAAATTTGCACTATACATTAGTTATATAGGTCCTAAAAAGTACCTTGTGAACAATATGGTGCCAAATGTGCAATTCACATTGCAAAAAGTTCTAACTGGTCTCAAAATGTTTATTAGAGTCTAATAAGTAAATAATAAAAGTATAACAGTTAACCAATGAAAGGTTTGTCTGTTATCGTTAAAAGAACTTAACTAAAAAATTTGCACTATACATTAGTTATATAGGTCCTAAAAAGTACCTTGTGAACTATATGGTGCCAAATGTGCAATTCACATTGCAAAAAGTTCTAACTGGTCTCAAAATGTTTATTAGAGTCTAATAAGTAAATAATAAAAGTATAAGAGTTAACCAATAAAAGGTTTGTCTGTTATCGTTAAAAGAACTTAACTAAAAAATTTGCACTATACATTAGTTATATAGGTCCTAAAAAGTGCCTTGTGAACTATATGGTGCCAAAAGTGCAATTCACATTGCAAAAAGTTCTAATGGGTCTTAAAATGTTTATTAGAGTCTAATAAGTAAATAATAAAAGTATAACAGTTAACCAATGAAAGGTTTGTCTGTTATCGTTAAAAGAACTTAACTAAAAAATTTGCACTATACATTAGTTATATAGGTCCTGAAAAGTACCTTGTGAACTATATGGTGCCAAATGTGCAATTCACATTGCAAAAAGTTCTAACTGGTCTCAAAATGTTTATTAGAGTCTAATAAGTAAATAATGAAAGTATAACAGTTAACCAATAAAAGCTTTGTCTGTTATCGTTAAAAGAACTTAACTAAAAAATTTGCACTATACATTAGTTATATAGGTCCTAAAAAGTACCTTGTGAACAATATGGTGCCAAATGTGCAATTCACATTGCAAAAACTACTAACTAGTCTCAAAATGTTTATTAGAGTCTAATAAGTAAATAATAAAAGTATAACAGTTAACCAATGAAAGGTTTGTCTGTTATCGTTAAAAGAACTTAACTAAAAAATTTGCACTATAAATTATTTTATATAGGTCCTAAAAAGTACCTTGTGAACTATATGGTGCCAAATGTGCAAATTCACATTGCAAAAAGTTCTAACGGGTCTCAAAATGTTTATTAGAGTCTAATAAGTAAATAATAAAAGTATAACAGTTAACCAATAAAAGGTTTGTCTGTTATCGTTAAAAGAACTTAACTAAAAAATTTGCACTATACATTAGTTATATAGGTCCTAAAAAGTACCTTGTGAACAATATGGTGCCAAATGTGCAATTCACATTGCAAAAAGTTCTAACTGGTCTCAAATGTTTATTAGAGTCTAATAAGTAAATAATAAAAGTATAACAGTTAACCAATGAAAGGTTTGTCTGTTATCGTTAAAAGAACTTAACTAAAAAATTTGCACTATACATTAGTTATATAGGTCCTAAAAAGTACCTTGTGAACTATATGGTGCCAAAAGTGCAATTCACATTGCAAAAAGTTCTAACGGGTCTTAAAATGTTTATTAGAGTCTAATAAGTAAATAATAAAAGTATAACAGTTAACCAATGAAAGGTTTGTCTGTTATCGTTAAAAGAACTTAACTAAAAAATTTGCACTATACATTAGTCATATAGGTCCTAAAAAGTACCTTGTGAACTATATGGTGCCAAATGTGCAATTCACATTGCAAAAAGTTCTAACGGGTCTCAAAATGTTTATTAGAGTCTAATAAGTAAATAATAAAAGTATAACAGTTAACCAATGAAAGGTTTGTCTGTTATTGTTAAAAGAACTTAACTAAAAAATTTGCACTATACATTAGTTACATAGGTCCTAAAAAGTACCTTGTGAACAATATGGTGCCAAATGTGCAATTCACATTGCAAAAAGTTCCAACTGGTCTCAAAATGTTTATTAGAGTCTAATAAGTAAATAATAAAAGTATAACAGTTAAACAATGAAAGGTTTGTCTGTTATCGTTAAAAGAACTTAACTAAAAAATTTGCACTATTCATTAGTTATATAGGTCCTAAAAAGTACCTTGTGAACTATATGGTGCCAAATGTGCAATTCACATTGCAAAAAGTTCTAACGGGTCTCAAAATGTTTATTAGAGTCTAATAAGTACAAAATGAAAGTATAACAGTTAACCAATGAAAGGTTTGTCTGTTATCGTTAAAAGAACTTAACTAAAAAATTTGCACTATACATTAGTTATATAGGTCCTAAAAAGTACCTTGTGAACAATATGGTGCCAAATGTGCAATTCACATTGCAAAAAGTTCTAACTGGTCACAAAATGTTTATTAGAGTCTAATAAGTAAATAATAAAAGTATAACAGTTAACCAATAAAAGGTTTGTCTGTTATCGTTAAAAGAACTTAACTAAAAAATTTGCACTATACATTAGTTATATAGGTCCTAAAAAGTACCTTGTGAACTATATGGTGCCAAATGTGCAATTCACATTGCAAAAAGTTCTAACGGGTCTCAAAATGTTTATTAGAGTCTAATAAGTAAATAATAAAAGTATAACAGTTAAACAATAAAAGCTTTGTCTGTTATCGTTAAAAGAACTTAATTAAAAAATTTGCACTATACATTAGTTATATAGGTCCAAAAAAGTGCTTTGTGAACTATATGGTGCCAAATGTGCAATTCACATTGCAAAAAGTTCTAACGGGTCTCAAAATGTTTATTAGAGTCTAATAAGTAAATAATAAAAGTATAACAGTTAACCAATAAAAGGTTTGTCTGTTATCGTTAAAAGAACTTAACTAAAAAATTTGCACTATACATTAGTTATATAGGTCCTAAAAAGTGCTTTGTGAACTATATGGTGCCAAATGTGCAATTCACATTGCAAAAAGTTCTAACGGGTCTCTAAATGTTTGTTAGAGTCTAATAAGTAAATAATAAAAGTATAACAGTTAACCAATGAAAGGTTTGTCTGTTATCGTTAAAAGAACTTAACTAAAAAATTTGCACTATAAATTATTTTATATAGGTCCTAAAAAGTACCTTGTGAACTATATGGTGCCAAATGTGCAAATTCACATTGCAAAAAGTTCTAACTGGTCTCAAAATGTTTATTAGAGTCTAATAAGTAAATAATAAAAGTATAACAGTTAACCAATAAAAGCTTTGTCTGTTATCGTTAAAAGAACTTAACTAAAAAATTTGCACTATACATTAGTTATATAGGTCCTAAAAAGTACCTTGTGAACAATATGGTGCCAAATGTGCAATTCACATTGCAAAAAGTTCTAACTGGTCTCAAATGTTTATTAGAGTCTAATAAGTAAATAATAAAAGTATAACAGTTAACCAATGAAAGGTTTGTCTGTTATCGTTAAAAGAACTTAACTAAAAAATTTGCACTATACATTAGTTATATAGGTCCTAAAAAGTGCCTTGTGAACTATATGGTGCCAAATGTGCAATTCACATTGCAAAAAGTTCTAACTGGTCTCAAAATGTTTATTAGAGTCTAATAAGTAAATAATAAAAGTATAACAGTTAACCAATGAAAGGTTTGTCTGTTATCGTTAAAAGAACTTAACTAAAAAATTTGCACTATACATTAGTTATATAGGTCCTAAAAAGTGCTTTGTGAACTATATGGTGCCAAATGTGCAATTCACATTGCAAAAAGTTCTAACGGGTCTCTAAATGTTTATTAGAGTCTAATAAGTAAATAATAAAAGTATAACAGTTAACCAATAAAAGCTTTGTCTGTTATCGTTAAAAGAACTTAACTAAAAAATTTGCACTATACATTAGTTATATAGGTCCTAAAAAGTACCTTGTGAACAATATGGTGCCAAATGTGCAATTCACATTGCAAAAACTTCTAACTGGTGTCAAAATGTTTATTAGAGTCTAATAAGTAAATAATAAAAGTATAACAGTTAACCAATGAAAGGTTTGTCTGTTATCGTTAAAAGAACTTAACTAAAAAATTTGCACTATACATTAGTTATATAGGTCCTAAAAAGTACCTTGTGAACTATATGGTGCCAAATGTGCAATTCACATTGCAAAAAGTTCTAACGGGTCTCAAAATGTTTATTAGAGTCTAATAAGTAAATAATAAAAGTATAACAGTTAACCAATAAAAGGTTTGTCTGTTATCGTTAAAAGAACTTAACTAAAAAATTTGCACTATAGATTAGTTATATAGGTCCTGAAAAGTACCTTGTGAACTATATGGTGCCAAATGTGCAATTCACATTGCAAAAAGTTCTAACTGGTCTCAAAATGTTTATTAGAGTCTAATAAGTAAATAATAAAAGTATAACAGTTAACCAATAAAAGCTTTGTCTGTTATCGTTAAAAGAACTTAACTAAAAAATTTGCACTATACATTAGTTATATAGGTCCTAAAAAGTACCTTGTGAACAATATGGTGCCAAATGTGCAATTCACATTGCAAAAACTTCTAACTGGTGTCAAAATGTTTATTAGAGTCTAATAAGTAAATAATAAAAGTATAACAGTTAACCAATAAAAGCTTTGTCTGTTATCGTTAAAAGAACTTAACTAAAAAATTTGCACTATACATTAGTTATATAGGTCCTAAAAAGTGCCTTGTGAACTATATGGTGCCAAAAGTGCAATTCACATTGCAAAAAGTTCTAACGGGTCTTAAAATGTTTATTAGAGTCTAATAAGTAAATAATAAAAGTATAACAGTTAACCAATGAAAGGTTTGTCTGTTATTGTTAAAAGAACTTAACTAAAAAATTTGCACTATACATTAGTTATATAGGTCCTAAAAAGTGCTTTATGAACTATATGGTGCCAAATGTGCAATTCACATTGCAAAAAGTTCTAACGGGTCTCAAATTGTTTATTAGAGTCTAATAGGTAAATAATAAAAGTATAACAGTTAACCAATGAAAGGTTTGTCTGTTATCGTTAAAAGAACTTAACTAAAAAATTTGCACTATACATTAGTTATATAGGTCCTGAAAAGTACCTTGTGAACTATATGGTGCCAAATGTGCAATTCACATTGCAAAAAGTTCTAACGGGTCTCAAAATGTTTATTAGAGTCTAATAAGTAAATAATAAAAGTATAACAGTTAACCAATAAAAGGTTTGTCTGTTATCGTTAAAAGAACTTAACTAAAAAATTTGCACTATACATTAGTTATATAGGTCCTAAAAAGTGCTTTGTGAACTATATGGTGCCAAATGTGCAATTCACATTGCAAAAAGTTCTAACGGGTCTCTAAATGTTTGTTAGAGTCTAATAAGTAAATAATAAAAGTATAACAGTTAACCAATGAAAGGTTTGTCTGTTATCGTTAAAAGAACTTAACTAAAAAATTTGCACTATACATTAGTTATATAGGTCCTAAAAAGTACCTTGTGAACAATATGGTGCCAAATGTGCAATTCACATTGCAAAAAGTTCTAACTGGTCTCAAAATGTTTATTAGAGTCTAATAAGTAAATAATAAAAGTATAACAGTTAACCAATGAAAGGTTTGTCTGTTATCGTTAAAAGAACTTAACTAAAAAATTTGCACTATACATTAGTTATATAGGTCCTAAAAAGTACCTTGTGAACAATATGGTGCCAAATGTGCAATTCACATTGCAAAAAGTTCT
This sequence comes from Clavelina lepadiformis, assembly GCF_947623445.1. NCBI lineage: Eukaryota > Metazoa > Chordata > Ascidiacea > Aplousobranchia > Clavelinidae > Clavelina > Clavelina lepadiformis. The sequence continues at coordinate 12,060,530 of NC_135242.1, read as the reverse complement.
AACTGGTCTCAAAATGTTTATTAGAGTCTAATAAGTAAATAATAAAAGTATAACAGTTAACCAATGAAAGGTTTGTCTGTTATCGTTAAAAGAACTTAACTAAAAAATTTGCACTATACATTAGTTATATAGGTCCTAAAAAGTACCTTGTGAACAATATGGTGCCAAATGTGCAATTCACATTGCGAAAACTTCTAACTAGTCTCAAAATGTTTATTAGAGTCTAATAAGTAAATAATAAAAGTATAACAGTTAACCAATGAAAGGTTTGTCTGTTATCGTTAAAAGAACTTAACTAAAAAATTTGCACTATAAATTATTTTATATAGGTCCTAAAAAGTACCTTGTGAACTATATGGTGCCAAATGTGCAAATTCACATTGCAAAAAGTTCTAACGGGTCTCAAAATGTTTATTAGAGTCTAATAAGTAAATAATAAAAGTATAACAGTTAACCAATAAAAGCTTTGTCTGTTATCGTTAAAAGAACTTAACTAAAAAATTTGCACTATACATTAGTTATATAGGTCCTAAAAAGTACCTTGTGAACAATATGGTGCCAAATGTGCAATTCACATTGCAAAAAGTTCTAACTGGTCTCAAATGTTTATTAGAGTCTAATAAGTAAATAATAAAAGTATAACAGTTAACCAATGAAAGGTTTGTCTGTTATCGTTAAAAGAACTTAACTAAAAAATTTGCACTATACATTAGTTATATAGGTCCTAAAAAGTGCCTTGTGAACTATATGGTGCCAAATGTGCAATTCACATTGCAAAAAGTTCTAACTGGTCTCAAAATGTTTATTAGAGTCTAATAAGTAAATAATAAAAGTATAACAGTTAACCAATGAAAGGTTTGTCTGTTATCGTTAAAAGAACTTAACTAAAAAATTTGCACTATACATTAGTTATATAGGTCCTAAAAAGTGCTTTGTGAACTATATGGTGCCAAATGTGCAATTCACATTGCAAAAAGTTCTAACGGGTCTCTAAATGTTTATTAGAGTCTAATAAGTAAATAATAAAAGTATAACAGTTAACCAATAAAAGCTTTGTCTGTTATCGTTAAAAGAACTTAACTAAAAAATTTGCACTATACATTAGTTATATAGGTCCTAAAAAGTACCTTGTGAACAATATGGTGCCAAATGTGCAATTCACATTGCAAAAACTTCTAACTGGTGTCAAAATGTTTATTAGAGTCTAATAAGTAAATAATAAAAGTATAACAGTTAACCAATGAAAGGTTTGTCTGTTATCGTTAAAAGAACTTAACTAAAAAATTTGCACTATACATTAGTTATATAGGTCCTAAAAAGTACCTTGTGAACTATATGGTGCCAAATGTGCAATTCACATTGCAAAAAGTTCTAACGGGTCTCAAAATGTTTATTAGAGTCTAATAAGTAAATAATAAAAGTATAACAGTTAACCAATAAAAGGTTTGTCTGTTATCGTTAAAAGAACTTAACTAAAAAATTTGCACTATACATTAGTTATATAGGTCCTGAAAAGTACCTTGTGAACTATATGGTGCCAAATGTGCAATTCACATTGCAAAAAGTTCTAACTGGTCTCAAAATGTTTATTAGAGTATAATAAGTAAATAATAAAAGTATAACAGTTAACCAATAAAAGCTTTGTCTGTTATCGTTAAAAGAACTTAACTAAAAAATTTGCACTATACATTAGTTATATAGGTCCTAAAAAGTACCTTGTGAACAATATGGTGCCAAATGTGCAATTCACATTGCAAAAACTTCTAACTGGTGTCAAAATGTTTATTAGAGTCTAATAAGTAAATAATAAAAGTATAACAGTTAACCAATAAAAGCTTTGTCTGTTATCGTTAAAAGAACTTAACTAAAAAATTTGCACTATACATTAGTTATATAGGTCCTAAAAAGTGCCTTGTGAACTATATGGTGCCAAAAGTGCAATTCACATTGCAAAAAGTTCTAACGGGTCTTAAAATGTTTATTAGAGTCTAATAAGTAAATAATAAAAGTATAACAGTTAACCAATGAAAGGTTTGTCTGTTATTGTTAAAAGAACTTAACTAAAAAATTTGCACTATACATTAGTTATATAGGTCCTAAAAAGTGCTTTATGAACTATATGGTGCCAAATGTGCAATTCACATTGCAAAAAGTTCTAACGGGTCTCAAATTGTTTATTAGAGTCTAATAGGTAAATAATAAAAGTATAACAGTTAACCAATGAAAGGTTTGTCTGTTATCGTTAAAAGAACTTAACTAAAAAATTTGCACTATACATTAGTTATATAGGTCCTGAAAAGTACCTTGTGAACTATATGGTGCCAAATGTGCAATTCACATTGCAAAAAGTTCTAACGGGTCTCAAAATGTTTATTAGAGTCTAATAAGTAAATAATAAAAGTATAACAGTTAACCAATAAAAGCTTTGTCTGTTATCGTTAAAAGAACTTAACTAAAAAATTTGCACTATACATTAGTTATATAGGTCCTAAAAAGTACCTTGTGAACAATATGGTGCCAAATGTGCAATTCACATTGCAAAAACTTCTAACTGGTGTCAAAATGTTTATTAGAGTCTTATAAGTAAATAATAAAAGTATAACAGTTAACCAATGAAAGGTTTGCCTGTTATCGTTAAAAGAACTTAACTAAAAAATTTGCACTATACATTAGTTATATAGGTCCTAAAAAGTACCTTGTGAACTATATGGTGCCAAATGTGCAATTCACATTGCAAAAAGTTCTAACGGGTCTCAAAATGTTTATTAGAGTCTAATAAGTAAATAATAAAAGTATAACAGTTAACCAATAAAAGGTTTGTCTGTTATCGTTAAAAGAACTTAACTAAAAAATTTGCACTATACATTAGTTATATAGGTCCTAAAAAGTACCTTGTGAACTATATGGTGCCAAATGTGCAATTCACATTGCAAAAAGTTCTAACGGGTCTCAAAATGTTTATTAGAGTCTAATAAGTAAATAATAAAAGTATAACAGTTAACCAATAAAAGCTTTGTCTGTTATCGTTAAAAGAACTTAACTAAAAAATTTGCACTATACATTAGTTATATAGGTCCTAAAAAGTGCCTTGTGAACTATATGGTGCCAAATGTGCAATTCACATTGCAAAAAGTTCTAACGGGTCTTAAAATGTTTATTAGAGTCTAATAAGTAAATAATAAAAGTATAACAGTTAACCAAAAAAAGGTTTGTCTGTTATCGTTAAAAGAACTTAACTAAAAAATTTGCACTATACATTAGTTACATAGGTCCTAAAAAGTACCTTGTGAACTATATGGTGCCAAATGTGCAATTCACATTGCAAAAAGTTCTAACTGGTCTCAAAATGTTTATTAGAGTCTAATAAGTAAATAATAAAAGTATAACAGTTAACCAATGAAAGGTTTGTCTGTTATCGTTAAAAGAACTTAACTAAAAAATTTGCACTATACATTAGTTATATAGGTCCTAAAAAGTGCCTTGTGAACTATATGGTGCCAAATGTGCAATTCACATTGCAAAAAGTTCTAACGGGTCTCAAAATGTTTATTAGAGTCTAATAAGTAAATAATAAAAGTATAACAGTTAACCAATGAAAGGTTTGTCTGTTATCGTTAAAAGAACTTAACTAAAAAATTTGCACTATACATTAGTTATATTGGTCCTAAAAAGTGCTTTGTGAACTATATGGTGCCAAATGTGCAATTCAAATTGCAAAAAGTTCTAACGGGTCTCAAAATGTTTATTAGAGTCTAATAAGTAAATAATAAAAGTATAACAGTTAACCAATGAAAGGTTTGTCTGTTATCGTTAAAAGAACTTAACTAAAAAATTTGCACTATACATTAGTTATATAGGTCCTAAAAAGTGCTTTGTGAACTATATCGTGCCAAATGTGCAATTCACATTGCAAAAAGTTCTAACGGGTCTCTAAATGTTTATTAGAGTCTAATAAGTAAATAATAAAAGTATAACAGTTAACCAATAAAAGCTTTGTCTGTTATCGTTAAAAGAACTTAACTAAAAAATTTGCAGTATACATTAGTTATATAGGTCCTAAAAAGTACCTTGTGAACTATATGGTGCCAAATGTGCAATTCACATTGCAAAAAGTTCTAACGGGTCTCAAAATGTTTATTAGAGTCTAATAAGTAAATAATAAAAGTATAACAGTTAACCAATAAAAGCTTTGTCTGTTATCGTTAAAAGAACTTAACTAAAAAATTTGCACTATACATTAGTTATATAGGTCCTAAAAAGTGCCTTGTGAACTATATGGTGCCAAAAGTGCAATTCACATTGCAAAAAGTTCTAACGGGTCTTAAAATGTTTATTAGAGTCTAATAAGTAAATAATAAAAGTATAACAGTTAACCAATGAAAGGTTTGTCTGTTATTGTTAAAAGAACTTAACTAAAAAATTTGCACTATACATTAGTTATATAGGTCCTAAAAAGTGCTTTATGAACTATATGGTGCCAAATGTGCAATTCACATTGCAAAAAGTTCTAACGGGTCTCAAATTGTTTATTAGAGTCTAATAAGTAAATAATAAAAGTATAACAGTTAACCAATGAAAGTTTTGTCTGTTATCGTTAAAAGAACTTAACTAAAAAATTTGCACTATACATTAGTTATATAGGTCCTAAAAAGTGCTTTGTGAACTATATGGTGCCAAATGTGCAATTCACATTGCAAAAAGTTCTAACGGGTCTCTAAATGTTTATTAGAGTCTAATAAGTAAATAATAAAAGTATAACAGTTAACCAATAAAAGGTTTGTCTGTTATCGTTAAAAGAACTTAACTAAAAAATTTGCACTATACATTAGTTATATAGGTCCTAAAAAGTACCTTGTGAACAATATGGTGCCAAATGTGCAATTCACATTGCAAAAAGTTCTAACTGGTCTCAAAATGTTTATTAGAGTCTAATAAGTAAATAATAAAAGTATAACAGTTAACCAATGAAAGGTTTGTCTGTTATCGTTAAAAGAACTTAACTAAAAAATTTGCACTATACATTAGTTATATAGGTCCTAAAAAGTGCTTTGTGAACTATATGGTGCCAAATGTGCAATTCACATTGCAAAAAGTTCTAACGGGTCTCTAAATGTTTATTAGAGTCTAATAAGTAAATAATAAAAGTATAACAGTTAACCAATAAAAGGTTTGTCTGTTATCGTTAAAAGAACTTAACTAAAAAATTTGCACTATACATTAGTTATATAGGTCCTAAAAAGTACCTTGTGAACAATATGGTGCCAAATGTGCAATTCACATTGCAAAAAGTTCTAACTGGTCTCAAAATGTTTATTAGAGTCTAATAAGTAAATAATAAAAGTATAACAGTTAACCAATAAAAGGTTTGTCTGTTATCGTTAAAAGAACTTAACTAAAAAATTTGCACTATACATTAGTTATATAGGTCCTGAAAAGTACCTTGTGAACTATATGGTGCCAAATGTGCAATTCACATTGCAAAATGTTCTAACTGGTCTCAAAATGTTTATTAGAGTCTAATAAGTAAATAATAAAAGTATAACAGTTAACCAATAAAAGCTTTGTCTGTTATCGTTAAAAGAACTTAACTAAAAAATTTGCACTATACATTAGTTATATAGGTCCTAAAAAGTACCTTGTGAACAATATGGTGCCAAATGTGCAATTCACATTGCAAAAACTTCTAACTGGTGTCAAAATGTTTATTAGAGTCTAATAAGTAAATAATAAAAGTATAACAGTTAACCAATAAAAGGTTTGTCTGTTATCGTTAAAAGAACTTAACTAAAAAATTTGCACTATACATTAGTTATATAGGTCCTAAAAAGTGCTTTGTGAACTATATGGTGCCAAAAGTGCAATTCACATTGCAAAAAGTTCTAACGGGTCTTAAAATGTTTATTAGAGTTTAATAAGTAAATAATAAAAGTATAACAGTTAACCAATGAAAGGTTTGTCTGTTATTGTTAAAAGAACTTAACTAAAAAATTTGCACTATACATTAGTTACATAAGTCCTAAAAAGTACCTTGTGAACTATGTGGTGCCAAATGTGCAATTCACATTGCAAAAAGTTCTAACTGGTCTCAAAATGTTTATTAGAGTCTAATAAGTAAATAATAAAAGTATAACAGTTAACCAATGAAAGGTTTGTCTGTTATCGTTAAAAGAACTTAACTAAAAAACTTGCACTATACATTAGTTATATAGGTCCTAAAAAGTGCTTTGTGAACTATATGGTGCCAAATGTGCAATTCACATTGCAAAAAGTTCTAACGGGTCTCAAAATGTTTATTAGAGTCTAATAAGTAAATAATAAAAGTATAACAGTTAACCAATGAAAGGTTTGTCTGTTATCGTTAAAAGAACTTAACTAAAAAATTTGCACTATACATTAGTTATATAGGTCCTAAAAAGTGCTTTGTGAACTATATGGTGCCAAATGTGCAATTCACATTGCAAAAACTTCTAACGGGTCTCTAAATGTTTATTAGAGTCTAATAAGTAAATAATAAAAGTATAACAGTTAACCAATAAAAGGTTTGTCTGTTATCGTTAAAAGAACTTAACTAAAAAATTTGCACTATACATTAGTTATATAGGTCCTAAAAAGTACCTTGTGAACAATATGGTGCCAAATGTGCAATTCACATTGAAAAAAGTTCTAACGGGTCTCAAAATGTTTATTAGAGTCTAATAAGTAAATAATAAAAGTATAACAGTTAACCAATGAAAGGTTTGTCTGTTATCGTTAAAAGAACTTAACTAAAAAATTTGCACTATACATTAGTTATATAGGTCCTAAAAAGTACCTTGTGAACTATATGGTGCCAAATGTGCAATTCACATTGCAAAAAGTTCTAACGGGTCTCAAAATGTTCATTAGAGTCTAATAAGTAAATAATAAAAGTATAACAGTTAACCAATAAAAGGTTTGTCTGTTATCGTTAAAAGAACTTAACTAAAAAATTTGCACTATACATTAGTTATATAGGTCCTAAAAAGTGCCTTGTGAACTAAATGGTGCCAAAAGTGCAATTCACATTGCAAAAAGTTCTAACGGGTCTTAAAATGTTTATTAGAGTCTAATAAGTAAATAATAAAAGTATAACAGTTAACCAATGAAAGGTTTGTCTGTTATCGTTAAAAGAACTTAACTAAAAAATTTGCACTATACATTAGTTACATAGGTCCTAAAAAGTACCTTGTGAACTATGTGGTGCCAAATGTGCAATTCACATTGCAAAAAGTTCTAACTGGTCTCAAAATGTTTATTAGAGTCTAATAAGTAAATAATAAAAGTATAACAGTTAACCAATGAAAGGTTTGTCTGTTATCGTTAAAAGAACTTAACTAAAAAATTTGCACTATACATTAGTTATATAGGTCCTAAAAAGTGCTTTGTGAACTATATGGTGCCAAATGTGCAATTCACATTGCAAAAAGTTCTAACGGGTCTCTAAATGTTTATTAGAGTCTAATAAGTAAATAATAAAAGTATAACAGTTAACCAATGAAAGGTTTGTCTGTTATCGTTAAAAGAACTTAACTAAAAAATTTGCACTATACATTAGTTATATAGGTCCTAAAAAGTACCTTGTGAACAATATGGTGCCAAATGTGCAATTCACATTGCAAAAAGTTCTAACTGGTCTCAAAATGTTTATTAGAGTCTAATAAGTAAATAATAAAAGTATAACAGTTAACCAATGAAAGGTTTGTCTCTTATCGTTAAAAGAACTTAACTAAAAAATTTGCACTATACATTAGTTATATAGGTCCTAAAAAGTACCTTGTGAACTATATGGTGCCAAATGTGCAATTCACATTGCAAAAAGTTCTAACGGGTCTCAAAATGTTTATTAGAGTCTAATAAGTAAATAATAAAAGTATAAGAGTTAACCAATAAAAGGTTTGTCTGTTATCGTTAAAAGAACTTAACTAAAAAATTTGCACTATACATTAGTTATATAGGTCCTAAAAAGTGCCTTGTGAACTATATGGTGCCAAAAGTGCAATTCACATTGCAAAAAGTTCTAACGGGTCTTAAAATGTTTATTAGAGTCTAATAAGTAAATAATAAAAGTATAACAGTTAACCAATGAAAGGTTTGTCTGTTATCGTTAAAAGAACTTAACTAAAAAATTTGCACTATAAATTATTTTATATAGGTCCTAAAAAGTACCTTGTGAACTATATGGTGCCAAATGTGCAAATTCACATTGCAAAAAGTTCTAACGGGTCTCAAAATGTTTATTAGAGTCTAATAAGTAAATAATAAAAGTATAACAGTTAACCAATAAAAGCTTTGTCTGTTATCGTTAAAAGAACTTAACTAAAAAATTTGCACTATACATTAGTTATATAGGTCCTAAAAAGTACCTTGTGAACAATATGGTGCCAAATGTGCAATTCACATTGCAAAAAGTTCTAACTGGTCTCAAATGTTTATTAGAGTCTAATAAGTAAATAATAAAAGTATAACAGTTAACCAATGAAAGGTTTGTCTGTTATCGTTAAAAGAACTTAACTAAAAAATTTGCACTATACATTAGTTATATAGGTCCTAAAAAGTACCTTGTGAACTATATGGTGCCAAAAGTGCAATTCACATTGCAAAAAGTTCTAACGGGTCTTAAAATGTTTATTAGAGTCTAATAAGTAAATAATAAAAGTATAACAGTTAACCAATGAAAGGTTTGTCTGTTATCGTTAAAAGAACTTAACTAAAAAATTTGCACTATACATTAGTCATATAGGTCCTAAAAAGTACCTTGTGAACTATATGGTGCCAAATGTGCAATTCACATTGCAAAAAGTTCTAACGGGTCTCAAAATGTTTATTAGAGTCTAATAAGTAAATAATAAAAGTATAACAGTTAACCAATGAAAGGTTTGTCTGTTATTGTTAAAAGAACTTAACTAAAAAATTTGCACTATACATTAGTTACATAGGTCCTAAAAAGTACCTTGTGAACAATATGGTGCCAAATGTGCAATTCACATTGCAAAAAGTTCCAACTGGTCTCAAAATGTTTATTAGAGTCTAATAAGTAAATAATAAAAGTATAACAGTTAAACAATGAAAGGTTTGTCTGTTATCGTTAAAAGAACTTAACTAAAAAATTTGCACTATTCATTAGTTATATAGGTCCTAAAAAGTACCTTGTGAACTATATGGTGCCAAATGTGCAATTCACATTGCAAAAAGTTCTAACGGGTCTCAAAATGTTTATTAGAGTCTAATAAGTACAAAATGAAAGTATAACAGTTAACCAAAGAAAGGTTTGTCTGTTATCGTTAAAAGAACTTAACTAAAAAATTTGCACTATACATTAGTTATATAGGTCCTAAAAAGTACCTTGTGAACAATATGGTGCCAAATGTGCAATTCACATTGCAAAAAGTTCTAACTGGTCACAAAATGTTTATTAGAGTCTAATAAGTAAATAATAAAAGTATAACAGTTAACCAATAAAAGGTTTGTCTGTTATCGTTAAAAGAACTTAACTAAAAAATTTGCACTATACATTAGTTATATAGGTCCTAAAAAGTACCTTGTGAACTATATGGTGCCAAATGTGCAATTCACATTGCAAAAAGTTCTAACGGGTCTCAAAATGTTTATTAGAGTCTAATAAGTAAATAATAAAAGTATAACAGTTAAACAATAAAAGCTTTGTCTGTTATCGTTAAAAGAACTTAATTAAAAAATTTGCACTATACATTAGTTATATAGGTCCAAAAAAGTGCTTTGTGAACTATATGGTGCCAAATGTGCAATTCACATTGCAAAAAGTTCTAACGGGTCTCAAAATGTTTATTTGAGTCTAATAAGTAAATAATAAAAGTATAACAGTTAACCAATAAAAGGTTTGTCTGTTATCGTTAAAAGAACTTAACTAAAAAATTTGCACTATACATTAGTTATATAGGTCCTAAAAAGTGCTTTGTGAACTATATGGTGCCAAATGTGCAATTCACATTGCAAAAAGTTCTAACGGGTCTCTAAATGTTTGTTAGAGTCTAATAAGTAAATAATAAAAGTATAACAGTTAACCAATGAAAGGTTTGTCTGTTATCGTTAAAAGAACTTAACTAAAAAATTTGCACTATACATTAGTTATATAGGTCCTAAAAAGTACCTTGTGAACAATATGGTGCCAAATGTGCAATTCACATTGCAAAAAGTTCTAACTGGTCTCAAAATGTTTATTAGAGTCTAATAAGTAAATAATAAAAGTATAACAGTTAACCAATGAAAGGTTTGTCTGTTATCGTTAAAAGAACTTAACTAAAAAATTTGCACTATACATTAGTTATATAGGTCCTAAAAAGTACCTTGTGAACAATATGGTGCCAAATGTGCAATTCACATTGCAAAAAGTTCTAACTGGTCTCAAAATGTTTATTAGAGTCTAATAAGTAAATAATAAAAGTATAACAGTTAACCAATGAAAGGTTTGTCTGTTATCGTTAAAAGAACTTAACTAAAAAATTTGCACTATACATTAGTTATATAGGTCCTAAAAAGTACCTTGTGAACAATATGGTGCCAAATGTGCAATTCACATTGCAAAAACTTCTAACTAGTCTCAAAATGTTTATTAGAGTCTAATAAGTAAATAATAAAAGTATAACAGTTAACCAATGAAAGGTTTGTCTGTTATCGTTAAAAGAACTTAACTAAAAAACTTGCACTATAAATTATTTTATATAGGTCCTAAAAAGTACCTTGTGAACTATATGGTGCCAAATGTGCAAATTCACATTGCAAAAAGTTCTAACGGGTCTCAAAATGTTTATTAGAGTCTAATAAGTAAATAATAAAAGTATAACAGTTAACCAATAAAAGCTTTGTCTGTTATCGTTAAAAGAACTTAACTAAAAAATTTGCACTATACATTAGTTATATAGGTCCTAAAAAGTACCTTGTGAACAATATGGTGCCAAATGTGCAATTCACATTGCAAAAAGTTCTAACTGGTCTCAAATTTTTATTAGAGTCTAATAAGTAAATAATAAAAGTATAACAGTTAACCAATGAAAGGTTTGTCTGTTATCGTTAAAAGAACTTAACTAAAAAATTTGCACTATACATTAGTTATATAGGTCCTAAAAAGTGCCTTGTGAACTATATGGTGCCAAATGTGCAATTCACATTGCAAAAAGTTCTAACTGGTCTCAAAATGTTTATTAGAGTCTAATAAGTAAATAATAAAAGTATAACAGTTAACCAATGAAAGGTTTGTCTGTTATCGTTAAAAGAACTTAACTAAAAAATTTGCACTATACATTAGTTATATAGGTCCTAAAAAGTGCTTTGTGAACTATATGGTGCCAAATGTGCAATTCACATTGCAAAAAGTTCTAACGGGTCTCTAAATGTTTATTAGAGTCTAATAAGTAAATAATAAAAGTATAACAGTTAACCAATAAAAGCTTTGTCTGTTATCGTTAAAAGAACTTAACTAAAAAATTTGCACTATACATTAGTTATATAGGTCCTAAAAAGTACCTTGTGAACAATATGGTGCCAAATGTGCAATTCACATTGCAAAAACTTCTAACTGGTGTCAAAATGTTTATTAGAGTCTAATAAGTAAATAATAAAAGTATAACAGTTAACCAATGAAAGGTTTGTCTGTTATCGTTAAAAGAACTTAACTAAAAAATTTGCACTATACATTAGTTATATAGGTCCTAAAAAGTACCTTGTGAACTATATGGTGCCAAATGTGCAATTCACATTGCAAAAAGTTCTAACGGGTCTCAAAATGTTTATTAGAGTCTAATAAGTAAATAATAAAAGTATAACAGTTAACCAATAAAAGGTTTGTCTGTTATCGTTAAAAGAACTTAACTAAAAAATTTGCACTATACATTAGTTATATAGGTCCTAAAAAGTGCCTTGTGAACTATATGGTGCCAAAAGTGCAATTCACATTGCAAAAAGTTCTAACGGGTCTTAAAATGTTTATTAGAGTTTAATAAGTAAATAATAAAAGTATAACAGTTAACCAATGAAAGGTTTGTCTGTTATTGTTAAAAGAACTTAACTAAAAAATTTGCACTATACATTAGTTACATAAGTCCTAAAAAGTACCTTGTGAACTATGTGGTGCCAAATGTGCAATTCACATTGCAAAAAGTTCTAACTGGTCTCAAAATGTTTATTAGAGTCTAATAAGTAAATAATAAAAGTATAACAGTTAACCAATGAAAGGTTTGTCTGTTATCGTTAAAAGAACTTAACTAAAAAATTTGCACTATACATTAGTTATATAGGTCCTAAAAAGTGCTTTGTGAACTATATGGTGCCAAATGTGCAATTCACATTGCAAAAAGTTCTAACGGGTCTCAAAATGTTTATTAGAGTCTAATAAGTAAATAATAAAAGTATAACAGTTAACCAATGAAAGGTTTGTCTGTTATCGTTAAAAGAACTTAACTAAAAAATTTGCACTATACATTAGTTATATAGGTCCTAAAAAGTGCTTTGTGAACTATATGGTGCCAAATGTGCAATTCACATTGCAAAAACTTCTAACGGGTCTCTAAATGTTTATTAGAGTCTAATAAGTAAATAATAAAAGTATAACAGTTAACCAATAAAAGGTTTGTCTGTTATCGTTAAAAGAACTTAACTAAAAAATTTGCACTATACATTAGTTATATAGGTCCTAAAAAGTACCTTGTGAACAATATGGTGCCAAATGTGCAATTCACATTGAAAAAAGTTCTAACGGGTCTCAAAATGTTTATTAGAGTCTAATAAGTAAATAATAAAAGTATAACAGTTAACCAATGAAAGGTTTGTCTGTTATCGTTAAAAGAACTTAACTAAAAAATTTGCACTATACATTAGTTATATAGGTCCTAAAAAGTGCCTTGTGAACTATATGGTGCCAAATGTGCAATTCACATTGCAAAAAGTTCTAACGGGTCTCAAAATGTTCATTAGAGTCTAATAAGTAAATAATAAAAGTATAACAGTTAACCAATAAAAGGTTTGTCTGTTATCGTTAAAAGAACTTAACTAAAAAATTTGCACTATACATTAGTTATATAGGTCCTAAAAAGTGCCTTGTGAACTATATGGTGCCAAAAGTGCAATTCACATTGCAAAAAGTTCTAACGGGTCTTAAAATGTTTATTAGAGTCTAATAAGTAAATAATAAAAGTATAACAGTTAACCAATGAAAGGTTTGTCTGTTATCGTTAAAAGAACTTAACTAAAAAATTTGCACTATACATTAGTTACATAGGTCCTAAAAAGTACCTTGTGAACTATGTGGTGCCAAATGTGCAATTCACATTGCAAAAAGTTCTAACTGGTCTCAAAATGTTTATTAGAGTCTAATAAGTAAATAATAAAAGTATAACAGTTAACCAATGAAAGGTTTGTCTGTTATCGTTAAAAGAACTTAACTAAAAAATTTGCACTATACATTAGTTATATAGGTCCTAAAAAGTGCTTTGTGAACTATATGGTGCCAAATGTGCAATTCACATTGCAAAAAGTTCTAACGGGTCTCTAAATGTTTATTAGAGTCTAATAAGTAAATAATAAAAGTATAACAGTTAACCAATGAAAGGTTTGTCTGTTATCGTTAAAAGAACTTAACTAAAAAATTTGCACTATACATTAGTTATATAGGTCCTAAAAAGTACCTTGTGAACAATATGGTGCCAAATGTGCAATTCACATTGCAAAAAGTTCTAACTGGTCTCAAAATGTTTATTAGAGTCTAATAAGTAAATAATAAAAGTATAACAGTTAACCAATGAAAGGTTTGTCTGTTATCGTTAAAAGAACTTAACTAAAAAATTTGCACTATACATTAGTTATATAGGTCCTAAAAAGTACCTTGTGAACTATATGGTGCCAAATGTGCAATTCACATTGCAAAAAGTTCTAACGGGTCTCAAAATGTTTATTAGAGTCTAATAAGTAAATAATAAAAGTATAACAGTTAACCAATAAAAGGTTTGTCTGTTATCGTTAAAAGAACTTAACTAAAAAATTTGCACTATACATTAGTTATATAGGTCCTAAAAAGTGCCTTGTGAACTATATGGTGCCAAAAGTGCAATTCACATTGCAAAAAGTTCTAACGGGTCTTAAAATGTTTATTAGAGTCTAATAAGTAAATAATAAAAGTATAACAGTTAACCAATGAAAGGTTTGTCTGTTATCGTTAAAAGAACTTAACTAAAAAATTTGCACTATACATTAGTTATATAGGTCCTGAAAAGTACCTTGTGAACTATATGGTGCCAAATGTGCAATTCACATTGCAAAAAGTTCTAACTGGTCTCAAAATGTTTATTAGAGTCTAATAAGTAAATAATGAAAGTATAACAGTTAACCAATAAAAGCTTTGTCTGTTATCGTTAAAAGAACTTAACTAAAAAATTTGCACTATACATTAGTTATATAGGTCCTAAAAAGTACCTTGTGAACAATATGGTGCCAAATGTGCAATTCACATTGCAAAAACTACTAACTAGTCTCAAAATGTTTATTAGAGTCTAATAAGTAAATAATAAAAGTATAACAGTTAACCAATGAAAGGTTTGTCTGTTATCGTTAAAAGAACTTAACTAAAAAATTTGCACTATAAATTATTTTATATAGGTCCTAAAAAGTACCTTGTGAACTATATGGTGCCAAATGTGCAAATTCACATTGCAAAAAGTTCTAACGGGTCTCAAAATGTTTATTAGAGTCTAATAAGTAAATAATAAAAGTATAACAGTTAACCAATAAAAGCTTTGTCTGTTATCGTTAAAAGAACTTAACTAAAAAATTTGCACTATACATTAGTTATATAGGTCCTAAAAAGTACCTTGTGAACAATATGGTGCCAAATGTGCAATTCACATTGCAAAAAGTTCTAACTGGTCTCAAATGTTTATTAGAGTCTAATAAGTAAATAATAAAAGTATAACAGTTAACCAATGAAAGGTTTGTCTGTTATCGTTAAAAGAACTTAACTAAAAAATTTGCACTATACATTAGTTATATAGGTCCTAAAAAGTACCTTGTGAACTATATGGTGCCAAAAGTGCAATTCACATTGCAAAAAGTTCTAACGGGTCTTAAAATGTTTATTAGAGTCTAATAAGTAAATAATAAAAGTATAACAGTTAACCAATGAAAGGTTTGTCTGTTATCGTTAAAAGAACTTAACTAAAAAATTTGCACTATACATTAGTCATATAGGTCCTAAAAAGTACCTTGTGAACTATATGGTGCCAAATGTGCAATTCACATTGCAAAAAGTTCTAACGGGTCTCAAAATGTTTATTAGAGTCTAATAAGTAAATAATAAAAGTATAACAGTTAACCAATGAAAGTTTTGTCTGTTATTGTTAAAAGAACTTAACTAAAAAATTTGCACTATACATTAGTTACATAGGTCCTAAAAAGTACCTTGTGAACAATATGGTGCCAAATGTGCAATTCACATTGCAAAAAGTTCCAACTGGTCTCAAAATGTTTATTAGAGTCTAATAAGTAAATAATAAAAGTATAACAGTTAAACAATGAAAGGTTTGTCTGTTATCGTTAAAAGAACTTAACTAAAAAATTTGCACTATTCATTAGTTATATAGGTCCTAAAAAGTACCTTGTGAACTATATGGTGCCAAAAGTGCAATTCACATTGCAAAAAGTTCTAACGGGTCTTAAAATGTTTATTAGAGTTTAATAAGTAAATAATAAAAGTATAACAGTTAACCAATGAAAGGTTTGTCTGTTATTGTTAAAAGAACTTAACTAAAAAATTTGCACTATACATTAGTTACATAAGTCCTAAAAAGTACCTTGTGAACTATGTGGTGCCAAATGTGCAATTCACATTGCAAAAAGTTCTAACTGGTCTCAAAATGTTTATTAGAGTCTAATAAGTAAATAATAAAAGTATAACAGTTAACCAATGAAAGGTTTGTCTGTTATCGTTAAAAGAACTTAACTAAAAAATTTGCACTATACATTAGTTATATAGGTCCTAAAAAGTGCTTTGTGAACTATATGGTGCCAAATGTGCAATTCACATTGCAAAAAGTTCTAACGGGTCTCAAAATGTTTATTAGAGTCTAATAAGTAAATAATAAAAGTATAACAGTTAACCAATGAAAGGTTTGTCTGTTATCGTTAAAAGAACTTAACTAAAAAATTTGCACTATACATTAGTTATATAGGTCCTAAAAAGTGCTTTGTGAACTATATGGTGCCAAATGTGCAATTCACATTGCAAAAACTTCTAACGGGTCTCTAAATGTTTATTAGAGTCTAATAAGTAAATAATAAAAGTATAACAGTTAACCAATAAAAGGTTTGTCTGTTATCGTTAAAAGAACTTAACTAAAAAATTTGCACTATACATTAGTTATATAGGTCCTAAAAAGTACCTTGTGAACAATATGGTGCCAAATGTGCAATTCACATTGAAAAAAGTTCTAACGGGTCTCAAAATGTTTATTAGAGTCTAATAAGTAAATAATAAAAGTATAACAGTTAACCAATGAAAGGTTTGTCTGTTATCGTTAAAAGAACTTAACTAAAAAATTTGCACTATACATTAGTTATATAGGTCCTAAAAAGTGCCTTGTGAACTATATGGTGCCAAATGTGCAATTCACATTGCAAAAAGTTCTAACGGGTCTCAAAATGTTCATTAGAGTCTAATAAGTAAATAATAAAAGTATAACAGTTAACCAATAAAAGGTTTGTCTGTTATCGTTAAAAGAACTTAACTAAAAAATTTGCACTATACATTAGTTATATAGGTCCTAAAAAGTGCCTTGTGAACTATATGGTGCCAAAAGTGCAATTCACATTGCAAAAAGTTCTAACGGGTCTTAAAATGTTTATTAGAGTCTAATAAGTAAATAATAAAAGTATAACAGTTAACCAATGAAAGGTTTGTCTGTTATCGTTAAAAGAACTTAACTAAAAAATTTGCACTATACATTAGTTACATAGGTCCTAAAAAGTACCTTGTGAACTATGTGGTGCCAAATGTGCAATTCACATTGCAAAAAGTTCTAACTGGTCTCAAAATGTTTATTAGAGTCTAATAAGTAAATAATAAAAGTATAACAGTTAACCAATGAAAGGTTTGTCTGTTATCGTTAAAAGAACTTAACTAAAAAATTTGCACTATACATTAGTTATATAGGTCCTAAAAAGTGCTTTGTGAACTATATGGTGCCAAATGTGCAATTCACATTGCAAAAAGTTCTAACGGGTCTCTAAATGTTTATTAGAGTCTAATAAGTAAATAATAAAAGTATAACAGTTAACCAATGAAAGGTTTGTCTGTTATCGTTAAAAGAACTTAACTAAAAAATTTGCACTATACATTAGTTATATAGGTCCTAAAAAGTACCTTGTGAACAATATGGTGCCAAATGTGCAATTCACATTGCAAAAAGTTCTAACTGGTCTCAAAATGTTTATTAGAGTCTAATAAGTAAATAATAAAAGTATAACAGTTAACCAATGAAAGGTTTGTCTGTTATCGTTAAAAGAACTTAACTAAAAAATTTGCACTATACATTAGTTATATAGGTCCTAAAAAGTACCTTGTGAACTATATGGTGCCAAATGTGCAATTCACATTGCAAAAAGTTCTAACGGGTCTCAAAATGTTTATTAGAGTCTAATAAGTAAATAATAAAAGTATAACAGTTAACCAATAAAAGGTTTGTCTGTTATCGTTAAAAGAACTTAACTAAAAAATTTGCACTATACATTAGTTATATAGGTCCTAAAAAGTGCCTTGTGAACTATATGGTGCCAAAAGTGCAATTCACATTGCAAAAAGTTCTAACGGGTCTTAAAATGTTTATTAGAGTCTAATAAGTAAATAATAAAAGTATAACAGTTAACCAATGAAAGGTTTGTCTGTTATCGTTAAAAGAACTTAACTAAAAAATTTGCACTATACATTAGTTATATAGGTCCTGAAAAGTACCTTGTGAACTATATGGTGCCAAATGTGCAATTCACATTGCAAAAAGTTCTAACTGGTCTCAAAATGTTTATTAGAGTCTAATAAGTAAATAATGAAAGTATAACAGTTAACCAATAAAAGCTTTGTCTGTTATCGTTAAAAGAACTTAACTAAAAAATTTGCACTATACATTAGTTATATAGGTCCTAAAAAGTACCTTGTGAACAATATGGTGCCAAATGTGCAATTCACATTGCAAAAACTACTAACTAGTCTCAAAATGTTTATTAGAGTCTAATAAGTAAATAATAAAAGTATAACAGTTAACCAATGAAAGGTTTGTCTGTTATCGTTAAAAGAACTTAACTAAAAAATTTGCACTATAAATTATTTTATATAGGTCCTAAAAAGTACCTTGTGAACTATATGGTGCCAAATGTGCAAATTCACATTGCAAAAAGTTCTAACGGGTCTCAAAATGTTTATTAGAGTCTAATAAGTAAATAATAAAAGTATAACAGTTAACCAATAAAAGCTTTGTCTGTTATCGTTAAAAGAACTTAACTAAAAAATTTGCACTATACATTAGTTATATAGGTCCTAAAAAGTACCTTGTGAACAATATGGTGCCAAATGTGCAATTCACATTGCAAAAAGTTCTAACTGGTCTCAAATGTTTATTAGAGTCTAATAAGTAAATAATAAAAGTATAACAGTTAACCAATGAAAGGTTTGTCTGTTATCGTTAAAAGAACTTAACTAAAAAATTTGCACTATACATTAGTTATATAGGTCCTAAAAAGTACCTTGTGAACTATATGGTGCCAAAAGTGCAATTCACATTGCAAAAAGTTCTAACGGGTCTTAAAATGTTTATTAGAGTCTAATAAGTAAATAATAAAAGTATAACAGTTAACCAATGAAAGGTTTGTCTGTTATCGTTAAAAGAACTTAACTAAAAAATTTGCACTATACATTAGTCATATAGGTCCTAAAAAGTACCTTGTGAACTATATGGTGCCAAATGTGCAATTCACATTGCAAAAAGTTCTAACGGGTCTCAAAATGTTTATTAGAGTCTAATAAGTAAATAATAAAAGTATAACAGTTAACCAATGAAAGTTTTGTCTGTTATTGTTAAAAGAACTTAACTAAAAAATTTGCACTATACATTAGTTACATAGGTCCTAAAAAGTACCTTGTGAACAATATGGTGCCAAATGTGCAATTCACATTGCAAAAAGTTCCAACTGGTCTCAAAATGTTTATTAGAGTCTAATAAGTAAATAATAAAAGTATAACAGTTAAACAATGAAAGGTTTGTCTGTTATCGTTAAAAGAACTTAACTAAAAAATTTGCACTATTCATTAGTTATATAGGTCCTAAAAAGTACCTTGTGAACTATATGGTGCCAAATGTGCAATTCACATTGCAAAAAGTTCTAACGGGTCTCAAAATGTTTATTAGAGTCTAATAAGTACAAAATGAAAGTATAACAGTTAACCAATGAAAGGTTTGTCTGTTATCGTTAAAAGAACTTAACTAAAAAATTTGCACTATACATTAGTTATATAGGTCCTAAAAAGTACCTTGTGAACAATATGGTGCCAAATGTGCAATTCACATTGCAAAAAGTTCTAACTGGTCACAAAATGTTTATTAGAGTCTAATAAGTAAATAATAAAAGTATAACAGTTAACCAATAAAAGGTTTGTCTGTTATCGTTAAAAGAACTTAACTAAAAAATTTGCACTATACATTAGTTATATAGGTCCTAAAAAGTACCTTGTGAACAATATGGTGCCAAATGTGCAATTCACATTGCAAAAAGTTCTAACTGGTCTCAAAATGTTTATTAGAGTCTAATAAGTAAATAATAAAAGTATAACAGTTAACCAATGAAAGGTTTGTCTGTTATCGTTAAAAGAACTTAACTAAAAAATTTGCACTATACATTAGTTATATAGGTCCTAAAAAGTACCTTGTGAACAATATGGTGCCAAATGTGCAATTCACATTGCGAAAACTTCTAACTAGTCTCAAAATGTTTATTAGAGTCTAATAAGTAAATAATAAAAGTATAACAGTTAACCAATGAAAGGTTTGTCTGTTATCGTTAAAAGAACTTAACTAAAAAATTTGCACTATAAATTATTTTATATAGGTCCTAAAAAGTACCTTGTGAACTATATGGTGCCAAATGTGCAAATTCACATTGCAAAAAGTTCTAACGGGTCTCAAAATGTTTATTAGAGTCTAATAAGTAAATAATAAAAGTATAACAGTTAACCAATGAAAGGTTTGTCTGTTATCGTTAAAAGAACTTAACTAAAAAATTTGCACTATACATTAGTTATATAGGTCCTAAAAAGTGCTTTGTGAACAATATGGTGCCAAATGTGCCATTCACATTGCAAAAAGTTCTAACTGGTCTCAAATGTTTATTAGAGTCTAATAAGTAAATAATAAAAGTATAACAGTTAACCAATGAAAGGTTTGTCTGTTATCGTTAAAAGAACTTAACTAAAAAATTTGCACTATACATTAGTTATATAGGTCCTAAAAAGTACCTTGTGAACTATATGGTGCCAAAAGTGCAATTCACATTGCAAAAAGTTCTAACGGGTCTTAAAATGTTTATTAGAGTCTAATAAGTAAATAATAAAAGTATAACAGTTAACCAATGAACGGTTTGTCTGTTATTGTTAAAAGAACTTAACTAAAAAATTTGCACTATACATTAGTTATATAGGTCCTAAAAAGTACCTTGTGAACAATATGGTGCCAAATGTGCAATTCACATTGCAAAAAGTTCCAACTGGTCTCAAAATGTTTATTAGAGTCTAATAAGTAAATAATAAAAGTATAACAGTTAAACAATAAAAGCTTTGTCTGTTATCGTTAAAAGAACTTAACTAAAAAATTTGCACTATACATTAGTTATATAGGTCCTAAAAAGTGCTTTGTGAACTATATGGTGCCAAATGTGCAATTCACATTGCAAAACGTTCTAACGGGTCTCAAAATGTTTATTAGAGTCTAATAAGTAAATGATAAAAGTATAACAGTTTACCAATGAAAGGTTTGTCTGTTATCGTTAAAAGAACTTAACTAAAAAATTTGCACTATTCATTAGTTATATAGGTCCTAAAAAGTACCTTGTGAACTATATGGTGCCAAATGTGCAATTCACATTGCAAAAAGTTCTAACGGGTCTCAAAATGTTTATTAGAGTCTAATAAGTACAAAATAAAAGTATAACAGTTAACCAATGAAAGGTTTGTCTGTTATCGTTAAAAGAACTTAACTAAAAAATTTGCACTATAAATTATTTTTATATAGGTCCTAAAAAGTACCTTGTGAACTATATGGTGCCAAATGTGCAATTCACATTGCAAAAAGTTCTAACAGGTCTCAAAATGTTTATTAGAGTCTAATAAGTACATAATAAAAGTATGACAGTTAACCAATGAAAGGTTTGTCTGTTATCGTTAAAAGAACTTAACTAAAAAATTTGCACTATACATTAGTTATATATGTCCTAAAAAGTACCTTGTGAACAATATGGTGCCAAATGTGCAATTCACATTGCAAAAAGTTCTAACTGGTCACAAAATGTTTATTAGAGTCTAATAAGTAAATAATAAAAGTATAACAGTTAACCAATAAAAGGTTTGTCTGTTATCGTTAAAAGAACTTAACTAAAAAATTTGCACTATACATTAGTTATATAGGTCCTAAAAAGTACCTTGTGAACTATATGGTGCCAAATGTGCAATTCACATTGCAAAAAGTTCTAACGGGTCTCAAAATGTTTATTAGAGTCTAATAAGTAAATAATAAAAGTATAACAGTTAAACAATAAAAGCTTTGTCTGTTATCGTTAAAAGAACTTAATTAAAAAATTTGCACTATACATTAGTTATATAGGTCCAAAAAAGTGCTTTGTGAACTATATGGTGCCAAATGTGCAATTCACATTGCAAAAAGTTCTAACGGGTCTCAAAATGTTTATTAGAGTCTAATAAGTAAATAATAAAAGTATAACAGTTAACCAATAAAAGGTTTGTCTGTTATCGTTAAAAGAACTTAACTAAAAAATTTGCACTATACATTAGTTATATAGGTCCTAAAAAGTTCTTTGTGAACTATATGGTGCCAAATGTGCAATTCACATTGCAAAAAGTTCTAACGGGTCTCAAAATGTTTATTAGAGTCTAATAAGTAAATAATAAAAGTATAACAGTTAACCAATAAAAGGTTTGTCTGTTATCGTTAAAAGAACTTAACTAAAAAATTTGCACTATACATTAGTTATATAGGTCCTAAAAAGTACCTTGTGAACAATATGGTGCCAAATGTGCAATTCACATTGCAAAAAGTTCTAACTGGTCTCAAAATGTTTATTAGAGTCTAATAAGTAAATAATAAAAGTATAACAGTTAACCAATGAAAGGTTTGTCTGTTATCGTTAAAAGAACTTAACTAAAAAATTTGCACTATACATTAGTTATATAGGTCCTGAAAAGTACCTTGTGAACTATATGGTGCCAAATGTGCAATTCACATTGCAAAAAGTTCTAACTGGTCTCAAAATGTTTATTAGAGTCTAATAAGTAAATAATAAAAGTATAACAGTTAACCAATAAAAGCTTTGTCTGTTATCGTTAAAAGAACTTAACTAAAAAATTTGCACTATACATTAGTTATATAGATCCTAAAAAGTACCTTGTGAACAATATGGTGCCAAATGTGCAATTCACATTGCAAAAACTTCTAACTGGTCTCAAAATGTTTATTAGAGTCTAATAAGTAAATAATAAAAGTATAACAGTTAACCAATGAAAGGTTTGTCTGTTATCGTTAAAAGAACTTAACTAAAAAATTTGCACTATACATTAGTTATATAGGTCCTAAAAAGTACCTTGTGAACTATATGGTGCCAAATGTGCAATTCACATTGCAAAAAGTTCTAACGGGTCTCAAAATGTTTATTAGAGTCTAATAAGTAAATAATAAAAGTATAACAGTTAACCAATAAAAGCTTTGTCTGTTATCGTTAAAAGAACTTAACTAAAAAATTTGCACTATACATTAGTTATATAGGTCCTAAAAAGTGCCTTGTGAACTATATGGTGCCAAAAGTGCAATTCACATTGCAAAAAGTTCTAACGGGTCTTAAAATGTTTATTAGAGTCTAATAAGTAAATAATAAAAGTATAACAGTTAACCAATAAAAGGTTTGTCTGTTATCGTTAAAAGAACTTAACTAAAAAATTTGCACTATACATTAGTTACATAGGTCCTAAAAAGTACCTTGTGAACTATGTGGTGCCAAATGTGCAATTCACATTGCAAAAAGTTCTAACTGGTCTCAAAATGTTTATTAGAGTCTAATAAGTAAATAAAAAAGGTATAACAGTTAACCAATGAAAGGTTTGTCTGTTATCGTTAAAAGAACTTAACTAAAAAATTTGCACTATACATTAGTTATATAGGTCCTAAAAAGTGCTTTGTGAACTATATGGTGCCAAATGTGCAATTCACATTGCAAAAAGTTCTAACGGGTCTCAAAATGTTTATTAGAGTCTAATAAGTAAATAATAAAAGTATAACAGTTAACCAATGAAAGGTTTGTCTGTTATCGTTAAAAGAACTTAA
The DNA here is from genome assembly GCF_947623445.1 of Clavelina lepadiformis. Lineage (NCBI taxonomy): Eukaryota > Metazoa > Chordata > Ascidiacea > Aplousobranchia > Clavelinidae > Clavelina > Clavelina lepadiformis. The sequence goes on along the minus strand of NC_135242.1, from coordinate 12,036,903 downwards.
CTAAAAAATTTGCACTATACATTAGTTATATAGGTCCTAAAAAGTGCCTTGTGAACTATATGGTGCCAAAAGTGCAATTCACATTGCAAAAAGTTCTAACGGGTCTTAAAATGTTTATTAGAGTCTAATAAGTAAATAATAAAAGTATAACAGTTAACCAATGAAAGGTTTGTCTGTTATCGTTAAAAGAACTTAACTAAAAAATTTGCACTATACATTAGTTATATAGGTCCTAAAAAGTACCTTGTGAACTATATGGTGCCAAATGTGCAATTCACATTGCAAAAAGTTCTAACGGGTCTCAAAATGTTTATTAGAGTCTAATAAGTAAATAATAAAAGTATAACAGTTAACCAATGAAAGGTTTGTCTGTTATTGTTAAAAGAACTTAACTAAAAAATTTGCACTATACATTAGTTACATAGGTCCTAAAAAGTACCTTGTGAACAATATGGTGCCAAATGTGCAATTCACATTGCAAAAAGTTCCAACTGGTCTCAAAATGTTTATTAGAGTCTAATAAGTAAATAATAAAAGTATAACAGTTAAACAATAAAAGCTTTGTCTGTTATCGTTAAAAGAACTTAACTAAAAAATTTGCACTATACATTAGTTATATAGGTCCTAAAAAGTGCTTTGTGAACTATATGGTGCCAAATGTGCAATTCACATTGCAAAACGTTCTAACGGGTCTCAAAATGTTTATTAGAGTCTAATAAGTAAATAATAAAAGTATAACAGTTAACCAATGAAAGGTTTGTCTGTTATCGTTAAAAGAACTTAACTAAAAAATTTGCACTATTCATTAGTTATATAGGTCCTAAAAAGTACCTTGTGAACTATATGGTGCCAAATGTGCAATTCACATTGCAAAAAGTTCTAACGGGTCTCAAAATGTTTATTAGAGTCTAATAAGTACAAAATAAAAGTATAACAGTTAACCAATGAAAGGTTTGTCTGTTATCGTTAAAAGAACTTAACTAAAAAATTTGCACTATAAATTATTTTTATATAGGTCCTAAAAAGTACCTTGTGAACTATATGGTGCCAAATGTGCAATTCACATTGCAAAAAGTTCTAACTGGTCTCAAAATGTTTATTAGAGTCTAATAAGTACATAATAAAAGTATGACAGTTAACCAATGAAAGGTTTGTCTGTTATCGTTAAAAGAACTTAACTAAAAAATTTGCACTATACATTAGTTATATATGTCCTAAAAAGTACCTTGTGAACAATATGGTGCCAAATGTGCAATTCACATTGCAAAAAGTTCTAACTGGTCACAAAATGTTTATTAGAGTCTAATAAGTAAATAATAAAAGTATAACAGTTAACCAATAAAAGGTTTGTCTGTTATCGTTAAAAGAACTTAACTAAAAAATTTGCACTATACATTAGTTATATAGGTCCTAAAAAGTACCTTGTGAACTATATGGTGCCAAATGTGCAATTCACATTGCAAAAAGTTCTAACGGGTCTCAAAATGTTTATTAGAGTCTAATAAGTAAATAATAAAAGTATAACAGTTAAACAATAAAAGCTTTGTCTGTTATCGTTAAAAGAACTTAATTAAAAAATTTGCACTATACATTAGTTATATAGGTCCAAAAAAGTGCTTTGTGAACTATATGGTGCCAAATGTGCAATTCACATTGCAATAAGTTCTAACGGGTCTCAAAATGTTTATTAGAGTCTAATAAGTAAATAATAAAAGTATAACAGTTAACCAATAAAAGGTTTGTCTGTTATCGTTAAAAGAACTTAACTAAAAAATTTGCACTATACATTAGTTATATAGGTCCTAAAAAGTTCTTTGTGAACTATATGGTGCCAAATGTGCAATTCACATTGCAAAAAGTTCTAACGGGTCTCAAAATGTTTATTAGAGTCTAATAAGTAAATAATAAAAGTATAACAGTTAACCAATAAAAGGTTTGTCTGTTATCGTTAAAAGAACTTAACTAAAAAATTTGCACTATACATTAGTTATATAGGTCCTAAAAAGTACCTTGTGAACAATATGGTGCCAAATATGCAATTCACATTGCAAAAAGTTCTAACGGGTCTCAAAATGTTTATTAGAGTCTAATAAGTAAATAATAAAAGTATAACAGTTAACCAATAAAAGCTTTGTCTGTTATCGTTAAAAGAACTTAACTAAAAAATTTGCACTATACATTAGTGATATAGGTCCTGAAAAGTACCTTGTGAACAATATGGTGCCAAATGTGCAATTCACATTGCAAAAAGTTCTAACTGGTCTCAAGATGTTTATTAGAGTCTAATAAGTAAATAATAAAAGTATAACAGTTAACCAATGAAAGGTTTGTCTGTTATCGTTAAAAGAACTTAACTAAAAAATTTGCACTATACATTAGTTATATAGGTCCTAAAAAGTGTTTTGTGAACTATATGGTGCCAAATGTGCAATTCACATTGCAAAAAGTTCTAACGGGTCTCAAAATGTTTATTAGAGTCTAATAAGTAAATAATAAAAGTATAACAGTTAACCAATGAAAGGTTTGTCTGTTATTGTTAAAAGAACTTAACTAAAAAATTTGCACTATACATTAGTTATATAGGTCCTAAAAAGTACCTTGTGAACAATATGGTGCCAAATGTGCAATTCACATTGCAAAAAGTTCTAACTGGTCTCAAAATGTTTATTAGAGTCTAATAAGTAAATAATAAAAGTATAACAGTTAACCAATGAAAGGTTTGTCTGTTATAGTTAAAAGAACTTAACTAAAAAATTTGCACTATACATTAGTTATATAGGTCCTAAAAAGTGCTTTGTGAACTATATGGTGCCAAATGTGCAATTCACATTGCAAAAAGTTCTAACGGGTCTCAAAATGTTTATTAGAGTCTAATAAGTAAATAATAAAAGTATAACAGTTAACCAATAAAAGGTTTGTCTGTTATCGTTAAAAGAACTTAACTAAAAAATTTGCACTATACATTAATTATATAGGTCCTAAAAAGTGCTTTGTGAACTATATCGTGCCAAATGTGCAATTCACATTGCAAAAACTTCTAACGGGTCTCTAAATGTTTATTAGAGTCTAATAAGTAAATAATAAAAGTATAACAGTTAACCAATAAAAGGTTTGTCTGTTATCGTTAAAAGAACTTAACTAAAAAATTTGCACTATACATTAGTTATATAGGTCCTAAAAAGTACCTTGTGAACAATATGGTGCCAAATGTGCAATTCACATTGCAAAAAGTTCTAACTGGTCTCAAAATGTTTATTAGAGTCTAATAAGTAAATAATAAAAGTATAACAGTTAACCAATGAAAGGTTTGTCTGTTATCGTTAAAAGAACTTAACTAAAAAATTTGCACTATACATTAGTTATATAGGTCCTGAAAAGTACCTTGTGAACTATATGGTGCCAAATGTGCAATTCACATTGCAAAAAGTTCTAACTGGTCTCAAAATGTTTATTAGAGTCTAATAAGTAAATAAAAAAAGTATAACAGTTAACCAATAAAAGCTTTGTCTGTTATCGTTAAAAGAACTTAACTAAAAAATTTGCACTATACATTAGTTATATAGGTCCTAAAAAGTACCTTGTGAACAATATGGTGCCAAATGTGCAATTCACATTGCAAAAACTTCTAACTGGTCTCAAAATGTTTATTAGAGTCTAATAAGTAAATAATAAAAGTATAACAGTTAACCAATGAAAGGTTTGTCTGTTATCGTTAAAAGAACTTAACTAAAAAATTTGCACTATACATTAGTTATATAGGTCCTAAAAAGTACCTTGTGAACTATATGGTGCCAAATGTGCAATTCACATTGCAAAAAGTTCTAACTGGTCTCAAAATGTTTATTAGAGTCTAATAAGTAAATAATAAAAGTATAACAGTTAACCAATAAAAGCTTTGTCTGTTATCGTTAAAAGAACTTAACTAAAAAATTTGCACTATACATTAGTTATATAGGTCCTAAAAAGTGCCTTGTGAACTATATGGTGCCAAAAGTGCAATTCACATTGCAAAAAGTTCTAACGGGTCTTAAAATGTTTATTAGAGTCTAATAAGTAAATAATAAAAGTATAACAGTTAACCAATGAAAGGTTTGTCTGTTATCGTTAAAAGAACTTAACTAAAAAATTTGCACTATACATTAGTTACATAGGTCCTAAAAAGTACCTTGTGAACTATGTGGTGCCAAATGTGCAATTCACATTGCAAAAAGTTCTAACTGGTCTCAAAATGTTTATTAGAGTCTAATAAGTAAATAAAAAAGGTATAACAGTTAACCAATGAAAGGTTTGTCTGTTATCGTTAAAAGAACTTAACTAAAAAATTTGCACTATACATTAGTTATATAGGTCCTAAAAAGTGCTTTGTGAACTATATGGTGCCAAATGTGCAATTCACATTGCAAAAAGTTCTAACGGGTCTCAAAATGTTTATTAGAGTCTAATAAGTAAATAATAAAAGTATAACAGTTAACCAATGAAAGGTTTGTCTGTTATCGTTAAAAGAACTTAACTAAAAAATTTGCGCTATACATTAGTTATATAGGTCCTAAAAAGTGATTTGTGAACTATATGGTGCCAAATGTGCAATTCACATTGCAAAAAGTTCTAACGGGTCTCTAAATGTTTATTAGAGTCTAATAAGTAAATAATAAAAGTATAACAGTTAACCAATAAAAGGTTTGTCTGTTATCGTTAAAAGAACTTAACTAAAAAATTTGCACTATACATTAGTTATATAGGTCCTAAAAAGTGCCTTGTGAACTATATGGTGCCAAAAGTGCAATTCACATTGCAAAAAGTTCTAACGGGTCTCAAAATGTTTATTAGAGTCTAATAAGTAAATAATAAAAGTATAACAGTTAACCAATGAAAGGTTTGTCTGTTATCGTTAAAAGAACTTAACTAAAAAATTTGCACTATACATTAGTTATATAGGTCCTGAAAAGTACCTTGTGAACTACATGGTGCCAAATGTGCAATTCACATTGCAAAAAGTTCTAACTGGTCTCAAAATGTTTATTAGAGTCTAATAAGTAAATAATGAAAGTATAACAGTTAACCAATAAAAGCTTTGTCTGTTATCGTTAAAAGAACTTAACTAAAAAATTTGCACTATACATTAGTTATATAGGTCCTAAAAAGTACCTTGTGAACAATATGGTGCCAAATGTGCAATTCACATTACAAAAACTTCTAACTGGTCTCTAAATGTTTATTAGAGTCTAATAAGTAAATAATAAAAGTATAACAGTTAACCAATAAAAGGTTTGTCTGTTATCGTTAAAAGAACTTAACTAAAAAATTTGCACTATACATTAGTTATATAGGTCCTAAAAAGTACCTTGTGAACAATATGGTGCCAAATGTGCAATTCACATTGCAAAAAGTTCTAACTGGTCTCAAAATGTTTATTAGAGTCTAATAAGTAAATAATAAAAGTATAACAGTTAACCAATGAAAGGTTTGTCTGTTATCGTTAAAAGAACTTAACTAAAAAATTTGCACTATACATTAGTTATATAGGTCCTAAAAAGTACCTTGTGAACAATATGGTGCCAAATGTGCAATTCACATTGCAAAAAGTTCTAACTGGTCTCAAAATGTTTATTAGAGTCTAATAAGTAAATAATAAAAGTATAACAGTTAACCAATGAAAGTTTTGTCTGTTATCGTTAAAAGAACTTAACTAAAAAATTTGCACTATACATTAGTTATATAGGTCCTGAAAAGTACCTTGTGAACTATATGGTGCCAAATGTGCAATTCACATTGCAAAAAGTTCTAACTGGTCTCAAAATATTTATTAGAGTCTAATAAGTAAATAATAAAAGTATAACAGTTAACCAATAAAAGCTTTGTCTGTTATCGTTAAAAGAACTTAACTAAAAAATTTGCACTATACATTAGTTATATAGGTCCTAAAAAGTACCTTGTGAACAATATGGTGCCAAATGTGCAATTCACATTGCAAAAACTTCTAACTGGTCTCAAAATGTTTATTAGAGTCTTATAAGTAAATAATAAAAGTATAACAGTTAACCAATGAAAGGTTTGTCTGTTATCGTTAAAAGAACTTAACTAAAAAATTTGCACTATACATTAGTTATATAGGTCCTAAAAAGTACCTTGTGAACTATATGGTGCCAAATGTGCAATTCACATTGCAAAAAGTTCTAACGGGTCTCAAAATGTTTATTAGAGTCTAATAAGTAAATAATAAAAGTGTAACAGTTAACCAATAAAAGCTTTGTCTGTTATCGTTAAAAGAACTTAACTAAAAAATTTGCACTATACATTAGTTATATAGGTCCTAAAAAGTGCCTTGTGAACTATATGGTGCCAAAAGTGCAATTCACATTGCAAAAAGTTCTAACGGGTCTTAAAATGTTTATTAGAGTCTAATAAGTAAATAATAAAAGTATAACAGTTAACCAATGAAAGGTTTGTCTGTTATCGTTAAAAGAACTTAACTAAAAAATTTGCACTATACATTAGTTACATAGGTCCTAAAAAGTACCTTGTGAACTATGTGGTGCCAAATGTGCAATTCACATTGCAAAAAGTTCTAACTGGTCTCAAAATGTTTATTAGAGTCTAATAAGTAAATAATAAAAGTATAACAGTTAACCAATGAAAGGTTTGTCTGTTATCGTTAAAAGAACTTAACTAAAAAATTTGCACTATACATTAGTTATATAGGTCCTAAAAAGTGCTTTGTGAACTATATGGTGCCAAATGTGCAATTCACATTGCAAAAAGTTCTAACGGGTCTCAAAATGTTTATTAGAGTCTAATAAGTAAATAATAAAAGTATAACAGTTAACCAATGAAAGGTTTGTCTGTTATCGTTAAAAGAACTTAACTAAAAAAGTTGCACTATACATTAGTTATATAGGTCCTAAAAAGTGCGTTGTGAACTATATGGTGCCAAATGTGCAATTCACATTGCAAAAAGTTCTAACGGGTCTCTAAATGTTTATTAGAGTCTAATAAGTAAATAATAAAAGTATAACAGTTAACCAATGAAAGGTTTGTCTGTTATCGTTAAAAGAACTTAATAAAAAATTTGCACTATACATTAGTTATATAGGTCCTAAAAAGTACCTTGTGAACTATATGGTGCCAAATGTGCAATTCACATTGCAAAAAGTTCTAACGGGTCTCAAAATGTTTATTAGAGTCTAATAAGTAAATAATAAAAGTATAACAGTTAACCAATGAAAGGTTTGTCTGTTATCGTTAAAAGAACTTAACTAAAAAATTTGCACTATACATTAGTTATATAGGTCCTAAAAAGTGCATTGTGAACTATATCGTGCCAAATGTGCAATTCACATTGCAAAAAGTTCTAACGGGTCTCTAAATGTTTATTAGAGTCTAATAAGTAAATAATAAAAGTATAACAGTTAACCAATAAAAGCTTTGTCTGTTATCGTTAAAAGAACTTAACTAAAAAATTTGCACTATACATTAGTTATATAGGTCCTAAAAAGTGCCTTGTGAACTATATGGTGCCAAAAGTGCAATTCACATTGCAAAAAGTTCTAACGGGTCTTAAAATGTTTATTAGAGTCCAATAAGTAAATAATAAAAGTATAACAGTTAACCAATGAAAGGTTTGTCTGTTATTGTTAAAAGAACTTAACTAAAAAATTTGCACTATACATTAGTTATATAGGTCCTAAAAAGTGCTTTATGAACTATATGGTGCCAAATGTGCAATTCACATTGCAAAAAGTTCTAACGGGTCTCAAATTGTTTATTAGAGTCTAATAGGTAAATAATAAAAGTATAACAGTTAACCAATGAAAGGTTTGTCTGTTATCGTTAAAAGAACTTAACTAAAAAATTTGCACTATACATTAGTTATATAGGTCCTAAAAAGTACCTTGTGAACTATATGGTGCCAAATGTGCAATTCACATTGCAAAAAGTTCTAACGGGTCTCAAAATGTTTATTAGAGTCTAATAAGTAAATAATAAAAGTATAACAGTTAACCAATAAAAGCTTTGTCTGTTATCGTTAAAAGAACTTAACTAAAAAATTTGCACTATACATTAGTTATATAGGTCCTAAAAAGTGCCTTGTGAACTATATGGTGCCAAAAGTGCAATTCACATTGCAAAAAGTTCTAACGGGTCTTAAAATGTTTATTAGAGTCTAATAAGTAAATAATAAAAGTATAACAGTTAACCAATGAAAGGTTTGTCTGTTATCGTTAAAAGAACTTAACTAAAAAATTTGCACTATACATTAGTTACATAGGTCCTAAAAAGTACCTTGTGAACTATGTGGTGCCAAATGTGCAATTCACATTGCAAAAAGTTCTAACTGGTCTCAAAATGTTTATTAGAGTCTAATAAGTAAATAAAAAAGGTATAACAGTTAACCAATGAAAGGTTTGTCTGTTATCGTTAAAAGAACTTAACTAAAAAATTTGCACTATACATTAGTTATATAGGTCCTAAAAAGTGCTTTGTGAACTATATGGTGCCAAATGTGCAATTCACATTGCAAAAAGTTCTAACGGGTCTCAAAATGTTTATTAGAGTCTAATAAGTAAATAATAAAAGTATAACAGTTAACCAATGAAAGGTTTGTCTGTTATCGTTAAAAGAACTTAACCAAAAAATTTGCGCTATACATTAGTTATATAGGTCCTAAAAAGTGCTTTGTGAACTATATGGTGCCAAATGTGCAATTCACATTGCAAAAAGTTCTAACGGGTCTCTAAATGTTTATTAGAGTCTAATAAGTAAATAATAAAAGTATAACAGTTAACCAATGAAAGGTTTGTCTGTTATCGTTAAAAGAACTTAACTAAAAAATTTGCACTAAACATTAGTTATATAGGTCCTAAAAAGTACCTTGTGAACAATATGGTGCCAAATGTGCAATTCACATTGCAAAAAGTTCTAACTGGTCTCAAAATGTTTATTAGAGTCTAATAAGTAAATAATAAAAGTATAACAGTTAACCAATAAAAGGTTTGTCTGTTATCGTTAAAAGAACTTAACTAAAAAATTTGCACTATACATTAGTTATATAGGTCCTAAAAAGTGCCTTGTGAACTATATGGTGCCAAAAGTGCAATTCACATTGCAAAAAGTTCTAACGGGTCTTAAAATGTTTATTAGAGTCTAATAAGTAAATAATAAAAGTATAACAGTTAACCAATGAAAGGTTTGTCTGTTATCGTTAAAAGAACTTAACTAAAAAATTTGCACTATACATTAGTTATATAGGTCCTGAAAAGTACCTTGTGAACTACATGGTGCCAAATGTGCAATTCACATTGCAAAAAGTTCTAACTGGTCTCAAAATGTTTATTAGAGTCTAATAAGTAAATAATGAAAGTATAACAGTTAACCAATAAAAGCTTTGTCTGTTATCGTTAAAAGAACTTAACTAAAAAATTTGCACTATACATTAGTTATATAGGTCCTAAAAAGTACCTTGTGAACAATATGGTGCCAAATGTGCAATTCACATTACAAAAACTTCTAACTGGTCTCTAAATGTTTATTAGAGTCTAATAAGTAAATAATAAAAGTATAACAGTTAACCAATAAAAGGTTTGTCTGTTATCGTTAAAAGAACTTAACTAAAAAATTTGCACTATACATTAGTTATATAGGTCCTAAAAAGTACCTTGTGAACAATATGGTGCCAAATGTGCAATTCACATTGCAAAAAGTTCTAACTGGTCTCAAAATGTTTATTAGAGTCTAATAAGTAAATAATAAAAGTATAACAGTTAACCAATGAAAGGTTTGTCTGTTATCGTTAAAAGAACTTAACTAAAAAATTTGCACTATACATTAGTTATATAGGTCCTAAAAAGTACCTTGTGAACAATATGGTGCCAAATGTGCAATTCACATTGCAAAAAGTTCTAACTGGTCTCAAAATGTTTATTAGAGTCTAATAAGTAAATAATAAAAGTATAACAGTTAACCAATGAAAGTTTTGTCTGTTATCGTTAAAAGAACTTAACTAAAAAATTTGCACTATACATTAGTTATATAGGTCCTGAAAAGTACCTTGTGAACTATATGGTGCCAAATGTGCAATTCACATTGCAAAAAGTTCTAACTGGTCTCAAAATATTTATTAGAGTCTAATAAGTAAATAATAAAAGTATAACAGTTAACCAATAAAAGCTTTGTCTGTTATCGTTAAAAGAACTTAACTAAAAAATTTGCACTATACATTAGTTATATAGGTCCTAAAAAGTACCTTGTGAACAATATGGTGCCAAATGTGCAATTCACATTGCAAAAACTTCTAACTGGTCTCAAAATGTTTATTAGAGTCTTATAAGTAAATAATAAAAGTATAACAGTTAACCAATGAAAGGTTTGTCTGTTATCGTTAAAAGAACTTAACTAAAAAATTTGCACTATACATTAGTTATATAGGTCCTAAAAAGTACCTTGTGAACTATATGGTGCCAAATGTGCAATTCACATTGCAAAAAGTTCTAACGGGTCTCAAAATGTTTATTAGAGTCTAATAAGTAAATAATAAAAGTGTAACAGTTAACCAATAAAAGCTTTGTCTGTTATCGTTAAAAGAACTTAACTAAAAAATTTGCACTATACATTAGTTATATAGGTCCTAAAAAGTGCCTTGTGAACTATATGGTGCCAAAAGTGCAATTCACATTGCAAAAAGTTCTAACGGGTCTTAAAATGTTTATTAGAGTCTAATAAGTAAATAATAAAAGTATAACAGTTAACCAATGAAAGGTTTGTCTGTTATCGTTAAAAGAACTTAACTAAAAAATTTGCACTATACATTAGTTACATAGGTCCTAAAAAGTACCTTGTGAACTATGTGGTGCCAAATGTGCAATTCACATTGCAAAAAGTTCTAACTGGTCTCAAAATGTTTATTAGAGTCTAATAAGTAAATAATAAAAGTATAACAGTTAACCAATGAAAGGTTTGTCTGTTATCGTTAAAAGAACTTAACTAAAAAATTTGCACTATACATTAGTTATATAGGTCCTAAAAAGTGCTTTGTGAACTATATGGTGCCAAATGTGCAATTCACATTGCAAAAAGTTCTAACGGGTCTCAAAATGTTTATTAGAGTCTAATAAGTAAATAATAAAAGTATAACAGTTAACCAATGAAAGGTTTGTCTGTTATCGTTAAAAGAACTTAACTAAAAAAGTTGCACTATACATTAATTATATAGGTCCTAAAAAGTGCGTTGTGAACTATATGGTGCCAAATGTGCAATTCACATTGCAAAAAGTTCTAACGGGTCTCTAAATGTTTATTAGAGTCTAATAAGTAAATAATAAAAGTATAACAGTTAACCAATGAAAGGTTTGTCTGTTATCGTTAAAAGAACTTAATAAAAAATTTGCACTATACATTAGTTATATAGGTCCTAAAAAGTACCTTGTGAACTATATGGTGCCAAATGTGCAATTCACATTGCAAAAAGTTCTAACGGGTCTCAAAATGTTTATTAGAGTCTAATAAGTAAATAATAAAAGTATAACAGTTAACCAATGAAAGGTTTGTCTGTTATCGTTAAAAGAACTTAACTAAAAAATTTGCACTATACATTAGTTATATAGGTCCTAAAAAGTGCATTGTGAACTATATCGTGCCAAATGTGCAATTCACATTGCAAAAAGTTCTAACGGGTCTCTAAATGTTTATTAGAGTCTAATAAGTAAATAATAAAAGTATAACAGTTAACCAATAAAAGCTTTGTCTGTTATCGTTAAAAGAACTTAACTAAAAAATTTGCACTATACATTAGTTATATAGGTCCTAAAAAGTGCCTTGTGAACTATATGGTGCCAAAAGTGCAATTCACATTGCAAAAAGTTCTAACGGGTCTTAAAATGTTTATTAGAGTCCAATAAGTAAATAATAAAAGTATAACAGTTAACCAATGAAAGGTTTGTCTGTTATTGTTAAAAGAACTTAACTAAAAAATTTGCACTATACATTAGTTATATAGGTCCTAAAAAGTGCTTTATGAACTATATGGTGCCAAATGTGCAATTCACATTGCAAAAAGTTCTAACGGGTCTCAAATTGTTTATTAGAGTCTAATAGGTAAATAATAAAAGTATAACAGTTAACCAATGAAAGGTTTGTCTGTTATCGTTAAAAGAACTTAACTAAAAAATTTGCACTATACATTAGTTATATAGGTCCTAAAAAGTGCTTTGTGAACTATATGGTGCCAAATGTGCAATTCACATTGCAAAAAGTTCTAACGGGTCTCTAAATGTTTATTAGAGTCTAATAAGTAAATAATAAAAGTATAACAGTTAACCAATAAAAGGTTTGTCTGTTATCGTTAAAAGAACTTAACTAAAAAATTTGCACTATACATTAGTTATATAGGTCCTAAAAAGTACCTTGTGAACAATATGGTGCCAAATGTGCAATTCACATTGCAAAAAGTTCAAACTGGTCTCAAAATGTTTATTAGAGTCTAATAAGTAAATAATAAAAGTATAACAGTTAACCAATGAAAGGTTTGTCTGTTATCGTTAAAAGAACTTAACTAAAAAATTTGCACTATACATTAGTTATATAGGTCCTAAAAAGTGCCTTGTGAACTATATGGTGCCAAAAGTGCAATTCACATTGCAAAAAGTTCTAACGGGTCTTAAAATGTTTATTAGAGTCTAATAAGTAAATAATAAAAGTATAACAGTTAACCAATGAAAGGTTTGTCTGTTATCGTTAAAAGAACTTAACTAAAAAATTTGCACTATACATTAGTTATATAGGTCTAGAAAAGTACCTTGTGAACTACATGGTGCCAAATGTGCAATTCACATTGCAAAAAGTTCTAACTGGTCTCAAAATGTTTATTAGAGTCTAATAAGTAAATAATGAAAGTATAACAGTTAACCAATAAAAGCTTTGTCTGTTATCGTTAAAAGAACTTAACTAAAAAATTTGCACTATACATTAGTTATATAGGTCCTAAAAAGTACCTTGTGAACAATATGGTGCCAAATGTGCAATTCACATTGCAAAAACTTCTAACTGGTCTCTAAATGTTTATTAGAGTCTAATAAGTAAATAATAAAAGTATAACAGTTAACCAATAAAAGGTTTGTCTGTTATCGTTAAAAGAACTTAACTAAAAAATTTGCACTATACATTAGTTATATAGGTCCTAAAAAGTACCTTGTGAACAATATGGTGCCAAATGTGCAATTCACATTGCAAAAAGTTCTAACTGGTCTCAAAATGTTTATTAGAGTCTAATAAGTAAATAATAAAAGTATAACAGTTAACCAATGAAAGGTTTGTCTGTTATCGTTAAAAGAACTTAACTAAAAAATTTGCACTATACATTAGTTATATAGGTCCTAAAAAGTACCTTGTGAACAATATGGTGCCAAATGTGCAATTCACATTGCAAAAAGTTCTAACTGGTCTCAAAATGTTTATTAGAGTCTAATAAGTAAATAATAAAAGTATAACAGTTAACCAATGAAAGGTTTGTCTGTTATCGTTAAAAGAACTTAACTAAAAAATTTGCACTATACATTAGTTATATAGGTCCTGAAAAGTACCTTGTGAACTATATGGTGCCAAATGTGCAATTCACATTGCAAAAAGATCTAACTGGTCTCAAAATATTTATTAGAGTCTAATAAGTAAATAATAAAAGTATAACAGTTAACCAATAAAAGCTTTGTCTGTTATCGTTAAAAGAACTTAACTAAAAAATTTGCACTATACATTAGTTATATAGGTCCTAAAAAGTACCTTGTGAACAATAGGGTGCCAAATGTGCAATTCACATTGCAAAAACTTCTAACTGGTCTCAAAATGTTTATTAGAGTCTAATAAGTAAATAATAAAAGTATAACAGTTAACCAATGAAAGGTTTGTCTGTTATCGTTAAAAGAACTTAACTAAAAAATTTGCACTATACATTAGTTATATAGGTTCTAAAAAGTACCTTGTGAACTATATGGTGCCAAATGTGCAATTCACATTGCAAAAAGTTCTAACGGGTCTCAAAATGTTTATTAGAGTCTAATAAGTAAATAATAAAAGTATAACAGTTAACCAATAAAAGCTTTGTCTGTTATCGTTAAAAGAACTTAACTAAAAAATTTGCACTATACATTAGTTATATAGGTCCTAAAAAGTGCCTTGTGAACTATATGGTGCCAAAAGTGCAATTCACATTGCAAAAAGTTCTAACGGGTCTTAAAATGTTTATTAGAGTCTAATAAGTAAATAATAAAAGTATAACAGTTAACCAATGAAAGGTTTGTCTGTTATCGTTAAAAGAACTTAACTAAAAAATTTGCACTATACATTAGTTACATAGGTCCTAAAAAGTACCTTGTGAACTATGTGGTGCCAAATGTGCAATTCACATTGCAAAAAGTTCTAACTGGTCTCAAAATGTTTATTAGAGTCTAATAAGTAAATAATAAAAGTATAACAGTTAACCAATGAAAGGTTTGTCTGTTATCGTTAAAAGAACTTAACTAAAAAATTTGCACTATACATTAGTTATATAGGTCCTAAAAAGTGCTTTGTGAACTATATGGTGCCAAATGTGCAATTCACATTGCAAAAAGTTCTAACGGGTCTCAAAATGTTTATTAGAGTCTAATAAGTAAATAATAAAAGTATAACAGTTAACCAATGAAAGGTTTGTCTGTTATCGTTAAAAGAACTTAACTAAAAAATTTGCACTATACATTAGTTATATAGGTCCTAAAAAGTGCGTTGTGAACTATATGGTGCCAAATGTGCAATTCACATTGCAAAAAGTTCTAACGGGTCTCTAAATGTTTATTAGAGTCTAATAAGTAAATAATAAAAGTATAACAGTTAACCAATAAAAGGTTTGTCTGTTATCGTTAAAAGAACTTAACTAAAAAATTTGCACTATACATTAGTTATATAGGTCCTAAAAAGTACCTTGTGAACTATATGGTGCCAAATGTGCAATTCACATTGCAAAAAGTTCTAACGGGTCTCTAAATGTTTATTAGAGTCTAATAAGTAAATAATAAAAGTATAACAGTTAACCAATGAAAGGTTTGTCTGTTATCGTTAAAAGAACTTAACTAAAAAATTTGCACTATACATTAGTTATATAGGTCCTAAAAAGTGCTTTGTGAACTATATCGTGCCAAATGTGCAATTCACATTGCAAAAAGTTCTAACGGGTCTCTAAATGTTTATTAGAGTCTAATAAGTAAATAATAAAAGTATAACAGTTAACCAATAAAAGCTTTGTCTGTTATCGTTAAAAGAACTTAACTAAAAAATTTGCACTATACATTAGTTATATAGGTCCTAAAAAGTGCCTTGTGAACTATATGGTGCCAAAAGTGCAATTCACATTGCAAAAAGTTCTAACGGGTCTTAAAATGTTTATTAGAGTCTAATAAGTAAATAATAAAAGTATAACAGTTAACCAATGAAAGGTTTGTCTGTTATTGTTAAAAGAACTTAACTAAAAAATTTGCACTATACATTAGTTATATAGGTCCTAAAAAGTGCTTTATGAACTATATGGTGCCAAATGTGCAATTCACATTGCAAAAAGTTCTAACGGGTCTCAAATTGTTTATTAGAGTCTAATAGGTAAATAATAAAAGTATAACAGTTAACCAATGAAAGGTTTGTCTGTTATCGTTAAAAGCACTTAACTAAAAAATTTGCACTATACATTAGTTATATAGGTCCTGAAAAGTACCTTGTGAACTATATGGTGCCAAATGTGCAATTCACATTGCAAAAAGTTCTAACTGGTCTCAAAATGTTTATTAGAGTCTAATAAGTAAATAATAAAAGTATAACAGTTAACCAATGAAAGGTTTGTCTGTTATCGTTAAAAGAACTTAACTAAAAAATTTGCACTATACATTAGTTATATAGGTCCTAAAAAGTACCTTGTGAACTATATGGTGCCAAATGTGCAATTCACATTGCAAAAAGTTCTAACGGGTCTCAAAATGTTTATTAGAGTCTAATAAGTAAATAATAAAAGTATAACAGTTAACCAATAAAAGGTTTGTCTGTTATCGTTAAAAGAACTTAACTAAAAAATTTGCACTATACATTAGTTATATAGGTCCTAAAAAGTGCCTTGTGAACTATATGGTGCCAAAAGTGCAATTCACATTGCAAAAAGTTCTAACGGGTCTTAAAATGTTTATTAGAGTCTAATAAGTAAATAATAAAAGTATAACAGTTAACCAATGAAAGGTTTGTCTGTTATCGTTAAAAGAACTTAACTAAAAAATTTGCACTATACATTAGTTATATAGGTCCTGAAAAGTACCTTGTGAACTATATGGTGCCAAATGTGCAATTCACATTGCAAAAAGTTCTAACTGGTCTCAAAATGTTTATTAGAGTCTAATAAGTAAATAATGAAAGTATAACAGTTAACCAATAAAAGCTTTGTCTGTTATCGTTAAAAGAACTTAACTAAAAAATTTGCACTATACATTAGTTATATAGGTCCTAAAAAGTACCTTGTGAACAATATGGTGCCAAATGTGCAATTCACATTGCAAAAACTTCTAACTGGTCTCAAAATGTTTATTAGAGTCTAATAAGTAAATAATAAAAGTATAACAGTTAACCAATGAAAGGTTTGTCTGTTATCGTTAAAAGAACTTAACTAAAAAATTTGCACTATACATTAGTTATATAGGAAAAGTATAACAGTTAACCAATGATAGGTTTGTCTGTTATCGTTAAAAGAACTTAACTAAAAAATTTGCACTATACATTAGTTATATAGGTCCTAAAAAGTGCTTTGTGAACTATATGGTGCCAAATGTGCAATTCACATTGCAAAAAGTTCTAACGGGTCTCTAAATGTTTATTAGAGTCTAATAAGTAAATAATAAAAGTATAACAGTTAACCAATGAACGGTTTGTCTGTTATCGTTAAAAGAACTTAACTAAAAAATTTGCACTATACATTAGTTATATAGGTCCTAAAAAGTGCTTTGTGAACTATATGGTGCCAAATGTGCAATTCACATTGCAAAAAGTTCTAACGGGTCTCAAAATGTTTATTAGAGTCTAATAAGTAAATAATAAAAGTATAACAGTTAACCAATGAAAGGTTTGCCTGTTATTGTTAAAAGAACTTAACTAAAAAATTTGCACTATACATTAGTTACATAGGTCCTAAAAAGTACCTTGTGAACAATATGGTGCCAAACGTGCAATTCACATTGCAAAAAGTTCTAACTGGTCTCAAAATGTTTATTAGAGTCTAATAAGTAAATAATAAAAGTATAACAGTTAACCAATGAACGGTTTGTCTGTTATCGTTAAAAGAACTTAACTAAAAAATTTGCACTATACATTAGTTATATAGGTCCTAAAAAGTGCTTTGTGAACTATATGGTGCCAAATGTGCAATTCACATTGCAAAAAGTTCTAACGGGTCTCTAAATGTTTATTAGAGTCTAATAAGTAAATAATAAAAGTATAACAGTTAACCAATAAAAGGTTTGTCTGTTATCGTTAAAAGAACTTAACTAAAAAATTTGCACTATACATTAGTTATATAGGTCCTGAAAAGTACCTTGTGAACTATATGGTGCCAAATGTGCAATTCACATTGCAAAAAGTTCTAACGGGTCTCAAAATGTTTATTAGAGTCTAATAAGTAAATAATAAAAGTATAACAGTTAACCAATGAACGGTTTGTCTGTTATCGTTAAAAGAACTTAACTAAAAAATTTGCACTATACATTAGTTATATAGGTCCTAAAAAGTGCTTTGTGAACTATATGGTGCCAAATGTGCAATTCACATTGCAAAAAGTTCTAACTGGTCTCAAAATGTTTATTAGAGTCTAATAAGTAAATAATAAAAGTATAACAGTTAACCAATGAAAGGTTTGTCTGTTATTGTTAAAAGAACTTAACTAAAAAATTTGCACTATACATTAGTTACATAGGTCCTAAAAAGTACCTTGTGAACAATATGGTGCCAAATGTGCAATTCACATTGCAAAAAGTTCTAACTGGTCTCAAAATGTTTATTAGAGTCTAATAAGTAAATAATAAAAGTATAACAGTTAACCAATAAAAGGTTTGTCTGTTATCGTTAAAAGAACTTAACTAAAAAATTTGCACTATACATTAGTTATATAGGTCCTAAAAAGTGCTTTGTGAACTATATGGTGCCAAATGTGCAATTTACATTGCAAAAAGTTCTAACGGGTCTCTAAATGTTTATTAGAGTCTAATAACTAAATAATAAAAGTATAACAGTTAACCAATGAAAGGTTTGTCTGTTATCGTTAAAAGAACTTAACTAAAAAATTTGCACTATACATTAGTTATATAGGTCCTAAAAAGTGCTTTGTGAACTATATGGTGCCAAATGTGCAATTCACATTGCAAAAAGTTCTAACGGGTCTCTAAATGTTTATTAGAGTCTAATAAGTAAATAATAAAAGTATAACAGTTAACCAATGAAAGGTTTGTCTTTTATCGTTAAAAGAACTTAACTAAAAAATTTGCACTATACATTAGTTATATAGGTCCTAAAAAGTGCCTTATAAACTATATGGTGCCAAATGTGCAATTCACATTGCAAAAAGTTCTAACGGGTCTCTAAATGTTTATTAGAGTCTAATAAGTAAATAATAAAAGTATAACAGTTAACCAATAAAAGCTTTGTCTGTTATCGTTAAAAGAACTTAACTAAAAAATTTGCACTATACATTAGTTATATAGGTCCTGAAAAGTACCTTGTGAACTATATGGTGCCAAATGTGCAATTCACATTGCAAAAAGTTCTAAAGGGTCTCAAAATGTTTATTAGAGTCTAATAAGTAAATAATAAAAGTATAACAGTTAACCAATGAAAGGTTTGTCTGTTATCGTTAAAAGAACTTAACTAAAAAATTTGCACTATACATTAGTTATATAGGTCCTAAAAAGTGCTTTGTGAACTATATGGTGCCAAATGTGCAATTCACATTGCAAAAAGTTCTAACGGGTCTCTAAATGTTTATTAGAGTCTAATAAGTAAATAATAAAAGTACAACAGTTAACCAATGAAAGGTTTGTCTGTTATCGTTAAAAGAACTTAACTAAAAAATTTGCACTATACATTAGTTATATAGGTCCTAAAAAGTGCCTTGTGAACTATATGGTGCCAAATGTGCAATTCACATTGCAAAAAGTTCTAACGGGTCTCTAAATGTTTATTAGAGTCTAATAAGTAAATAATAAAAGTATAACAGTTAACCAATAAAAGCTTTGTCTGTTATCGTTAAAAGAACTTAACTAAAAAATTTGCACTATACATTAGTTATATAGGTCCTGAAAAGTACCTTGTGAACTATATGGTGCCAAATGTGCAATTCACATTGCAAAAAGTTCTAACGGGTCTCAAAATGTTTATTAGAGTCTAATAAGTAAATAATAAAAGTATAACAGTTAACCAATGAAAGGTTTGTCTGTTATCGTTAAAAGAACTTAACTAAAAAATTTGCACTATACATTAGTTATATAGGTCCTAAAAAGTGCTTTGTGAACTATATGGTGCCAAATGTGCAATTTACATTGCAAAAAGTTCTAACGGGTCTCTAAATGTTTATTAGAGTCTAATAACTAAATAATAAAAGTATAACAGTTAACCAATGAAAGGTTTGTCTGTTATCGTTAAAAGAACTTAACTAAAAAATTTGCACTATACATTAGTTATATAGGTCCTAAAAAGTGCTTTGTGAACTATATGGTGCCAAATGTGCAATTCACATTGCAAAAAGTTCTAACGGGTCTCTAAATGTTTATTAGAGTCTAATAAGTAAATAATAAAAGTATAACAGTTAACCAATGAAAGGTTTGTCTTTTATCGTTAAAAGAACTTAACTAAAAAATTTGCACTATACATTAGTTATATAGGTCCTAAAAAGTGCCTTATAAACTATATGGTGCCAAATGTGCAATTCACATTGCAAAAAGTTCTAACGGGTCTCTAAATGTTTATTAGAGTCTAATAAGTAAATAATAAAAGTATAACAGTTAACCAATAAAAGCTTTGTCTGTTATCGTTAAAAGAACTTAACTAAAAAATTTGCACTATACATTAGTTATATAGGTCCTGAAAAGTACCTTGTGAACTATATGGTGCCAAATGTGCAATTCACATTGCAAAAAGTTCTAAAGGGTCTCAAAATGTTTATTAGAGTCTAATAAGTAAATAATAAAAGTATAACAGTTAACCAATGAAAGGTTTGTCTGTTATCGTTAAAAGAACTTAACTAAAAAATTTGCACTATACATTAGTTATATAGGTCCTAAAAAGTGCTTTGTGAACTATATGGTGCCAAATGTGCAATTCACATTGCAAAAAGTTCTAACGGGTCTCTAAATGTTTATTAGAGTCTAATAAGTAAATAATAAAAGTACAACAGTTAACCAATGAAAGGTTTGTCTGTTATCGTTAAAAGAACTTAACTAAAAAATTTGCACTATACATTAGTTATATAGGTCCTAAAAAGTGCCTTGTGAACTATATGGTGCCAAATGTGCAATTCACATTGCAAAAAGTTCTAACGGGTCTCTAAATGTTTATTAGAGTCTAATAAGTAAATAATAAAAGTATAACAGTTAACCAATAAAAGCTTTGTCTGTTATCGTTAAAAGAACTTAACTAAAAAATTTGCACTATACATTAGTTATATAGGTCCTGAAAAGTACCTTGTGAACTATATGGTGCCAAATGTGCAATTCACATTGCAAAAAGTTCTAACGGGTCTCAAAATGTTTATTAGAGTCTAATAAGTAAATAATAAAAGTATAACAGTTAACCAATGAAAGGTTTGTCTGTTATCGTTAAAAGAACTTAACTAAAAAATTTGCACTATACATTAGTTATATAGGTCCTAAAAAGTGCTTTGTGAACAATATGGTGCCAAATGTGCAATTCACATTGCAAAAAGTTCTAACGGGTCTCTAAATGTTTATTAGAGTCTAATAAGTAAATAATAAAAGTATAACAGTTAACCAATGAACGGTTTGTCTGTTATCGTTAAAAGAACTTAACTAAAAAATTTGCACTATACATTAGTTATATAGGTCCTAAAAAGTGCTTTGTGAACTATATGGTGCCAAATGTGCAATTCACATTGCAAAAAGTTCTAACTGGTCTCAAAATGTTTATTAGAGTCTAATAAGTAAATAATAAAAGTATAACAGTTAACCAATAAAAGCTTTGTCTGTTATCGTTAAAAGAACTTAACTAAAAAATTTGCACTATACATTAGTTATATAGGTTCTAAAAAGTGCTTTGTGAACTATATGGTGCCAAATGTGCAATTCACATTGCAAAAAGTTCTAACTGGTCTCAAAATGTTTATTAGAGTCTAATAAGTAAATAATAAAAGTATAACAGTTAACCAATAAAAGCTTTGTCTGTTATCGTTAAAAGAACTTAACTAAAAAATTTGCACTATACATTAGTTATATAGGTCCTGAAAAGTACCTTGTGAACTATATGGTGCCAAATGTGCAATTCACATTGCAAAAAGTTCTAACGGGTCTCAAAATGTTTATTAGAGTCTAATAAGTAAATAATAAAAGTATAACAGTTAACCAATGAAAGGTTTGTCTGTTATCGTTAAAAGAACTTAACTAAAAAATTTGCACTATACATTAGTTATATAGGTCCTAAAAAGTGCTTTGTGAACAATATGGTGCCAAATGTGCAATTCACATTGCAAAAAGTTCTAACGGGTCTCTAAATGTTTATTAGAGTCTAATAAGTAAATAATAAAAGTATAACAGTTAACCAATGAACGGTTTGTCTGTTATCGTTAAAAGAACTTAACTAAAAAATTTGCACTATACATTAGTTATATAGGTCCTAAAAAGTGCTTTGTGAACTATATGGTGCCAAATGTGCAATTCACATTGCAAAAAGTTCTAACGGGTCTCTAAATGTTTATTAGAGTCTAATAAGTAAATAATAAAAGTATAACAGTTAACCAATGAAAGGTTTGTCTGTTATCGTTAAAAGAACTTAACTAAAAAATTTGCACTATACATTAGTTACATAGGTCCTAAAAAGTGCTTTGTGAACTATATGGTGCCAAATGTGCAATTCACATTGCAAAAAGTTCTAACGGGTCTCTAAATGTTTATTAGAGTCTAATAAGTAAATAATAAAAGTATAACAGTTAACCAATAAAAGGTTTGTCTGTTATCGTTAAAAGAACTTAACTAAAAAATTTGCACTATACATTAGTTATATAGGTCCTAAAAAGTACCTTGTGAACAATATGGTGCCAAATGTGCAATTCACATTGCAAAAAGTTCTAACTGGTCTCAAAATGTTTATTAGAGTCTAATAAGTAAATAATAAAAGTATAACAGTTAACCAATGAAAGGTTTGTCTGTTATCGTTAAAAGAACTTAACTAAAAAATTTGCACTATACATTAGTTATATAGGTCCTAAAAAGTATTTTGTGAACAATATGGTGCCAAATGTGCAATTCACATTGCAAAAAGTTCTAACTGGTCTCAAAATGTTTATTAGAGTCTAATAAGTAAATAATAAAAGTATAACAGTTAACCAATGAAAGGTTTGTCTGTTATCGTTAAAAGAACTTAACTAAAAAATTTGCACTATACATTAGTTATATAGGTCCTGAAAAGTACCTTTTGAACTATATGGTGCCAAATGTGCAATTCACATTGCAAAAAGTTCTAACGGGTCTCAAAATGTTTATTAGAGTCTAATAAGTAAATAATAAAAGTATAACAGTTAACCAATGAAAGGTTTGTCTGTTATCGTTAAAAGAACTTAACTAAAAAATTTGCACTATACATTAGTTATATAGGTCCTAAAAAGTATTTTGTGAACAATATGGTGCCAAATGTGCAATTCACATTGCAAAAAGTTCTAACTGGTCTCATAAATGTTTATTAGAGTCTAATAAGTAAATAATAAAAGTATAACAGTTAACCAATGAAAGGTTTGTCTGTTATCGTTAAAAGAACTTAACTAAAAAATTTGCACTATACATTAGTTATATAGGTCCTAAAAAGTGCTTTGTGAACTATATGGTGCCAAATGTGCAATTCACATTGCAAAAAGTTCTAACGGGTCTCTAAATGTTTATTAGAGTCTAATAAGTAAATAATAAAAGTATAACAGTTAACCAATCAACGGTTTGTCTGTTATCGTTAAAAGAACTTAACTAAAAAATTTGCACTATACATTAGTTATATAGGTTCTAAAAAGTGCTTTGTGAACTATATGGTGCCAAATGTGCAATTCACATTGCAAAAAGTTCTAACGGGTCTTAAAATGTTTATTAGAGTCTAATAAGTAAATAATAAAAGTATAACAGTTAACCAATGAAAGGTTTGTCTGTTATTGTTAAAAGAACTTAACTAAAAAATTTGCACTATACATTAGTTATATAGGTCCTAAAAAGTGCTTTATGAACTATATGGTGCCAAATGTGCAATTCACATTGCAAAAAGTTCTAACGGGTCTCAAATTGTTTATTAGAGTCTAATAGGTAAATAATAAAAGTATAACAGTTAACCAATGAAAGGTTTGTCTGTTATCGTTAAAAGCACTTAACTAAAAAATTTGCACTATACATTAGTTATATAGGTCCTGAAAAGTACCTTGTGAACTATATGGTGCCAAATGTGCAATTCACATTGCAAAAAGTTCTAACTGGTCTCAAAATGTTTATTAGAGTCTAATAAGTAAATAATAAAAGTATAACAGTTAACCAATGAAAGGTTTGTCTGTTATCGTTAAAAGAACTTAACTAAAAAATTTGCACTATACATTAGTTATATAGGTCCTAAAAAGTACCTTGTGAACTATATGGTGCCAAATGTGCAATTCACATTGCAAAAAGTTCTAACGGGTCTCAAAATGTTTATTAGAGTCTAATAAGTAAATAATAAAAGTATAACAGTTAACCAATAAAAGGTTTGTCTGTTATCGTTAAAAGAACTTAACTAAAAAATTTGCACTATACATTAGTTATATAGGTCCTAAAAAGTGCCTTGTGAACTATATGGTGCCAAAAGTGCAATTCACATTGCAAAAAGTTCTAACGGGTCTTAAAATGTTTATTAGAGTCTAATAAGTAAATAATAAAAGTATAACAGTTAACCAATGAAAGGTTTGTCTGTTATCGTTAAAAGAACTTAACTAAAAAATTTGCACTATACATTAGTTATATAGGTCCTGAAAAGTACCTTGTGAACTATATGGTGCCAAATGTGCAATTCACATTGCAAAAAGTTCTAACTGGTCTCAAAATGTTTATTAGAGTCTAATAAGTAAATAATGAAAGTATAACAGTTAACCAATAAAAGCTTTGTCTGTTATCGTTAAAAGAACTTAACTAAAAAATTTGCACTATACATTAGTTATATAGGTCCTAAAAAGTACCTTGTGAACAATATGGTGCCAAATGTGCAATTCACATTGCAAAAACTTCTAACTGGTCTCAAAATGTTTATTAGAGTCTAATAAGTAAATAATAAAAGTATAACAGTTAACCAATGAAAGGTTTGTCTGTTATCGTTAAAAGAACTTAACTAAAAAATTTGCACTATACATTAGTTATATAGGAAAAGTATAACAGTTAACCAATGATAGGTTTGTCTGTTATCGTTAAAAGAACTTAACTAAAAAATTTGCACTATACATTAGTTATATAGGTCCTAAAAAGTGCTTTGTGAACTATATGGTGCCAAATGTGCAATTCACATTGCAAAAAGTTCTAACGGGTCTCTAAATGTTTATTAGAGTCTAATAAGTAAATAATAAAAGTATAACAGTTAACCAATGAACGGTTTGTCTGTTATCGTTAAAAGAACTTAACTAAAAAATTTGCACTATACATTAGTTATATAGGTCCTAAAAAGTGCTTTGTGAACTATATGGTGCCAAATGTGCAATTCACATTGCAAAAAGTTCTAACGGGTCTCAAAATGTTTATTAGAGTCTAATAAGTAAATAATAAAAGTATAACAGTTAACCAATGAAAGGTTTGCCTGTTATTGTTAAAAGAACTTAACTAAAAAATTTGCACTATACATTAGTTACATAGGTCCTAAAAAGTACCTTGTGAACAATATGGTGCCAAACGTGCAATTCACATTGCAAAAAGTTCTAACTGGTCTCAAAATGTTTATTAGAGTCTAATAAGTAAATAATAAAAGTATAACAGTTAACCAATGAACGGTTTGTCTGTTATCGTTAAAAGAACTTAACTAAAAAATTTGCACTATACATTAGTTATATAGGTCCTAAAAAGTGCTTTGTGAACTATATGGTGCCAAATGTGCAATTCACATTGCAAAAAGTTCTAACGGGTCTCTAAATGTTTATTAGAGTCTAATAAGTAAATAATAAAAGTATAACAGTTAACCAATAAAAGGTTTGTCTGTTATCGTTAAAAGAACTTAACTAAAAAATTTGCACTATACATTAGTTATATAGGTCCTGAAAAGTACCTTGTGAACTATATGGTGCCAAATGTGCAATTCACATTGCAAAAAGTTCTAACGGGTCTCAAAATGTTTATTAGAGTCTAATAAGTAAATAATAAAAGTATAACAGTTAACCAATGAACGGTTTGTCTGTTATCGTTAAAAGAACTTAACTAAAAAATTTGCACTATACATTAGTTATATAGGTCCTAAAAAGTGCTTTGTGAACTATATGGTGCCAAATGTGCAATTCACATTGCAAAAAGTTCTAACTGGTCTCAAAATGTTTATTAGAGTCTAATAAGTAAATAATAAAAGTATAACAGTTAACCAATGAAAGGTTTGTCTGTTATTGTTAAAAGAACTTAACTAAAAAATTTGCACTATACATTAGTTACATAGGTCCTAAAAAGTATTTTGTGAACAATATGGTGCCAAATGTGCAATTCACATTGCAAAAAGTTCTAACTGGTCTCAAAATGTTTATTAGAGTCTAATAAGTAAATAATAAAAGTATAACAGTTAACCAATGAAAGGTTTGTCTGTTATCGTTAAAAGAACTTAACTAAAAAATTTGCACTATACATTAGTTATATAGGTCCTGAAAAGTACCTTTTGAACTATATGGTGCCAAATGTGCAATTCACATTGCAAAAAGTTCTAACGGGTCTCAAAATGTTTATTAGAGTCTAATAAGTAAATAATAAAAGTATAACAGTTAACCAATGAAAGGTTTGTCTGTTATCGTTAAAAGAACTTAACTAAAAAATTTGCACTATACATTAGTTATATAGGTCCTAAAAAGTATTTTGTGAACAATATGGTGCCAAATGTGCAATTCACATTGCAAAAAGTTCTAACTGGTCTCATAAATGTTTATTAGAGTCTAATAAGTAAATAATAAAAGTATAACAGTTAACCAATGAAAGGTTTGTCTGTTATCGTTAAAAGAACTTAACTAAAAAATTTGCACTATACATTAGTTATATAGGTCCTAAAAAGTGCTTTGTGAACTATATGGTGCCAAATGTGCAATTCACATTGCAAAAAGTTCTAACGGGTCTCTAAATGTTTATTAGAGTCTAATAAGTAAATAATAAAAGTATAACAGTTAACCAATCAACGGTTTGTCTGTTATCGTTAAAAGAACTTAACTAAAAAATTTGCACTATACATTAGTTATATAGGTTCTAAAAAGTGCTTTGTGAACTATATGGTGCCAAATGTGCAATTCACATTGCAAAAAGTTCTAACGGGTCTTAAAATGTTTATTAGAGTCTAATAAGTAAATAATAAAAGTATAACAGTTAACCAATGAAAGGTTTGTCTGTTATTGTTAAAAGAACTTAACTAAAAAATTTGCACTATACATTAGTTATATAGGTCCTAAAAAGTGCTTTATGAACTATATGGTGCCAAATGTGCAATTCACATTGCAAAAAGTTCTAACGGGTCTCAAATTGTTTATTAGAGTCTAATAGGTAAATAATAAAAGTATAACAGTTAACCAATGAAAGGTTTGTCTGTTATCGTTAAAAGCACTTAACTAAAAAATTTGCACTATACATTAGTTATATAGGTCCTGAAAAGTACCTTGTGAACTATATGGTGCCAAATGTGCAATTCACATTGCAAAAAGTTCTAACTGGTCTCAAAATGTTTATTAGAGTCTAATAAGTAAATAATAAAAGTATAACAGTTAACCAATGAAAGGTTTGTCTGTTATCGTTAAAAGAACTTAACTAAAAAATTTGCACTATACATTAGTTATATAGGTCCTAAAAAGTACCTTGTGAACTATATGGTGCCAAATGTGCAATTCACATTGCAAAAAGTTCTAACGGGTCTCAAAATGTTTATTAGAGTCTAATAAGTAAATAATAAAAGTATAACAGTTAACCAATAAAAGGTTTGTCTGTTATCGTTAAAAGAACTTAACTAAAAAATTTGCACTATACATTAGTTATATAGGTCCTAAAAAGTGCCTTGTGAACTATATGGTGCCAAAAGTGCAATTCACATTGCAAAAAGTTCTAACGGGTCTTAAAATGTTTATTAGAGTCTAATAAGTAAATAATAAAAGTATAACAGTTAACCAATGAAAGGTTTGTCTGTTATCGTTAAAAGAACTTAACTAAAAAATTTGCACTATACATTAGTTATATAGGTCCTGAAAAGTACCTTGTGAACTATATGGTGCCAAATGTGCAATTCACATTGCAAAAAGTTCTAACTGGTCTCAAAATGTTTATTAGAGTCTAATAAGTAAATAATGAAAGTATAACAGTTAACCAATAAAAGCTTTGTCTGTTATCGTTAAAAGAACTTAACTAAAAAATTTGCACTATACATTAGTTATATAGGTCCTAAAAAGTACCTTGTGAACAATATGGTGCCAAATGTGCAATTCACATTGCAAAAACTTCTAACTGGTCTCAAAATGTTTATTAGAGTCTAATAAGTAAATAATAAAAGTATAACAGTTAACCAATGAAAGGTTTGTCTGTTATCGTTAAAAGAACTTAACTAAAAAATTTGCACTATACATTAGTTATATAGGAAAAGTATAACAGTTAACCAATGATAGGTTTGTCTGTTATCGTTAAAAGAACTTAACTAAAAAATTTGCACTATACATTAGTTATATAGGTCCTAAAAAGTGCTTTGTGAACTATATGGTGCCAAATGTGCAATTCACATTGCAAAAAGTTCTAACGGGTCTCTAAATGTTTATTAGAGTCTAATAAGTAAATAATAAAAGTATAACAGTTAACCAATGAACGGTTTGTCTGTTATCGTTAAAAGAACTTAACTAAAAAATTTGCACTATACATTAGTTATATAGGTCCTAAAAAGTGCTTTGTGAACTATATGGTGCCAAATGTGCAATTCACATTGCAAAAAGTTCTAACGGGTCTCAAAATGTTTATTAGAGTCTAATAAGTAAATAATAAAAGTATAACAGTTAACCAATGAAAGGTTTGCCTGTTATTGTTAAAAGAACTTAACTAAAAAATTTGCACTATACATTAGTTACATAGGTCCTAAAAAGTACCTTGTGAACAATATGGTGCCAAACGTGCAATTCACATTGCAAAAAGTTCTAACTGGTCTCAAAATGTTTATTAGAGTCTAATAAGTAAATAATAAAAGTATAACAGTTAACCAATGAACGGTTTGTCTGTTATCGTTAAAAGAACTTAACTAAAAAATTTGCACTATACATTAGTTATATAGGTCCTAAAAAGTGCTTTGTGAACTATATGGTGCCAAATGTGCAATTCACATTGCAAAAAGTTCTAACGGGTCTCTAAATGTTTATTAGAGTCTAATAAGTAAATAATAAAAGTATAACAGTTAACCAATAAAAGGTTTGTCTGTTATCGTTAAAAGAACTTAACTAAAAAATTTGCACTATACATTAGTTATATAGGTCCTGAAAAGTACCTTGTGAACTATATGGTGCCAAATGTGCAATTCACATTGCAAAAAGTTCTAACGGGTCTCAAAATGTTTATTAGAGTCTAATAAGTAAATAATAAAAGTATAACAGTTAACCAATGAACGGTTTGTCTGTTATCGTTAAAAGAACTTAACTAAAAAATTTGCACTATACATTAGTTATATAGGTCCTAAAAAGTGCTTTGTGAACTATATGGTGCCAAATGTGCAATTCACATTGCAAAAAGTTCTAACTGGTCTCAAAATGTTTATTAGAGTCTAATAAGTAAATAATAAAAGTATAACAGTTAACCAATGAAAGGTTTGTCTGTTATTGTTAAAAGAACTTAACTAAAAAATTTGCACTATACATTAGTTACATAGGTCCTAAAAAGTACCTTGTGAACAATATGGTGCCAAATGTGCAATTCACATTGCAAAAAGTTCTAACTGGTCTCAAAATGTTTATTAGAGTCTAATAAGTAAATAATAAAAGTATAACAGTTAACCAATAAAAGGTTTGTCTGTTATCGTTAAAAGAACTTAACTAAAAAATTTGCACTATACATTAGTTATATAGGTCCTAAAAAGTGCTTTGTGAACTATATGGTGCCAAATGTGCAATTTACATTGCAAAAAGTTCTAACGGGTCTCTAAATGTTTATTAGAGTCTAATAACTAAATAATAAAAGTATAACAGTTAACCAATGAAAGGTTTGTCTGTTATCGTTAAAAGAACTTAACTAAAAAATTTGCACTATACATTAGTTATATAGGTCCTAAAAAGTGCTTTGTGAACTATATGGTGCCAAATGTGCAATTCACATTGCAAAAAGTTCTAACGGGTCTCTAAATGTTTATTAGAGTCTAATAAGTAAATAATAAAAGTATAACAGTTAACCAATGAAAGGTTTGTCTTTTATCGTTAAAAGAACTTAACTAAAAAATTTGCACTATACATTAGTTATATAGGTCCTAAAAAGTGCCTTATAAACTATATGGTGCCAAATGTGCAATTCACATTGCAAAAAGTTCTAACGGGTCTCTAAATGTTTATTAGAGTCTAATAAGTAAATAATAAAAGTATAACAGTTAACCAATAAAAGCTTTGTCTGTTATCGTTAAAAGAACTTAACTAAAAAATTTGCACTATACATTAGTTATATAGGTCCTGAAAAGTACCTTGTGAACTATATGGTGCCAAATGTGCAATTCACATTGCAAAAAGTTCTAAAGGGTCTCAAAATGTTTATTAGAGTCTAATAAGTAAATAATAAAAGTATAACAGTTAACCAATGAAAGGTTTGTCTGTTATCGTTAAAAGAACTTAACTAAAAAATTTGCACTATACATTAGTTATATAGGTCCTAAAAAGTGCTTTGTGAACTATATGGTGCCAAATGTGCAATTCACATTGCAAAAAGTTCTAACGGGTCTCTAAATGTTTATTAGAGTCTAATAAGTAAATAATAAAAGTACAACAGTTAACCAATGAAAGGTTTGTCTGTTATCGTTAAAAGAACTTAACTAAAAAATTTGCACTATACATTAGTTATATAGGTCCTAAAAAGTGCCTTGTGAACTATATGGTGCCAAATGTGCAATTCACATTGCAAAAAGTTCTAACGGGTCTCTAAATGTTTATTAGAGTCTAATAAGTAAATAATAAAAGTATAACAGTTAACCAATAAAAGGTTTGTCTGTTATCGTTAAAAGAACTTAACTAAAAAATTTGCACTATACATTAGTTATATAGGTCCTGAAAAGTACCTTGTGAACTATATGGTGCCAAATGTGCAATTCACATTGCAAAAAGTTCTAACGGGTCTCAAAATGTTTATTAGAGTCTAATAAGTAAATAATAAAAGTATAACAGTTAACCAATGAAAGGTTTGTCTGTTATCGTTAAAAGAACTTAACTAAAAAATTTGCACTATACATTAGTTATATAGGTCCTAAAAAGTGCTTTGTGAACTATATGGTGCCAAATGTGCAATTTACATTGCAAAAAGTTCTAACGGGTCTCTAAATGTTTATTAGAGTCTAATAACTAAATAATAAAAGTATAACAGTTAACCAATGAAAGGTTTGTCTGTTATCGTTAAAAGAACTTAACTAAAAAATTTGCACTATACATTAGTTATATAGGTCCTAAAATGTGCTTTGTGAACTATATGGTGCCAAATGTGCAATTCACATTGCAAAAAGTTCTAACGGGTCTCTAAATGTTTATTAGAGTCTAATAAGTAAATAATAAAAGTATAACAGTTAACCAATGAAAGGTTTGTCTTTTATCGTTAAAAGAACTTAACTAAAAAATTTGCACTATACATTAGTTATATAGGTCCTAAAAAGTGCCTTATAAACTATATGGTGCCAAATGTGCAATTCACATTGCAAAAAGTTCTAACGGGTCTCTAAATGTTTATTAGAGTCTAATAAGTAAATAATAAAAGTATAACAGTTAACCAATAAAAGCTTTGTCTGTTATCGTTAAAAGAACTTAACTAAAAAATTTGCACTATACATTAGTTATATAGGTCCTGAAAAGTACCTTGTGAACTATATGGTGCCAAATGTGCAATTCACATTGCAAAAAGTTCTAAAGGGTCTCAAAATGTTTATTAGAGTCTAATAAGTAAATAATAAAAGTATAACAGTTAACCAATGAAAGGTTTGTCTGTTATCGTTAAAAGAACTTAACTAAAAAATTTGCACTATACATTAGTTATATAGGTCCTAAAAAGTGCTTTGTGAACTATATGGTGCCAAATGTGCAATTCACATTGCAAAAAGTTCTAACGGGTCTCTAAATGTTTATTAGAGTCTAATAAGTAAATAATAAAAGTACAACAGTTAACCAATGAAAGGTTTGTCTGTTATCGTTAAAAGAACTTAACTAAAAAATTTGCACTATACATTAGTTATATAGGTCCTAAAAAGTGCCTTGTGAACTATATGGTGCCAAATGTGCAATTCACATTGCAAAAAGTTCTAACGGGTCTCTAAATGTTTATTAGAGTCTAATAAGTAAATAATAAAAGTATAACAGTTAACCAATAAAAGCTTTGTCTGTTATCGTTAAAAGAACTTAACTAAAAAATTTGCACTATACATTAGTTATATAGGTCCTGAAAAGTACCTTGTGAACTATATGGTGCCAAATGTGCAATTCACATTGCAAAAAGTTCTAACGGGTCTCAAAATGTTTATTAGAGTCTAATAAGTAAATAATAAAAGTATAACAGTTAACCAATGAAAGGTTTGTCTGTTATCGTTAAAAGAACTTAACTAAAAAATTTGCACTATACATTAGTTATATAGGTCCTAAAAAGTGCTTTGTGAACAATATGGTGCCAAATGTGCAATTCACATTGCAAAAAGTTCTAACGGGTCTCTAAATGTTTATTAGAGTCTAATAAGTAAATAATAAAAGTATAACAGTTAACCAATGAACGGTTTGTCTGTTATCGTTAAAAGAACTTAACTAAAAAATTTGCACTATACATTAGTTATATAGGTCCTAAAAAGTGCTTTGTGAACTATATGGTGCCAAATGTGCAATTCACATTGCAAAAAGTTCTAACTGGTCTCAAAATGTTTATTAGAGTCTAATAAGTAAATAATAAAAGTATAACAGTTAACCAATAAAAGCTTTGTCTGTTATCGTTAAAAGAACTTAACTAAAAAATTTGCACTATACATTAGTTATATAGGTTCTAAAAAGTGCTTTGTGAACTATATGGTGCCAAATGTGCAATTCACATTGCAAAAAGTTCTAACTGGTCTCAAAATGTTTATTAGAGTCTAATAAGTAAATAATAAAAGTATAACAGTTAACCAATAAAAGCTTTGTCTGTTATCGTTAAAAGAACTTAACTAAAAAATTTGCACTATACATTAGTTATATAGGTCCTGAAAAGTACCTTGTGAACTATATGGTGCCAAATGTGCAATTCACATTGCAAAAAGTTCTAACGGGTCTCAAAATGTTTATTAGAGTCTAATAAGTAAATAATAAAAGTATAACAGTTAACCAATGAAAGGTTTGTCTGTTATCGTTAAAAGAACTTAACTAAAAAATTTGCACTATACATTAGTTATATAGGTCCTAAAAAGTGCTTTGTGAACAATATGGTGCCAAATGTGCAATTCACATTGCAAAAAGTTCTAACGGGTCTCTAAATGTTTATTAGAGTCTAATAAGTAAATAATAAAAGTATAACAGTTAACCAATGAACGGTTTGTCTGTTATCGTTAAAAGAACTTAACTAAAAAATTTGCACTATACATTAGTTATATAGGTCCTAAAAAGTGCTTTGTGAACTATATGGTGCCAAATGTGCAATTCACATTGCAAAAAGTTCTAACGGGTCTCTAAATGTTTATTAGAGTCTAATAAGTAAATAATAAAAGTATAACAGTTAACCAATGAAAGGTTTGTCTGTTATCGTTAAAAGAACTTAACTAAAAAATTTGCACTATACATTAGTTACATAGGTCCTAAAAAGTGCTTTGTGAACTATATGGTGCCAAATGTGCAATTCACATTGCAAAAAGTTCTAACGGGTCTCTAAATGTTTATTAGAGTCTAATAAGTAAATAATAAAAGTATAACAGTTAACCAATAAAAGGTTTGTCTGTTATCGTTAAAAGAACTTAACTAAAAAATTTGCACTATACATTAGTTATATAGGTCCTAAAAAGTACCTTGTGAACAATATGGTGCCAAATGTGCAATTCACATTGCAAAAAGTTCTAACTGGTCTCAAAATGTTTATTAGAGTCTAATAAGTAAATAATAAAAGTATAACAGTTAACCAATGAAAGGTTTGTCTGTTATCGTTAAAAGAACTTAACTAAAAAATTTGCACTATACATTAGTTATATAGGTCCTAAAAAGTATTTTGTGAACAATATGGTGCCAAATGTGCAATTCACATTGCAAAAAGTTCTAACTGGTCTCAAAATGTTTATTAGAGTCTAATAAGTAAATAATAAAAGTATAACAGTTAACCAATGAAAGGTTTGTCTGTTATCGTTAAAAGAACTTAACTAAAAAATTTGCACTATACATTAGTTATATAGGTCCTGAAAAGTACCTTTTGAACTATATGGTGCCAAATGTGCAATTCACATTGCAAAAAGTTCTAACGGGTCTCAAAATGTTTATTAGAGTCTAATAAGTAAATAATAAAAGTATAACAGTTAACCAATGAAAGGTTTGTCTGTTATCGTTAAAAGAACTTAACTAAAAAATTTGCACTATACATTAGTTATATAGGTCCTAAAAAGTATTTTGTGAACAATATGGTGCCAAATGTGCAATTCACATTGCAAAAAGTTCTAACTGGTCTCATAAATGTTTATTAGAGTCTAATAAGTAAATAATAAAAGTATAACAGTTAACCAATGAAAGGTTTGTCTGTTATCGTTAAAAGAACTTAACTAAAAAATTTGCACTATACATTAGTTATATAGGTCCTAAAAAGTGCTTTGTGAACTATATGGTGCCAAATGTGCAATTCACATTGCAAAAAGTTCTAACGGGTCTCTAAATGTTTATTAGAGTCTAATAAGTAAATAATAAAAGTATAACAGTTAACCAATCAACGGTTTGTCTGTTATCGTTAAAAGAACTTAACTAAAAAATTTGCACTATACATTAGTTATATAGGTTCTAAAAAGTGCTTTGTGAACTATATGGTGCCAAATGTGCAATTCACATTGCAAAAAGTTCTAACTGGTCTCAAAATGTTTATTAGAGTCTAATAAGTAAATAATAAAAGTATAACAGTTAACCAATAAAAGGTTTGTCTGTTATCGTTAAAAGAACTTAACTAAAAAATTTGCACTATACATTAGTTATATAGGTCCTAAAAAGTGCTTTGTGAACTATATGGTGCCAAATGTGCAATTTACATTGCAAAAAGTTCTAACGGGTCTCTAAATGTTTATTAGAGTCTAATAAGTAAATAATAAAAGTATAACAGTTAACCAATGAAAGGTTTGTCTGTTATCGTTAAAAGAACTTAACTAAAAAATTTGCACTATACATTAGTTATATAGGTCCTAAAAAGTGCTTTGTGAACTATATGGTGCCAAATGTGCAATTCACATTGCAAAAAGTTCTAACTGGTCTCAAAATGTTTATTAGAGTCTAATAAGTAAATAATAAAAGTATAACAGTTAACCAATGAAAGGTTTGTCTGTTATCGTTAAAAGAACTTAACTAAAAAATTTGCACTATACATTAGTTATATAGGTCCTAAAAAGTGCTTTGTGAACTATATGGTGCCAAATGTGCAATTCACATTGCAAAAAGTTCTAACGGGTTTCTAAATGTTTATTAGAGTCTAATAAGTAAATAATAAAAGTATAACAGTTAACCAATGAAAGGTTTGTCTGTTATCGTTAAAAGAACTTAACTAAAAAATTTGCACTATACATTAGTTATATAGGTCCTAAAAAGTGCCTTGTGAACTATATGGTGCCAAATGTGCAATTCACATTGCAAAAAGTTCTAACGGGTCTCAAAATGTTTATTAGAGTCTAATAAGTAAATAATAAAAGTATAACAGTTAACCAATGAAAGGTTTGTCTGTTATCGTTAAAAGAACTTAACTAAAAAATTTGCACTATACATTAGTTATATAGGTCCTAAAAAGTGCTTTGTGAACTATATGGTGCCAAATGTGCAATTCACATTGCAAAAACTTCTAACGGGTCTCTAAATGTTTATTAGAGTCTAATAAGTAAATAATAAAAGTATAACAGTTAACCAATGAACGGTTTGTCTGTTATCGTTAAAAGAACTTAACTAAAAAATTTGCACTATACATTAGTTATATAGGTCCTAAAAAGTGCTTTGTGAACTATATGGTGCCAAATGTGCAATTCACATTGCAAAAAGTTCTAACGGGTCTCTAAATGTTTATTAGAGTCTAATAAGTAAATAATAAAAGTATAACAGTTAACCAATAAAAGCTTTGTCTGTTATCGTTAAAAGAACTTAACTAAAAAATTTGCACTATACATTAGTTATATAGGTCCTAAAAAGTACCTTGTGAAAAATATGGTGCCAAATGTGCAATTCACATTGCAAAAAGTTCTAACTGGTCTCAAAATGTTTATTAGAGTCTAATAAGTAAATAATAAAAGTATAACAGTTAACCAATGAAAGGTTTGTCTGTTATCGTTAAAAGAACTTAACTAAAAAATTTGCACTATACATTAGTTATATAGGTCCTAAAAAGTATTTTGTGAACAATATGGTGCCAAATGTGCAATTCACATTGCAAAAAGTTCTAACTGGTCTCAAAATGTTTATTAGAGTC
The DNA here is from genome assembly GCF_947623445.1 of Clavelina lepadiformis. Lineage (NCBI taxonomy): Eukaryota > Metazoa > Chordata > Ascidiacea > Aplousobranchia > Clavelinidae > Clavelina > Clavelina lepadiformis. The sequence goes on along the minus strand of NC_135242.1, from coordinate 12,000,637 downwards.
TAATAAGTAAATAATAAAAGTATAACAGTTAACCAATGAAAGGTTTGTCTGTTATCGTTAAAAGAACTTAACTAAAAAATTTGCACTATACATTAGTTATATAGGTCCTGAAAAGTACCTTTTGAACTATATGGTGCCAATTGTGCAATTCACATTGCAAAAAGTTCTAACGGGTCTCAAAATGTTTATTAGAGTCTAATAAGTAAATAATAAAAGTATAACAGTTAACCAATGAAAGGTTTGTCTGTTATCGTTAAAAGAACTTAACTAAAAAATTTGCACTATACATTAGTTAGAAAGGTCCTAAAAAGTATTTTGTGAACAATATGGTGCCAAATGTGCAATTCACATTGCAAAAAGTTCTAACTGGTCTCAAAATGTTTATTAGAGTCTAATAAGTAAATAATAAAAGTATAACAGTTAACCAATGAAAGGTTTGTCTGTTATCGTTAAAAGAACTTAACTAAAAAATTTGCACTATACATTAGTTATATAGGTCCTAAAAAGTGCTTTGTGAACTATATGGTGCCAAATGTGCAATTCACATTGCAAAAAGTTCTAACTGGTCTCTAAATGTTTATTAGAGTCTAATAAGTAAATAATAAAAGTATAACAGTTAACCAATGAACGGTTTGTCTGTTATCGTTAAAAGAACTTAACTAAAAAATTTGCACTATACATTAGTTATATAGGTTCTAAAAAGTGCTTTGTGAACTATATGGTGCCAAATGTGCAATTCACATTGCAAAAAGTTCTAACTGGTCTCAAAATGTTTATTAGAGTCTAATAAGTAAATAATAAAAGTATAACAGTTAACCAATGAAAGGTTTGTCTGTTATTGTTAAAAGAACTTAACTAAAAAATTTGCACTATACATTAGTTACATAGGTCCTAAAAAGTACCTTGTGACCAATATGGTGCCAAATGTGCAATTCACATTGCAAAAAGTTCTAACTGGTCTCAAAATGTTTATTAGAGTCTAATAAGTAAATAATAAAAGTATAACAGTTAACCAATGATAGGTTTGTCTGTTATCGTTAAAAGAACTTAACTAAAAAATTTGCACTATACATTAGTTATATAGGTCCTAAAAAGTGCCTTGTGAACTATATGGTGCCAAATGTGCAATTCACATTGCAAAAAGTTCTAACGGGTCTCTAAATGTTTATTAGAGTCTAATAAGTAAATAATAAAAGTATAACAGTTAACCAATAAAAGCTTTGTCTGTTATCGTTAAAAGAACTTAACTAAAAAATTTGCACTATACATTAGTTATATAGGTCCTGAAAAGTACCTTGTGAACTATATGGTGCCAAATGTGCAATTCACATTGCAAAAAGTTTTAACGGGTCTCTAAATGTTTATTAGAGTCTAATAAGTAAATAATAAAAGTATAACAGTTAACCAATGAAAGCTTTGTCTGTTATCGTTAAAAGAACTTAACTAAAAAATTTGCACTATACATTAGTTACATAGGTCCTAAAAAGTACCTTGTGAACAATATGGTGCCAAATGTGCAATTCACATTGCAAAAAGTTCTAACTGGTCTCAAAATGTTTATTAGAGTCTAATAAGTAAATAATAAAAGTATAACAGTTAACCAATAAAAGGTTTGTCTGTTATCGTTAAAAGAACTTAACTAAAAAATTTGCACTATACATTAGTTATATAGGTCCTAAAAAGTGCTTTGTGAACTATATGGTGCCAAATGTGCAATTTACATTGCAAAAAGTTCTAACGGGTCTCTAAATGTTTATTAGAGTCTAATAAGTAAATAATAAAAGTATAACAGTTAACCAATGAAAGGTTTGTCTGTTATCGTTAAAAGAACTTAACTAAAAAATTTGCACTATACATTAGTTATATAGGTCCTAAAAAGTGCTTTGTGAACTATATGGTGCCAAATGTGCAATTCACATTGCAAAAAGTTCTAACTGGTCTCAAAATGTTTATTAGAGTCTAATAAGTAAATAATAAAAGTATAACAGTTAACCAATGAAAGGTTTGTCTGTTATCGTTAAAAGAACTTAACTAAAAAATTTGCACTATACATTAGTTATATAGGTCCTAAAAAGTGCTTTGTGAACTATATGGTGCCAAATGTGCAATTCACATTGCAAAAAGTTCTAACGGGTTTCTAAATGTTTATTAGAGTCTAATAAGTAAATAATAAAAGTATAACAGTTAACCAATGAAAGGTTTGTCTGTTATCGTTAAAAGAACTTAACTAAAAAATTTGCACTATACATTAGTTATATAGGTCCTAAAAAGTGCCTTGTGAACTATATGGTGCCAAATGTGCAATTCACATTGCAAAAAGTTCTAACGGGTCTCAAAATGTTTATTAGAGTCTAATAAGTAAATAATAAAAGTATAACAGTTAACCAATGAAAGGTTTGTCTGTTATCGTTAAAAGAACTTAACTAAAAAATTTGCACTATACATTAGTTATATAGGTCCTAAAAAGTGCTTTGTGAACTATATGGTGCCAAATGTGCAATTCACATTGCAAAAACTTCTAACGGGTCTCTAAATGTTTATTAGAGTCTAATAAGTAAATAATAAAAGTATAACAGTTAACCAATGAACGGTTTGTCTGTTATCGTTAAAAGAACTTAACTAAAAAATTTGCACTATACATTAGTTATGTAGGTCCTAAAAAGTGCTTTGTGAACTATATGGTGCCAAATGTGCAATTCACATTGCAAAAAGTTCTAACGGGTCTCTAAATGTTTATTAGAGTCTAATAAGTAAATAATAAAAGTATAACAGTTAACCAATAAAAGCTTTGTCTGTTATCGTTAAAAGAACTTAACTAAAAAATTTGCACTATACATTAGTTATATAGGTCCTAAAAAGTACCTTGTGAAAAATATGGTGCCAAATGTGCAATTCACATTGCAAAAAGTTCTAACTGGTCTCAAAATGTTTATTAGAGTCTAATAAGTAAATAATAAAAGTATAACAGTTAACCAATGAAAGGTTTGTCTGTTATCGTTAAAAGAACTTAACTAAAAATTTGCACTATACATTAGTTATATAGGTCCTAAAAAGTATTTTGTGAACAATATGGTGCCAAATGTGCAATTCACATTGCAAAAAGTTCTAACTGGTCTCAAAATGTTTATTAGAGTCTAATAAGTAAATAATAAAAGTATAACAGTTAACCAATGAAAGGTTTGTCTGTTATCGTTAAAAGAACTTAACTAAAAAATTTGCACTATACATTAGTTATATAGGTCCTGAAAAGTACCTTTTGAACTATATGGTGCCAATTGTGCAATTCACATTGCAAAAAGTTCTAACGGGTCTCAAAATGTTTATTAGAGTCTAATAAGTAAATAATAAAAGTATAACAGTTAACCAATGAAAGGTTTGTCTGTTATCGTTAAAAGAACTTAACTAAAAAATTTGCACTATACATTAGTTAGAAAGGTCCTAAAAAGTATTTTGTGAACAATATGGTGCCAAATGTGCAATTCACATTGCAAAAAGTTCTAACTGGTCTCAAAATGTTTATTAGAGTCTAATAAGTAAATAATAAAAGTATAACAGTTAACCAATGAAAGGTTTGTCTGTTATCGTTAAAAGAACTTAACTAAAAAATTTGCACTATACATTAGTTATATAGGTCCTAAAAAGTGCTTTGTGAACTATATGGTGCCAAATGTGCAATTCACATTGCAAAAAGTTCTAACTGGTCTCTAAATGTTTATTAGAGTCTAATAAGTAAATAATAAAAGTATAACAGTTAACCAATGAACGGTTTGTCTGTTATCGTTAAAAGAACTTAACTAAAAAATTTGCACTATACATTAGTTATATAGGTTCTAAAAAGTGCTTTGTGAACTATATGGTGCCAAATGTGCAATTCACATTGCAAAAAGTTCTAACTGGTCTCAAAATGTTTATTAGAGTCTAATAAGTAAATAATAAAAGTATAACAGTTAACCAATGAAAGGTTTGTCTGTTATTGTTAAAAGAACTTAACTAAAAAATTTGCACTATACATTAGTTACATAGGTCCTAAAAAGTACCTTGTGACCAATATGGTGCCAAATGTGCAATTCACATTGCAAAAAGTTCTAACTGGTCTCAAAATGTTTATTAGAGTCTAATAAGTAAATAATAAAAGTATAACAGTTAACCAATGATAGGTTTGTCTGTTATCGTTAAAAGAACTTAACTAAAAAATTTGCACTATACATTAGTTATATAGGTCCTAAAAAGTGCCTTGTGAACTATATGGTGCCAAATGTGCAATTCACATTGCAAAAAGTTCTAACGGGTCTCTAAATGTTTATTAGAGTCTAATAAGTAAATAATAAAAGTATAACAGTTAACCAATAAAAGCTTTGTCTGTTATCGTTAAAAGAACTTAACTAAAAAATTTGCACTATACATTAGTTATATAGGTCCTGAAAAGTACCTTGTGAACTATATGGTGCCAAATGTGCAATTCACATTGCAAAAAGTTTTAACGGGTCTCTAAATGTTTATTAGAGTCTAATAAGTAAATAATAAAAGTATAACAGTTAACCAATGAAAGCTTTGTCTGTTATCGTTAAAAGAACTTAACTAAAAAATTTGCACTATACATTAGTTATATAGGTCCTAAAAAGTACCTTGTGAACAATATGGTGCCAAATGTGCAATTCACATTGCAAAAAGTTCTAACGGGTCTCAAATTGTTTATTAGAGTCTAATAAGTAAATAATAAAAGTATAACAGTTAACCAATAAAAGCTTTGTCTGTTATCGTTAAAAGAACTTAACTAAAAAATTTGCACTATACATTAGTGATATAGGTCCTAAAAAGTACCTTGTGAACAATATGGTGCCAAATGTGCAATTCACATTGCAAAAAGTTCTAACTGGTCTCAAGATGTTTATTTGAGTCTAATAAGTAAATAATAAAAGTATAACAGTTAACCAATGAAAGGTTTGTCTGTTATCGTTAAAAGAACTTAACTAAAAAATTTGCACTATACATTAGTTATATAGGTCCTAAAAAGTGCTTTGTGAACTATATGGTGCCAAATGTGCAATTCACATTGCAAAAAGTTCTAACGGGTCTCAAAATGTTTATTAGAGTCTAATAAGTAAATAATAAAAGTATAACAGTTAACCAATGAAAGGTTTGTCTGTTATCGTTAAAAGAACTTAACTAAAAAATTTGCACTATACATTAGTTATATAGGTCCTAAAAAGTACCTTGTGAACAATATGGTGCCAAATGTGCAATTCACATTGCAAAAAGTTCTAACGGGTCTCAAATTGTTTATTAGAGTCTAAGAAGTAAATAATAAAAGTATAACAGTTAACCAATAAAAGCTTTGTCTGTTATCGTTAAAAGAACTTAACTAAAAAATTTGCACTATACATTAGTGATATAGGTCCTAAAAAGTACCTTGTGAACAATATGGTGCCAAATGTGCAATTCACATTGCAAAAAGTTCTAACTGGTCTCAAGATGTTTATTTGAGTCTAATAAGTAAATAATAAAAGTATAACAGTTAACCAATGAAAGGTTTGTCTGTTATCGTTAAAAGAACTTAACTAAAAAATTTGCACTATACATTAGTTATATAGGTCCTAAAAAGTGCTTTGTGAACTATATGGTGCCAAATGTGCAATTCACATTGCAAAAAGTTCTAACGGGTCTCAAAATGTTTATTAGAGTCTAATAAGTAAATAATAAAAGTATAACAGTTAACCAATGAAAGGTTTGTCTGTTATCGTTAAAAGAACTTAACTAAAAAATTTGCACTATTCATTAGTTATATAGGTCCTAAAAAGTACCTTGTGAACTATATGGTGCCAAATGTGCAATTCACATTGCAAAAAGTTCTAACGGGTCTCAAAATGTTTATTAGAGTCTAATAAGTACATAATAAAAGTATAACAGTTAACCAATGAAAGGTTTGTCTGTTATCGTTAAAAGAACTTAACTAAAAAATTTGCACTATAAATTATTTTTATATAGGTCCTAAAAAGTACCTTGTGAACTATATGGTGCCAAATGTGCAATTCACTTTGCAAAAAGTTCTAACGGGTCTCTAAATGTTTATTAGAGTCTAATAAGTAAATAATAAAAGTATAACAGTTAACCAATGAAAGGTTTGTCTGTTATCGTTAAAAGAACTTAACTAAAAAATTTGCACTATACATTAGTTATATAGGTCCTAAAAAGTACCTTGTGAACAATATGGTGCCAAATGTGCAATTCACATTGCAAAAAGTTCTAACTGGTCTCTAAATGTTTATTAGAGTCTAATAAGTAAATAATAAAAGTATAACAGTTAACCAATGAAAGGTTTGTCTGTTATCGTTAAAAGAACTTAACTAAAAAATTTGCACTATACATTAGTTATATAGGTCCTAAAAAGTGCTTTGTGAACTATATGGTGCCAAATGTGCAATTCACATTGCAAAAAGTTCTAACTGGTCTCATAAATGTTTATTAGAGTCTAATAAGTAAATAATAAAAGTATAACAGTTAACCAATGAAAGGTTTGTCTGTTATCGTTAAAAGAACTTAACTAAAAAATTTGCACTATACATTAGTTATATAGGTCCTAAAAAGTGCTTTGTGAACTATATGGTGCCAAATGTGCAATTCACATTGCAAAAAGTTCTAACGGGTCTCTAAATGTTTATTAGAGTCTAATAAGTAAATAATAAAAGTATAACAGTTAACCAATCAACGGTTTGTCTGTTATCGTTAAAAGAACTTAACTAAAAAATTTGCACTATACATTAGTGATATAGGTCCTAAAAAGTACCTTGTGAACAATATGGTGCCAAATGTGCAATTCACATTGCAAAAAGTTCTAATTGGTCTCAAGATGTTTATTTGAGTCTAATAAGTAAATAATAAAAGTATAACAGTTAACCAATGAAAGGTTTGTCTGTTATCGTTAAAAGAACTTAACTAAAAAATTTGCACTATTCATTAGTTATATAGGTCCTAAAAAGTACCTTGTGAACTATATGGTGCCAAATGTGCAATTCACATTGCAAAAAGTTCTAACGGGTCTCAAAATGTTTATTAGAGTCTAATAAGTACATAATAAAAGTATAACAGTTAACCAATGAAAGGTTTGTCTGTTATCGTTAAAAGAACTTAACTAAAAAATTTGCACTATAAATTATTTTTATATAGGTCCTAAAAAGTACCTTGTGAACTATATGGTGCCAAATGTGCAATTCACTTTGCAAAAAGTTCTAACGGGTCTCTAAATGTTTATTAGAGTCTAATAAGTAAATAATAAAAGTATAACAGTTAACCAATGAAAGGTTTGTCTGTTATCGTTAAAAGAACTTAACTAAAAAATTTGCACTATACATTAGTTATATAGGTCCTAAAAAGTACCTTGTGAACAATATGGTGCCAAATGTGCAATTCACATTGCAAAAAGTTCTAACTGGTCTCTAAATGTTTATTAGAGTCTAATAAGTAAATAATAAAAGTATAACAGTTAACCAATGAAAGCTTTGTCTGTTATCGTTAAAAGAACTTGACTAAAAAATTTGCACTATACATTAGTGATATAGGTCCTAAAAAGTACCTTGTGAACAATATGGTGCCAAATGTGCAATTCACATTGCAAAAAGTTCTAATTGGTCTCAAGATGTTTATTTGAGTCTAATAAGTAAATAATAAAAGTATAACAGTTAACCAATGAAAGGTTTGTCTGTTATCGTTAAAAGAACTTAACTAAAAAATTTGCACTATTCATTAGTTATATAGGTCCTAAAAAGTACCTTGTGAACTATATGGTGCCAAATGTGCAATTCACATTGCAAAAAGTTCTAACGGGTCTCAAAATGTTTATTAGAGTCTAATAAGTACATAATAAAAGTATAACAGTTAACCAATGAAAGGTTTGTCTGTTATCGTTAAAAGAACTTAACTAAAAAATTTGCACTATAAATTATTTTTATATAGGTCCTAAAAAGTACCTTGTGAACTATATGGTGCCAAATGTGCAATTCACTTTGCAAAAAGTTCTAACGGGTCTCTAAATGTTTATTAGAGTCTAATAAGTAAATAATAAAAGTATAACAGTTAACCAATGAAAGGTTTGTCTGTTATCGTTAAAAGAACTTAACTAAAAAATTTGCACTATACATTAGTTATATAGGTCCTAAAAAGTACCTTGTGAACAATATGGTGCCAAATGTGCAATTCACATTGCAAAAAGTTCTAACTGGTCTCTAAATGTTTATTAGAGTATAATAAGTAAATAATAAAAGTATAACAGTTAACCAATGAAAGGTTTGTCTGTTATCGTTAAAAGAACTTAACTAAAAAATTTGCACTATACATTAGTTATATAGGTCCTAAAAAGTGCTTTGTGAACTATATGGTGCCAAATGTGCAATTCACATTGCAAAAACTTCTAACTGGTCTCATAAATGTTTATTAGAGTCTAATAAGTAAATAATAAAAGTATAACAGTTAACCAATGAAAGGTTTGTCTGTTATCGTTAAAAGAACTTAACTAAAAAATTTGCACTATACATTAGTTATATAGGTCCTAAAAAGTGCTTTGTGAACTATATCGTGCCAAATGTGCAATTCACATTGCAAAAAGTTCTAACGGGTCTCTAAATGTTTATTAGAGTCTAATAAGTAAATAATAAAAGTATAACAGTTAACCAATCAACGGTTTGTCTGTTATCGTTAAAAGAACTTAACTAAAAAATTTGCACTATACATTAGTTATATAGGTCCTAAAAAGTACCTTGTGAACAATATGGTGCCAAATGTGCAATTCACATTGCAAAAAGTTCTAACTGGTCTCAAAATGTTTATTAGAGTCTAATAAGTAAATAATAAAAGTATAACAGTTAACCAATGAAAGGTTTGTCTGTTATCGTTAAAAGAACTTAACTAAAAAATTTGCACTATACATTAGTTATATAGGTCCTAAAAAGTACCTTGTGAACAATATGGTGCCAAATGTGCAATTCACATTGCAAAAAGTTCTAACGGGTCTCAAATTGTTTATTAGAGTCTAAGAAGTAAATAATAAAAGTATAACAGTTAACCAATAAAAGCTTTGTCTGTTATCGTTAAAAGAACTTAACTAAAAAATTTGCACTATACATTAGTGATATAGGTCCTAAAAAGTACCTTGTGAACAATATGGTGCCAAATGTGCAATTCACATTGCAAAAAGTTCTAACTGGTCTCAAGATGTTTATTTGAGTCTAATAAGTAAATAATAAAAGTATAACAGTTAACCAATGAAAGGTTTGTCTGTTATCGTTAAAAGAACTTAACTAAAAAATTTGCACTATACATTAGTTATATAGGTCCTAAAAAGTGCTTTGTGAACTATATGGTGCCAAATGTGCAATTCACATTGCAAAAAGTTCTAACGGGTCTCAAAATGTTTATTAGAGTCTAATAAGTAAATAATAAAAGTATAACAGTTAACCAATGAAAGGTTTGTCTGTTATCGTTAAAAGAACTTAACTAAAAAATTTGCACTATTCATTAGTTATATAGGTCCTAAAAAGTACCTTGTGAACTATATGGTGCCAAATGTGCAATTCACATTGCAAAAAGTTCTAACGGGTCTCAAAATGTTTATTAGAGTCTAATAAGTACATAATAAAAGTATAACAGTTAACCAATGAAAGGTTTGTCTGTTATCGTTAAAAGAACTTAACTAAAAAATTTGCACTATAAATTATTTTTATATAGGTCCTAAAAAGTACCTTGTGAACTATATGGTGCCAAATGTGCAATTCACTTTGCAAAAAGTTCTAACGGGTCTCTAAATGTTTATTAGAGTCTAATAAGTAAATAATAAAAGTATAACAGTTAACCAATGAAAGGTTTGTCTGTTATCGTTAAAAGAACTTAACTAAAAAATTTGCACTATACATTAGTTATATAGGTCCTAAAAAGTACCTTGTGAACAATATGGTGCCAAATGTGCAATTCACATTGCAAAAAGTTCTAACTGGTCTCTAAATGTTTATTAGAGTCTAATAAGTAAATAATAAAAGTATAACAGTTAACCAATGAAAGGTTTGTCTGTTATCGTTAAAAGAACTTAACTAAAAAATTTGCACTATACATTAGTTATATAGGTCCTAAAAAGTGCTTTGTGAACTATATGGTGCCAAATGTGCAATTCACATTGCAAAAAGTTCTAACTGGTCTCATAAATGTTTATTAGAGTCTAATAAGTAAATAATAAAAGTATAACAGTTAACCAATGAAAGGTTTGTCTGTTATCGTTAAAAGAACTTAACTAAAAAATTTGCACTATACATTAGTTATATAGGTCCTAAAAAGTGCTTTGTGAACTATATGGTGCCAAATGTGCAATTCACATTGCAAAAAGTTCTAACGGGTCTCTAAATGTTTATTAGAGTCTAATAAGTAAATAATAAAAGTATAACAGTTAACCAATCAACGGTTTGTCTGTTATCGTTAAAAGAACTTAACTAAAAAATTTGCACTATACATTAGTGATATAGGTCCTAAAAAGTACCTTGTGAACAATATGGTGCCAAATGTGCAATTCACATTGCAAAAAGTTCTAATTGGTCTCAAGATGTTTATTTGAGTCTAATAAGTAAATAATAAAAGTATAACAGTTAACCAATGAAAGGTTTGTCTGTTATCGTTAAAAGAACTTAACTAAAAAATTTGCACTATTCATTAGTTATATAGGTCCTAAAAAGTACCTTGTGAACTATATGGTGCCAAATGTGCAATTCACATTGCAAAAAGTTCTAACGGGTCTCAAAATGTTTATTAGAGTCTAATAAGTACATAATAAAAGTATAACAGTTAACCAATGAAAGGTTTGTCTGTTATCGTTAAAAGAACTTAACTAAAAAATTTGCACTATAAATTATTTTTATATAGGTCCTAAAAAGTACCTTGTGAACTATATGGTGCCAAATGTGCAATTCACTTTGCAAAAAGTTCTAACGGGTCTCTAAATGTTTATTAGAGTCTAATAAGTAAATAATAAAAGTATAACAGTTAACCAATGAAAGGTTTGTCTGTTATCGTTAAAAGAACTTAACTAAAAAATTTGCACTATACATTAGTTATATAGGTCCTAAAAAGTACCTTGTGAACAATATGGTGCCAAATGTGCAATTCACATTGCAAAAAGTTCTAACTGGTCTCTAAATGTTTATTAGAGTCTAATAAGTAAATAATAAAAGTATAACAGTTAACCAATGAAAGCTTTGTCTGTTATCGTTAAAAGAACTTGACTAAAAAATTTGCACTATACATTAGTGATATAGGTCCTAAAAAGTACCTTGTGAACAATATGGTGCCAAATGTGCAATTCACATTGCAAAAAGTTCTAATTGGTCTCAAGATGTTTATTTGAGTCTAATAAGTAAATAATAAAAGTATAACAGTTAACCAATGAAAGGTTTGTCTGTTATCGTTAAAAGAACTTAACTAAAAAATTTGCACTATTCATTAGTTATATAGGTCCTAAAAAGTACCTTGTGAACTATATGGTGCCAAATGTGCAATTCACATTGCAAAAAGTTCTAACGGGTCTCAAAATGTTTATTAGAGTCTAATAAGTACATAATAAAAGTATAACAGTTAACCAATGAAAGGTTTGTCTGTTATCGTTAAAAGAACTTAACTAAAAAATTTGCACTATAAATTATTTTTATATAGGTCCTAAAAAGTACCTTGTGAACTATATGGTGCCAAATGTGCAATTCACTTTGCAAAAAGTTCTAACGGGTCTCTAAATGTTTATTAGAGTCTAATAAGTAAATAATAAAAGTATAACAGTTAACCAATGAAAGGTTTGTCTGTTATCGTTAAAAGAACTTAACTAAAAAATTTGCACTATACATTAGTTATATAGGTCCTAAAAAGTACCTTGTGAACAATATGGTGCCAAATGTGCAATTCACATTGCAAAAAGTTCTAACTGGTCTCTAAATGTTTATTAGAGTCTAATAAGTAAATAATAAAAGTATAACAGTTAACCAATGAAAGGTTTGTCTGTTATCGTTAAAAGAACTTAACTAAAAAATTTGCACTATACATTAGTTATATAGGTCCTAAAAAGTGCTTTGTGAACTATATGGTGCCAAATGTGCAATTCACATTGCAAAAACTTCTAACTGGTCTCATAAATGTTTATTAGAGTCTAATAAGTAAATAATAAAAGTATAACAGTTAACCAATGAAAGGTTTGTCTGTTATCGTTAAAAGAACTTAACTAAAAAATTTGCACTATACATTAGTTATATAGGTCCTAAAAAGTGCTTTGTGAACTATATCGTGCCAAATGTGCAATTCACATTGCAAAAAGTTCTAACGGGTCTCTAAATGTTTATTAGAGTCTAATAAGTAAATAATAAAAGTATAACAGTTAACCAATCAACGGTTTGTCTGTTATCGTTAAAAGAACTTAACTAAAAAATTTGCACTATACATTAGTTATATAGGTCCTAAAAAGTACCTTGTGAACAATATGGTGCCAAATGTGCAATTCACATTGCAAAAAGTTCTAACTGGTCTCAAAATGTTTATTAGAGTCTAATAAGTAAATAATAAAAGTATAACAGTTAACCAATGAAAGGTTTGTCTGTTATCGTTAAAAGAACTTAACTAAAAAATTTGCACTATACATTAGTTATATAGGTCCTAAAAAGTATTTTGTGAACAATATGGTGCCAAATGTGCAATTCACATTGCAAAAAGTTCTAACTGGTCTCAAAATGTTTATTAGAGTCTAATAAGTAAATAATAAAAGTATAACAGTTAACCAATGAAAGGTTTGTCTGTTATCGTTAAAAGAACTTAACTAAAAAATTTGCACTATACATTAGTTATATAGGTCCTGAAAAGTACCTTTTGAACAATATGGTGCCAAATGTGCAATTCACATTGCAAAAAGTTCTAACGGGTCTCAAAATGTTTATTAGAGTCTAATAAGTAAATAATAAAAGTATAACAGTTAACCAATGAAAGGTTTGTCTGTTATCGTTAAAAGAACTTAACTAAAAAATTTGCACTATAAATTATTTTTATATAGGTCCTAAAAAGTACCTTGTGAACTATATGGTGCCAAATGTGCAATTCACTTTGCAAAAAGTTCTAACGGGTCTCTAAATGTTTATTAGAGTCTAATAAGTAAATAATAAAAGTATAACAGTTAACCAATGAAAGGTTTGTCTGTTATCGTTAAAAGAACTTAACTAAAAAATTTGCACTATACATTAGTTATATAGGTCCTAAAAAGTACCTTGTGAACAATATGGTGCCAAATGTGCAATTCACATTGCAAAAAGTTCTAACTGGTCTCTAAATGTTTATTAGAGTCTAATAAGTAAATAATAAAAGTATAACAGTTAACCAATGAAAGGTTTGTCTGTTATCGTTAAAAGAACTTAACTAAAAAATTTGCACTATACATTAGTTATATAGGTCCTAAAAAGTGCTTTGTGAACTATATGGTGCCAAATGTGCAATTCACATTGCAAAAACTTCTAACTGGTCTCATAAATGTTTATTAGAGTCTAATAAGTAAATAATAAAAGTATAACAGTTAACCAATGAAAGGTTTGTCTGTTATCGTTAAAAGAACTTAACTAAAAAATTTGCACTATACATTAGTTATATAGGTCCTGAAAAGTACCTTTTGAACTATATGGTGCCAAATGTGCAATTCACATTGCAAAAAGTTCTAACGGGTCTCAAAATGTTTATTAGAGTCTAATAAGTAAATAATAAAAGTATAACAGTTAACCAATGAAAGGTTTGTCTGTTATCGTTAAAAGAACTTAACTAAAAAATTTGCACTATACATTAGTTATATAGGTCCTAAAAAGTATTTTGTGAACAATATGGTGCCAAATGTGCAATTCACATTGCAAAAAGTTCTAACTGGTCTCATAAATGTTTATTAGAGTCTAATAAGTAAATAATAAAAGTATAACAGTTAACCAATGAAAGGTTTGTCTGTTATCGTTAAAAGAACTTAACTAAAAAATTTGCACTATACATTAGTTATATAGGTCCTAAAAAGTGCTTTGTGAACTATATGGTGCCAAATGTGCAATTCACATTGCAAAAAGTTCTAACTGGTCTCAAAATGTTTATTAGAGTCTAATAAGTAAATAATAAAAGTATAACAGTTAACCAATGAAAGGTTTGTCTGTTATCGTTAAAAGAACTTAACTAAAAAATTTGCACTATACATTAGTTATATAGGTCCTAAAAAGTGCTTTGTGAACTATATGGTGCCAAATGTGCAATTCACATTGCAAAAAGTTCTAACGGGTTTCTAAATGTTTATTAGAGTCTAATAAGTAAATAATAAAAGTATAACAGTTAACCAATGAAAGGTTTGTCTGTTATCGTTAAAAGAACTTAACTAAAAAATTTGCACTATACATTAGTTATATAGGTCCTAAAAAGTGCTTTGTGAACTATATGGTGCCAAATGTGCAATTCACATTGCAAAAAGTTCTAACGGGTCTCAAAATGTTTATTAGAGTCTAATAAGTAAATAATAAAAGTATAACAGTTAACCAATGAAAGGTTTGTCTGTTATCGTTAAAAGAACTTAACTAAAAAATTTGCACTATACATTAGTTATATAGGTCCTAAAAAGTGCTTTGTGAACTATATGGTGCCAAATGTGCAATTCACATTGCAAAAAGTTCTAACGGGTCTCTAAATGTTTATTAGAGTCTAATAAGTAAATAATAAAAGTATAACAGTTAACCAATGAACGGTTTGTCTGTTATCGTTAAAAGAACTTAACTAAAAAATTTGCACTATACATTAGTTATATAGGTCCTAAAAAGTATTTTGTGAACAATATGGTGCCAAATGTGCAATTCACATTGCAAAAAGTTCTAACTGGTCTCAAAATGTTTATTAGAGTCTAATAAGTAAATAATAAAAGTATAACAGTTAACCAATGAACGGTTTGTCTGTTATCGTTAAAAGAACTTAACTAAAAAATTTGCACTATACATTAGTTATATAGGTTCTAAAAAGTGCTTTGTGAACTATATGGTGCCAAATGTGCAATTCACATTGCAAAAAGTTCTAACTGGTCTCAAAATGTTTATTAGAGTCTAATAAGTAAATAATAAAAGTATAACAGTTAACCAATGAAAGGTTTGTCTGTTATTGTTAAAAGAACTTAACTAAAAAATTTGCACTATACATTAGTTACATAGGTCCTAAAAAGTACCTTGTGACCAATATGGTGCCAAATGTGCAATTCACATTGCAAAAAGTTCTAACTGGTCTCAAAATGTTTATTAGAGTCTAATAAGTAAATAATAAAAGTATAACAGTTAACCAATGATAGGTTTGTCTGTTATCGTTAAAAGAACTTAACTAAAAAATTTGCACTATACATTAGTTATATAGGTCCTAAAAAGTGCCTTGTGAACTATATGGTGCCAAATGTGCAATTCACATTGCAAAAAGTTCTAACGGGTCTCTAAATGTTTATTAGAGTCTAATAAGTAAATAATAAAAGTATAACAGTTAACCAATAAAAGGTTTGTCTGTTATCGTTAAAAGAACTTAACTAAAAAATTTGCACTATACATTAGTTATATAGGTCCTGAAAAGTACCTTGTGAACTATATGGTGCCAAATGTGCAATTCACATTGCAAAAAGTTTTAACGGGTCTCTAAATGTTTATTAGAGTCTAATAAGTAAATAATAAAAGTATAACAGTTAACCAATGAAAGGTTTGTCTGTTATCGTTAAAAGAACTTAACTAAAAAATTTGCACTATACATTAGTTATATAGGTCCTAAAAAGTACCTTGTGAACAATATGGTGCCAAATGTGCAATTCACATTGCAAAAAGTTCTAACGGGTCTCAA
This sequence comes from Clavelina lepadiformis, assembly GCF_947623445.1. Classification (NCBI taxonomy): domain Eukaryota; kingdom Metazoa; phylum Chordata; class Ascidiacea; order Aplousobranchia; family Clavelinidae; genus Clavelina; species Clavelina lepadiformis. The sequence continues at coordinate 11,984,758 of NC_135242.1, read as the reverse complement.
ATTGTTTATTAGAGTCTAATAAGTAAATAATAAAAGTATAACAGTTAACCAATAAAAGCTTTGTCTGTTATCGTTAAAAGAACTTAACTAAAAAATTTGCACTATACATTAGTGATATAGGTCCTAAAAAGTACCTTGTGAACAATATGGTGCCAAATGTGCAATTCACATTGCAAAAAGTTCTAACTGGTCTCAAGATGTTTATTTGAGTCTAATAAGTAAATAATAAAAGTATAACAGTTAACCAATGAAAGGTTTGTCTGTTATCGTTAAAAGAACTTAACTAAAAAATTTGCACTATACATTAGTTATATAGGTCCTAAAAAGTGCTTTGTGAACTATATGGTGCCAAATGTGCAATTCACATTGCAAAAAGTTCTAACGGGTCTCAAAATGTTTATTAGAGTCTAATAAGTAAATAATAAAAGTATAACAGTTAACCAATGAAAGGTTTGTCTGTTATCGTTAAAAGAACTTAACTAAAAAATTTGCACTATACATTAGTTATATAGGTCCTAAAAAGTACCTTGTGAACAATATGGTGCCAAATGTGCAATTCACATTGCAAAAAGTTCTAACGGGTCTCAAATTGTTTATTAGAGTCTAATAAGTAAATAATAAAAGTATAACAGTTAACCAATAAAAGCTTTGTCTGTTATCGTTAAAAGAACTTAACTAAAAAATTTGCACTATACATTAGTGATATAGGTCCTAAAAAGTACCTTGTGAACAATATGGTGCCAAATGTGCAATTCACATTGCAAAAAGTTCTAACTGGTCTCAAGATGTTTATTTGAGTCTAATAAGTAAATAATAAAAGTATAACAGTTAACCAATGAAAGGTTTGTCTGTTATCGTTAAAAGAACTTAACTAAAAAATTTGCACTATACATTAGTTATATAGGTCCTAAAAAGTGCTTTGTGAACTATATGGTGCCAAATGTGCAATTCACATTGCAAAAAGTTCTAACGGGTCTCAAAATGTTTATTAGAGTCTAATAAGTAAATAATAAAAGTATAACAGTTAACCAATAAAAGGTTTGTCTGTTATCGTTAAAAGAACTTAACTAAAAAATTTGCACTATACATTAGTTATATAGGTCCTAAAAAGTACCTTGTGAACAATATGGTGCCAAATGTGCAATTCACATTGCAAAAAGTTCTAACTGGTCACAAAATGTTTATTAGAGTCTAATAAGTAAATAATAAAAGTATAACAGTTAACCAATGAAAGCTTTGTCTGTTATCGTTAAAAGAACTTAACTAAAAAATTTGCACTATACATTAGTTATATAGGTCCTAAAAAGTACCTTGTGAACTATATGGTGCCAAATGTGCAATTCACATTGCAAAAAGTTCTAACGGGTCTCAAAATGTTTATTAGAGTCTAATAAGTAAATAATAAAAGTATAACAGTTAACCAATAAAAGCTTTGTCTGTTATCGTTAAAAGAACTTAACTAAAAAATTTGCACTATACATTAGTGATATAGGTCCTAAAAAGTACCTTGTGAACAATATGGTGCCAAATGTGCAATTCACATTGCAAAAAGTTCTAATTGGTCTCAAGATGTTTATTTGAGTCTAATAAGTAAATAATAAAAGTATAACAGTTAACCAATGAAAGGTTTGTCTGTTATCGTTAAAAGAACTTAACTAAAAAATTTGCACTATAAATTATTTTTATATAGGTCCTAAAAAGTACCTTGTGAACTATATGGTGCCAAATGTGCAATTCACTTTGCAAAAAGTTCTAACGGGTCTCTAAATGTTTATTAGAGTCTAATAAGTAAATAATAAAAGTATAACAGTTAACCAATGAAAGGTTTGTCTGTTATCGTTAAAAGAACTTAACTAAAAAATTTGCACTATACATTAGTTATATAGGTCCTAAAAAGTACCTTGTGAACAATATGGTGCCAAATGTGCAATTCACATTGCAAAAAGTTCTAACTGGTCTCTAAATGTTTATTAGAGTCTAATAAGTAAATAATAAAAGTATAACAGTTAACCAATGAAAGGTTTGTCTGTTATCGTTAAAAGAACTTAACTAAAAAATTTGCACTATACATTAGTTATATAGGTCCTAAAAAGTGCTTTGTGAACTATATGGTGCCAAATGTGCAATTCACATTGCAAAAAGTTCTAACTGGTCTCATAAATGTTTATTAGAGTCTAATAAGTAAATAATAAAAGTATAACAGTTAACCAATGAAAGGTTTGTCTGTTATCGTTAAAAGAACTTAACTAAAAAATTTGCACTATACATTAGTTATATAGGTCCTAAAAAGTGCTTTGTGAACTATATGGTGCCAAATGTGCAATTCACATTGCAAAAAGTTCTAACGGGTCTCTAAATGTTTATTAGAGTCTAATAAGTAAATAATAAAAGTATAACAGTTAACCAATCAACGGTTTGTCTGTTATCGTTAAAAGAACTTAACTAAAAAATTTGCACTATACATTAGTGATATAGGTCCTAAAAAGTACCTTGTGAACAATATGGTGCCAAATGTGCAATTCACATTGCAAAAAGTTCTAATTGGTCTCAAGATGTTTATTTGAGTCTAATAAGTAAATAATAAAAGTATAACAGTTAACCAATGAAAGGTTTGTCTGTTATCGTTAAAAGAACTTAACTAAAAAATTTGCACTATTCATTAGTTATATAGGTCCTAAAAAGTACCTTGTGAACTATATGGTGCCAAATGTGCAATTCACATTGCAAAAAGTTCTAACGGGTCTCAAAATGTTTATTAGAGTCTAATAAGTACATAATAAAAGTATAACAGTTAACCAATGAAAGGTTTGTCTGTTATCGTTAAAAGAACTTAACTAAAAAATTTGCACTATAAATTATTTTTATATAGGTCCTAAAAAGTACCTTGTGAACTATATGGTGCCAAATGTGCAATTCACTTTGCAAAAAGTTCTAACGGGTCTCTAAATGTTTATTAGAGTCTAATAAGTAAATAATAAAAGTATAACAGTTAACCAATGAAAGGTTTGTCTGTTATCGTTAAAAGAACTTAACTAAAAAATTTGCACTATACATTAGTTATATAGGTCCTAAAAAGTACCTTGTGAACAATATGGTGCCAAATGTGCAATTCACATTGCAAAAAGTTCTAACTGGTCTCTAAATGTTTATTAGAGTCTAATAAGTAAATAATAAAAGTATAACAGTTAACCAATGAAAGCTTTGTCTGTTATCGTTAAAAGAACTTGACTAAAAAATTTGCACTATACATTAGTGATATAGGTCCTAAAAAGTACCTTGTGAACAATATGGTGCCAAATGTGCAATTCACATTGCAAAAAGTTCTAATTGGTCTCAAGATGTTTATTTGAGTCTAATAAGTAAATAATAAAAGTATAACAGTTAACCAATGAAAGGTTTGTCTGTTATCGTTAAAAGAACTTAACTAAAAAATTTGCACTATTCATTAGTTATATAGGTCCTAAAAAGTACCTTGTGAACTATATGGTGCCAAATGTGCAATTCACATTGCAAAAAGTTCTAACGGGTCTCAAAATGTTTATTAGAGTCTAATAAGTACATAATAAAAGTATAACAGTTAACCAATGAAAGGTTTGTCTGTTATCGTTAAAAGAACTTAACTAAAAAATTTGCACTATAAATTATTTTTATATAGGTCCTAAAAAGTACCTTGTGAACTATATGGTGCCAAATGTGCAATTCACTTTGCAAAAAGTTCTAACGGGTCTCTAAATGTTTATTAGAGTCTAATAAGTAAATAATAAAAGTATAACAGTTAACCAATGAAAGGTTTGTCTGTTATCGTTAAAAGAACTTAACTAAAAAATTTGCACTATACATTAGTTATATAGGTCCTAAAAAGTACCTTGTGAACAATATGGTGCCAAATGTGCAATTCACATTGCAAAAAGTTCTAACTGGTCTCTAAATGTTTATTAGAGTCTAATAAGTAAATAATAAAAGTATAACAGTTAACCAATGAAAGGTTTGTCTGTTATCGTTAAAAGAACTTAACTAAAAAATTTGCACTATACATTAGTTATATAGGTCCTAAAAAGTGCTTTGTGAACTATATGGTGCCAAATGTGCAATTCACATTGCAAAAACTTCTAACTGGTCTCATAAATGTTTATTAGAGTCTAATAAGTAAATAATAAAAGTATAACAGTTAACCAATGAAAGGTTTGTCTGTTATCGTTAAAAGAACTTAACTAAAAAATTTGCACTATACATTAGTTATATAGGTCCTAAAAAGTGCTTTGTGAACTATATCGTGCCAAATGTGCAATTCACATTGCAAAAAGTTCTAACGGGTCTCTAAATGTTTATTAGAGTCTAATAAGTAAATAATAAAAGTATAACAGTTAACCAATCAACGGTTTGTCTGTTATCGTTAAAAGAACTTAACTAAAAAATTTGCACTATACATTAGTTATATAGGTCCTAAAAAGTACCTTGTGAACAATATGGTGCCAAATGTGCAATTCACATTGCAAAAAGTTCTAACTGGTCTCAAAATGTTTATTAGAGTCTAATAAGTAAATAATAAAAGTATAACAGTTAACCAATGAAAGGTTTGTCTGTTATCGTTAAAAGAACTTAACTAAAAAATTTGCACTATACATTAGTTATATAGGTCCTAAAAAGTATTTTGTGAACAATATGGTGCCAAATGTGCAATTCACATTGCAAAAAGTTCTAACTGGTCTCAAAATGTTTATTAGAGTCTAATAAGTAAATAATAAAAGTATAACAGTTAACCAATGAAAGGTTTGTCTGTTATCGTTAAAAGAACTTAACTAAAAAATTTGCACTATACATTAGTTATATAGGTCCTGAAAAGTACCTTTTGAACAATATGGTGCCAAATGTGCAATTCACATTGCAAAAAGTTCTAACGGGTCTCAAAATGTTTATTAGAGTCTAATAAGTAAATAATAAAAGTATAACAGTTAACCAATGAAAGGTTTGTCTGTTATCGTTAAAAGAACTTAACTAAAAAATTTGCACTATAAATTATTTTTATATAGGTCCTAAAAAGTACCTTGTGAACTATATGGTGCCAAATGTGCAATTCACTTTGCAAAAAGTTCTAACGGGTCTCTAAATGTTTATTAGAGTCTAATAAGTAAATAATAAAAGTATAACAGTTAACCAATGAAAGGTTTGTCTGTTATCGTTAAAAGAACTTAACTAAAAAATTTGCACTATACATTAGTTATATAGGTCCTAAAAAGTACCTTGTGAACAATATGGTGCCAAATGTGCAATTCACATTGCAAAAAGTTCTAACTGGTCTCTAAATGTTTATTAGAGTCTAATAAGTAAATAATAAAAGTATAACAGTTAACCAATGAAAGGTTTGTCTGTTATCGTTAAAAGAACTTAACTAAAAAATTTGCACTATACATTAGTTATATAGGTCCTAAAAAGTGCTTTGTGAACTATATGGTGCCAAATGTGCAATTCACATTGCAAAAACTTCTAACTGGTCTCATAAATGTTTATTAGAGTCTAATAAGTAAATAATAAAAGTATAACAGTTAACCAATGAAAGGTTTGTCTGTTATCGTTAAAAGAACTTAACTAAAAAATTTGCACTATACATTAGTTATATAGGTCCTGAAAAGTACCTTTTGAACTATATGGTGCCAAATGTGCAATTCACATTGCAAAAAGTTCTAACGGGTCTCAAAATGTTTATTAGAGTCTAATAAGTAAATAATAAAAGTATAACAGTTAACCAATGAAAGGTTTGTCTGTTATCGTTAAAAGAACTTAACTAAAAAATTTGCACTATACATTAGTTATATAGGTCCTAAAAAGTATTTTGTGAACAATATGGTGCCAAATGTGCAATTCACATTGCAAAAAGTTCTAACTGGTCTCATAAATGTTTATTAGAGTCTAATAAGTAAATAATAAAAGTATAACAGTTAACCAATGAAAGGTTTGTCTGTTATCGTTAAAAGAACTTAACTAAAAAATTTGCACTATACATTAGTTATATAGGTCCTAAAAAGTGCTTTGTGAACTATATGGTGCCAAATGTGCAATTCACATTGCAAAAAGTTCTAACTGGTCTCAAAATGTTTATTAGAGTCTAATAAGTAAATAATAAAAGTATAACAGTTAACCAATGAAAGGTTTGTCTGTTATCGTTAAAAGAACTTAACTAAAAAATTTGCACTATACATTAGTTATATAGGTCCTAAAAAGTGCTTTGTGAACTATATGGTGCCAAATGTGCAATTCACATTGCAAAAAGTTCTAACGGGTTTCTAAATGTTTATTAGAGTCTAATAAGTAAATAATAAAAGTATAACAGTTAACCAATGAAAGGTTTGTCTGTTATCGTTAAAAGAACTTAACTAAAAAATTTGCACTATACATTAGTTATATAGGTCCTAAAAAGTGCTTTGTGAACTATATGGTGCCAAATGTGCAATTCACATTGCAAAAAGTTCTAACGGGTCTCAAAATGTTTATTAGAGTCTAATAAGTAAATAATAAAAGTATAACAGTTAACCAATGAAAGGTTTGTCTGTTATCGTTAAAAGAACTTAACTAAAAAATTTGCACTATACATTAGTTATATAGGTCCTAAAAAGTGCTTTGTGAACTATATGGTGCCAAATGTGCAATTCACATTGCAAAAAGTTCTAACGGGTCTCTAAATGTTTATTAGAGTCTAATAAGTAAATAATAAAAGTATAACAGTTAACCAATGAACGGTTTGTCTGTTATCGTTAAAAGAACTTAACTAAAAAATTTGCACTATACATTAGTTATATAGGTCCTAAAAAGTATTTTGTGAACAATATGGTGCCAAATGTGCAATTCACATTGCAAAAAGTTCTAACTGGTCTCAAAATGTTTATTAGAGTCTAATAAGTAAATAATAAAAGTATAACAGTTAACCAATGAACGGTTTGTCTGTTATCGTTAAAAGAACTTAACTAAAAAATTTGCACTATACATTAGTTATATAGGTTCTAAAAAGTGCTTTGTGAACTATATGGTGCCAAATGTGCAATTCACATTGCAAAAAGTTCTAACTGGTCTCAAAATGTTTATTAGAGTCTAATAAGTAAATAATAAAAGTATAACAGTTAACCAATGAAAGGTTTGTCTGTTATTGTTAAAAGAACTTAACTAAAAAATTTGCACTATACATTAGTTACATAGGTCCTAAAAAGTACCTTGTGACCAATATGGTGCCAAATGTGCAATTCACATTGCAAAAAGTTCTAACTGGTCTCAAAATGTTTATTAGAGTCTAATAAGTAAATAATAAAAGTATAACAGTTAACCAATGATAGGTTTGTCTGTTATCGTTAAAAGAACTTAACTAAAAAATTTGCACTATACATTAGTTATATAGGTCCTAAAAAGTGCCTTGTGAACTATATGGTGCCAAATGTGCAATTCACATTGCAAAAAGTTCTAACGGGTCTCTAAATGTTTATTAGAGTCTAATAAGTAAATAATAAAAGTATAACAGTTAACCAATAAAAGCTTTGTCTGTTATCGTTAAAAGAACTTAACTAAAAAATTTGCACTATACATTAGTTATATAGGTCCTGAAAAGTACCTTGTGAACTATATGGTGCCAAATGTGCAATTCACATTGCAAAAAGTTTTAACGGGTCTCTAAATGTTTATTAGAGTCTAATAAGTAAATAATAAAAGTATAACAGTTAACCAATGAAAGGTTTGTCTGTTATCGTTAAAAGAACTTAACTAAAAAATTTGCACTATACATTAGTTATATAGGTCCTAAAAAGTACCTTGTGAACAATATGGTGCCAAATGTGCAATTCACATTGCAAAAAGTTCTAACGGGTCTCAAATTGTTTATTAGAGTCTAATAAGTAAATAATAAAAGTATAACAGTTAACCAATAAAAGCTTTGTCTGTTATCGTTAAAAGAACTTAACTAAAAAATTTGCACTATACATTAGTGATATAGGTCCTAAAAAGTACCTTGTGAACAATATGGTGCCAAATGTGCAATTCACATTGCAAAAAGTTCTAACTGGTCTCAAGATGTTTATTTGAGTCTAATAAGTAAATAATAAAAGTATAACAGTTAACCAATGAAAGGTTTGTCTGTTATCGTTAAAAGAACTTAACTAAAAAATTTGCACTATACATTAGTTATATAGGTCCTAAAAAGTGCTTTGTGAACTATATGGTGCCAAATGTGCAATTCACATTGCAAAAAGTTCTAACGGGTCTCAAAATGTTTATTAGAGTCTAATAAGTAAATAATAAAAGTATAACAGTTAACCAATGAAAGGTTTGTCTGTTATCGTTAAAAGAACTTAACTAAAAAATTTGCACTATACATTAGTTATATAGGTCCTAAAAAGTACCTTGTGAACAATATGGTGCCAAATGTGCAATTCACATTGCAAAAAGTTCTAACGGGTCTCAAATTGTTTATTAGAGTCTAATAAGTAAATAATAAAAGTATAACAGTTAACCAATAAAAGCTTTGTCTGTTATCGTTAAAAGAACTTAACTAAAAAATTTGCACTATACATTAGTGATATAGGTCCTAAAAAGTACCTTGTGAACAATATGGTGCCAAATGTGCAATTCACATTGCAAAAAGTTCTAACTGGTCTCAAGATGTTTATTTGAGTCTAATAAGTAAATAATAAAAGTATAACAGTTAACCAATGAAAGGTTTGTCTGTTATCGTTAAAAGAACTTAACTAAAAAATTTGCACTATACATTAGTTATATAGGTCCTAAAAAGTGCTTTGTGAACTATATGGTGCCAAATGTGCAATTCACATTGCAAAAAGTTCTAACGGGTCTCAAAATGTTTATTAGAGTCTAATAAGTAAATAATAAAAGTATAACAGTTAACCAATAAAAGGTTTGTCTGTTATCGTTAAAAGAACTTAACTAAAAAATTTGCACTATACATTAGTTATATAGGTCCTAAAAAGTACCTTGTGAACAATATGGTGCCAAATGTGCAATTCACATTGCAAAAAGTTCTAACTGGTCACAAAATGTTTATTAGAGTCTAATAAGTAAATAATAAAAGTATAACAGTTAACCAATGAAAGCTTTGTCTGTTATCGTTAAAAGAACTTAACTAAAAAATTTGCACTATACATTAGTTATATAGGTCCTAAAAAGTACCTTGTGAACTATATGGTGCCAAATGTGCAATTCACATTGCAAAAAGTTCTAACGGGTCTCAAAATGTTTATTAGAGTCTAATAAGTAAATAATAAAAGTATAACAGTTAACCAATAAAAGCTTTGTCTGTTATCGTTAAAAGAACTTAACTAAAAAATTTGCACTATACATTAGTGATATAGGTCCTAAAAAGTACCTTGTGAACAATATGGTGCCAAATGTGCAATTCACATTGCAAAAAGTTCTAATTGGTCTCAAGATGTTTATTTGAGTCTAATAAGTAAATAATAAAAGTATAACAGTTAACCAATGAAAGGTTTGTCTGTTATCGTTAAAAGAACTTAACTAAAAAATTTGCACTATAAATTATTTTTATATAGGTCCTAAAAAGTACCTTGTGAACTATATGGTGCCAAATGTGCAATTCACTTTGCAAAAAGTTCTAACGGGTCTCTAAATGTTTATTAGAGTCTAATAAGTAAATAATAAAAGTATAACAGTTAACCAATGAAAGGTTTGTCTGTTATCGTTAAAAGAACTTAACTAAAAAATTTGCACTATACATTAGTTATATAGGTCCTAAAAAGTACCTTGTGAACAATATGGTGCCAAATGTGCAATTCACATTGCAAAAAGTTCTAACTGGTCTCTAAATGTTTATTAGAGTCTAATAAGTAAATAATAAAAGTATAACAGTTAACCAATGAAAGGTTTGTCTGTTATTGTTAAAAGAACTTAACTAAAAAATTTGCACTATACATTAGTTATATAGGTCCTAAAAAGTGCTTTGTGAACTATATGGTGCCAAATGTGCAATTCACATTGCAAAAAGTTCTAACTGGTCTCATAAATGTTTATTAGAGTCTAATAAGTAAATAATAAAAGTATAACAGTTAACCAATGAAAGGTTTGTCTGTTATCGTTAAAAGAACTTAACTAAAAAATTTGCACTATACATTAGTTATATAGGTCCTAAAAAGTGCTTTGTGAACTATATGGTGCCAAATGTGCAATTCACATTGCAAAAAGTTCTAACGGGTCTCTAAATGTTTATTAGAGTCTAATAAGTAAATAATAAAAGTATAACAGTTAACCAATCAACGGTTTGTCTGTTATCGTTAAAAGAACTTAACTAAAAAATTTGCACTATACATTAGTTATATAGGTCCTAAAAAGTACCTTGTGAACAATATGGTGCCAAATGTGCAATTCACATTGCAAAAAGTTCTAACTGGTCTCAAAATGTTTATTAGAGTCTAATAAGTAAATAATAAAAGTATAACAGTTAACCAATGAAAGGTTTGTCTGTTATCGTTAAAAGAACTTAACTAAAAAATTTGCACTATACATTAGTTATATAGGTCCTAAAAAGTATTTTGTGAACAATATGGTGCCAAATGTGCAATTCACATTGCAAAAAGTTCTAACTGGTCTCAAAATGTTTATTAGAGTCTAATAAGTAAATAATAAAAGTATAACAGTTAACCAATGAAAGGTTTGTCTGTTATCGTTAAAAGAACTTAACTAAAAAATTTGCACTATACATTAGTTATATAGGTCCTGAAAAGTACCTTTTGAACTATATGGTGCCAAATGTGCAATTCACATTGCAAAAAGTTCTAACGGGTCTCAAAATGTTTATTAGAGTCTAATAAGTAAATAATAAAAGTATAACAGTTAACCAATGAAAGGTTTGTCTGTTATCGTTAAAAGAACTTAACTAAAAAATTTGCACTATACATTAGTTATATAGGTCCTAAAAAGTATTTTGTGAACAATATGGTGCCAAATGTGCAATTCACATTGCAAAAAGTTCTAACTGGTCTCATAAATGTTTATTAGAGTCTAATAAGTAAATAATAAAAGTATAACAGTTAACCAATGAAAGGTTTGTCTGTTATCGTTAAAAGAACTTAACTAAAAAATTTGCACTATACATTAGTTATATAGGTCCTAAAAAGTGCTTTGTGAACTATATGGTGCCAAATGTGCAATTCACATTGCAAAAAGTTCTAACGGGTCTCTAAATGTTTATTAGAGTCTAATAAGTAAATAATAAAAGTATAACAGTTAACCAATCAACGGTTTGTCTGTTATCGTTAAAAGAACTTAACTAAAAAATTTGCACTATACATTAGTTATATAGGTTCTAAAAAGTGCTTTGTGAACTATATGGTGCCAAATGTGCAATTCACATTGCAAAAAGTTCTAACTGGTCTCAAAATGTTTATTAGAGTCTAATAAGTAAATAATAAAAGTATAACAGTTAACCAATGAAAGGTTTGTCTGTTATTGTTAAAAGAACTTAACTAAAAAATTTGCACTATACATTAGTTACATAGGTCCTAAAAAGTACCTTGTGAACAATATGGTGCCAAATGTGCAATTCACATTGCAAAAAGTTCTAACTGGTCTCAAAATGTTTATTAGAGTCTAATAAGTAAATAATAAAAGTATAACAGTTAACCAATAAAAGGTTTGTCTGTTATCGTTAAAAGAACTTAACTAAAAAATTTGCACTATACATTAGTTATATAGGTCCTAAAAAGTGCTTTGTGAACTATATGGTGCCAAATGTGCAATTTACATTGCAAAAAGTTCTAACGGGTCTCAAAATGTTTATTAGAGTCTAATAAGTAAATAATAAAAGTATAACAGTTAACCAATGAAAGGTTTGTCTGTTATCGTTAAAAGAACTTAACTAAAAAATTTGCACTATACATTAGTTATATAGGTCCTAAAAAGTATTTTGTGAACAATATGGTGCCAAATGTGCAATTCACATTGCAAAAAGTTCTAACTGGTCTCATAAATGTTTATTAGAGTCTAATAAGTAAATAATAAAAGTATAACAGTTAACCAATGAAAGGTTTGTCTGTTATCGTTAAAAGAACTTAACTAAAAAATTTGCACTATACATTAGTTATATAGGTCCTAAAAAGTGCTTTGTGAACTATATGGTGCCAAATGTGCAATTCACATTGCAAAAAGTTCTAACGGGTCTCTAAATGTTTATTAGAGTCTAATAAGTAAATAATAAAAGTATAACAGTTAACCAATCAACGGTTTGTCTGTTATCGTTAAAAGAACTTAACTAAAAAATTTGCACTATACATTAGTTATATAGGTTCTAAAAAGTGCTTTGTGAACTATATGGTGCCAAATGTGCAATTCACATTGCAAAAAGTTCTAACTGGTCTCAAAATGTTTATTAGAGTCTAATAAGTAAATAATAAAAGTATAACAGTTAACCAATGAAAGGTTTGTCTGTTATTGTTAAAAGAACTTAACTAAAAAATTTGCACTATACATTAGTTACATAGGTCCTAAAAAGTACCTTGTGAACAATATGGTGCCAAATGTGCAATTCACATTGCAAAAAGTTCTAACTGGTCTCAAAATGTTTATTAGAGTCTAATAAGTAAATAATAAAAGTATAACAGTTAACCAATAAAAGGTTTGTCTGTTATCGTTAAAAGAACTTAACTAAAAAATTTGCACTATACATTAGTTATATAGGTCCTAAAAAGTGCTTTGTGAACTATATGGTGCCAAATGTGCAATTTACATTGCAAAAAGTTCTAACGGGTCTCTAAATGTTTATTAGAGTCTAATAAGTAAATAATAAAAGTATAACAGTTAACCAATGAAAGGTTTGTCTGTTATCGTTAAAAGAACTTAACTAAAAAATTTGCACTATACATTAGTTATATAGGTCCTAAAAAGTGCTTTGTGAACTATATGGTGCCAAATGTGCAATTCACATTGCAAAAAGTTCTAACTGGTCTCAAAATGTTTATTAGAGTCTAATAAGTAAATAATAAAAGTATAACAGTTAACCAATGAAAGGTTTGTCTGTTATCGTTAAAAGAACTTAACTAAAAAATTTGCACTATACATTAGTTATATAGGTCCTAAAAAGTGCTTTGTGAACTATATGGTGCCAAATGTGCAATTCACATTGCAAAAAGTTCTAACGGGTTTCTAAATGTTTATTAGAGTCTAATAAGTAAATAATAAAAGTATAACAGTTAACCAATGAAAGGTTTGTCTGTTATCGTTAAAAGAACTTAACTAAAAAATTTGCACTATACATTAGTTATATAGGTCCTAAAAAGTGCTTTGTGAACTATATGGTGCCAAATGTGCAATTCACATTGCAAAAAGTTCTAACGGGTCTCAAAATGTTTATTAGAGTCTAATAAGTAAATAATAAAAGTATAACAGTTAACCAATGAAAGGTTTGTCTGTTATCGTTAAAAGAACTTAACTAAAAAATTTGCACTATACATTAGTTATATAGGTCCTAAAAAGTGCTTTGTGAACTATATGGTGCCAAATGTGCAATTCACATTGCAAAAAGTTCTAACGGGTCTCTAAATGTTTATTAGAGTCTAATAAGTAAATAATAAAAGTATAACAGTTAACCAATGAACGGTTTGTCTGTTATCGTTAAAAGAACTTAACTAAAAAATTTGCACTATACATTAGTTATATAGGTCCTAAAAAGTACCTTGTGAACTATATGGTGCCAAATGTGCAATTCACATTGCAAAAAGTTCTAACGGGTCTCAAAATGTTTATTAGAGTCTAATAAGTAAATAATAAAAGTATAACAGTTAACCAATGAAAGGTTTGTCTGTTATCGTTAAAAGAACTTAACTAAAAAATTTGCACTATACATTAGTTATATAGGTCCTAAAAAGTGCTTTGTGAACTATATGGTGCCAAATGTGCAATTCACATTGCAAAAAGTTCTAACGGGTCTCTAAATGTTTATTAGAGTCTAATAAGTAAATAATAAAAGTATAACAGTTAACCAATGAACGGTTTGTCTGTTATCGTTAAAAGAACTTAACTAAAAAATTTGCACTATACATTAGTTATATAGGTCCTAAAAAGTACCTTGTGAAAAATATGGTGCCAAATGTGCAATTCACATTGCAAAAAGTTCTAACTGGTCTCAAAATGTTTATTAGAGTCTAATAAGTAAATAATAAAAGTATAACAGTTAACCAATGAAAGGTTTCTCTGTTATCGTTAAAAGAACTTAACTAAAAAATTTGCACTATACATTAGTTATATAGGTCCTAAAAAGTATTTTGTGAACAATATGGTGCCAAATGTGCAATTCACATTGCAAAAAGTTCTAACTGGTCTCAAAATGTTTATTAGAGTCTAATAAGTAAATAATAAAAGTATAACAGTTAACCAATGAAAGGTTTGTCTGTTATCGTTAAAAGAACTTAACTAAAAAATTTGCACTATACATTAGTTATATAGGTCCTGAAAAGTACCTTTTGAACTATATGGTGCCAATTGTGCAATTCACATTGCAAAAAGTTCTAACGGGTCTCAAAATGTTTATTAGAGTCTAATAAGTAAATAATAAAAGTATAACAGTTAACCAATGAAAGGTTTGTCTGTTATCGTTAAAAGAACTTAACTAAAAAATTTGCACTATACATTAGTTAGAAAGGTCCTAAAAAGTATTTTGTGAACAATATGGTGCCAAATGTGCAATTCACATTGCAAAAAGTTCTAACTGGTCTCAAAATGTTTATTAGAGTCTAATAAGTAAATAATAAAAGTATAACAGTTAACCAATGAAAGGTTTGTCTGTTATCGTTAAAAGAACTTAACTAAAAAATTTGCACTATACATTAGTTATATAGGTCCTAAAAAGTGCTTTGTGAACTATATGGTGCCAAATGTGCAATTCACATTGCAAAAAGTTCTAACTGGTCTCTAAATGTTTATTAGAGTCTAATAAGTAAATAATAAAAGTATAACAGTTAACCAATGAACGGTTTGTCTGTTATCGTTAAAAGAACTTAACTAAAAAATTTGCACTATACATTAGTTATATAGGTTCTAAAAAGTGCTTTGTGAACTATATGGTGCCAAATGTGCAATTCACATTGCAAAAAGTTCTAACTGGTCTCAAAATGTTTATTAGAGTCTAATAAGTAAATAATAAAAGTATAACAGTTAACCAATGAAAGGTTTGTCTGTTATTGTTAAAAGAACTTAACTAAAAAATTTGCACTATACATTAGTTACATAGGTCCTAAAAAGTACCTTGTGACCAATATGGTGCCAAATGTGCAATTCACATTGCAAAAAGTTCTAACTGGTCTCAAAATGTTTATTAGAGTCTAATAAGTAAATAATAAAAGTATAACAGTTAACCAATGATAGGTTTGTCTGTTATCGTTAAAAGAACTTAACTAAAAAATTTGCACTATACATTAGTTATATAGGTCCTAAAAAGTGCCTTGTGAACTATATGGTGCCAAATGTGCAATTCACATTGCAAAAAGTTCTAACGGGTCTCTAAATGTTTATTAGAGTCTAATAAGTAAATAATAAAAGTATAACAGTTAACCAATAAAAGCTTTGTCTGTTATCGTTAAAAGAACTTAACTAAAAAATTTGCACTATACATTAGTTATATAGGTCCTGAAAAGTACCTTGTGAACTATATGGTGCCAAATGTGCAATTCACATTGCAAAAAGTTTTAACGGGTCTCTAAATGTTTATTAGAGTCTAATAAGTAAATAATAAAAGTATAACAGTTAACCAATGAAAGCTTTGTCTGTTATCGTTAAAAGAACTTAACTAAAAAATTTGCACTATACATTAGTTATATAGGTCCTAAAAAGTACCTTGTGAACAATATGGTGCCAAATGTGCAATTCACATTGCAAAAAGTTCTAACGGGTCTCAAATTGTTTATTAGAGTCTAATAAGTAAATAATAAAAGTATAACAGTTAACCAATAAAAGCTTTGTCTGTTATCGTTAAAAGAACTTAACTAAAAAATTTGCACTATACATTAGTTATATAGGTCCTAAAAAGTACCTTGTGAACAATATGGTGCCAAATGTGCAATTCACATTGCAAAAAGTTCTAACTGGTCTCAAAATGTTTATTAGAGTCTAATAAGTAAATAATAAAAGTATAACAGTTAACCAATGATAGGTTTGTCTGTTATCGTTAAAAGAACTTAACTAAAAAATTTGCACTATACATTAGTTATATAGGTCGTAAAAAGTGCCTTGTGAACTATATGGTGCCAAATGTGCAATTCACATTGCAAAAAGTTCTAACGGGTCTCTAAATGTTTATTAGAGTCTAATAAGTAAATAATAAAAGTATAACAGTTAACCAATAAAAGCTTTGTCTGTTATCGTTAAAAGAACTTAACTAAAAAATTTGCACTATACATTAGTTATATAGGTCCTGAAAAGTACCTTGTGAACTATATGGTGCCAAATGTGCAATTCACATTGCAAAAAGTTTTAACGGGTCTCTAAATGTTTATTAGAGTCTAATAAGTAAATAATAAAAGTATAACAGTTAACCAATGAAAGCTTTGTCTGTTATCGTTAAAAGAACTTAACTAAAAAATTTGCACTATACATTAGTTATATAGGTCCTAAAAAGTACCTTGTGAACAATATGGTGCCAAATGTGCAATTCACATTGCAAAAAGTTCTAACGGGTCTCAAATTGTTTATTAGAGTCTAATAAGTAAATAATAAAAGTATAACAGTTAACCAATAAAAGCTTTGTCTGTTATCGTTAAAAGAACTTAACTAAAAAATTTGCACTATACATTAGTTATATAGGTCCTAAAAAGTACCTTGTGAACAATATGGTGCCAAATGTGCAATTCACATTGCAAAAAGTTCTAACTGGTCTCAAAATGTTTATTAGAGTCTAATAAGTAAATAATAAAAGTATAACAGTTAACCAATGAAAGGTTTGTCTGTTATCGTTAAAAGAACTTAACTAAAAAATTTGCACTATACATTAGTTATATAGGTCCTAAAAAGTATTTTGTGAACAATATGGTGCCAAATGTGCAATTCACATTGCAAAAAGTTCTAACTGGTCTCAAAATGTTTATTAGAGTCTAATAAGTAAATAATAAAAGTATAACAGTTAACCAATGAAAGGTTTGTCTGTTATCGTTAAAAGAACTTAACTAAAAAATTTGCACTATACATTAGTTATATAGGTCCTGAAAAGTACCTTTTGAACTATATGGTGCCAAATGTGCAATTCACATTGCAAAAAGTTCTAACGGGTCTCAAAATGTTTATTAGAGTCTAATAAGTAAATAATAAAAGTATAACAGTTAACCAATGAAAGGTTTGTCTGTTATCGTTAAAAGAACTTAACTAAAAAATTTGCACTATACATTAGTTATATAGGTCCTAAAAAGTATTTTGTGAACAATATGGTGCCAAATGTGCAATTCACATTGCAAAAAGTTCTAACTGGTCTCATAAATGTTTATTAGAGTCTAATAAGTAAATAATAAAAGTATAACAGTTAACCAATGAAAGGTTTGTCTGTTATCGTTAAAAGAACTTAACTAAAAAATTTGCACTATACATTAGTTATATAGGTCCTAAAAAGTGCTTTGTGAACTATATGGTGCCAAATGTGCAATTCACATTGCAAAAAGTTCTAACGGGTCTCTAAATGTTTATTAGAGTCTAATAAGTAAATAATAAAAGTATAACAGTTAACCAATCAACGGTTTGTCTGTTATCGTTAAAAGAACTTAACTAAAAAATTTGCACTATACATTAGTTATATAGGTTCTAAAAAGTGCTTTGTGAACTATATGGTGCCAAATGTGCAATTCACATTGCAAAAAGTTCTAACTGGTCTCAAAATGTTTATTAGAGTCTAATAAGTAAATAATAAAAGTATAACAGTTAACCAATGAAAGGTTTGTCTGTTATTGTTAAAAGAACTTAACTAAAAAATTTGCACTATACATTAGTTACATAGGTCCTAAAAAGTACCTTGTGAACAATATGGTGCCAAATGTGCAATTCACATTGCAAAAAGTTCTAACTGGTCTCAAAATGTTTATTAGAGTCTAATAAGTAAATAATAAAAGTATAACAGTTAACCAATAAAAGGTTTGTCTGTTATCGTTAAAAGAACTTAACTAAAAAATTTGCACTATACATTAGTTATATAGGTCCTAAAAAGTGCTTTGTGAACTATATGGTGCCAAATGTGCAATTTACATTGCAAAAAGTTCTAACGGGTCTCTAAATGTTTATTAGAGTCTAATAAGTAAATAATAAAAGTATAACAGTTAACCAATGAAAGCTTTGTCTGTTATCGTTAAAAGAACTTAACTAAAAAATTTGCACTATACATTAGTTATATAGGTCCTAAAAAGTGCTTTGTGAACTATATGGTGCCAAATGTGCAATTCACATTGCAAAAAGTTCTAACTGGTCTCAAAATGTTTATTAGAGTCTAATAAGTAAATAATAAAAGTATAACAGTTAACCAATGAAAGGTTTGTCTGTTATCGTTAAAAGAACTTAACTAAAAAATTTGCACTATACATTAGTTATATAGGTCCTAAAAAGTGCTTTGTGAACTATATGGTGCCAAATGTGCAATTCACATTGCAAAAAGTTCTAACGGGTTTCTAAATGTTTATTAGAGTCTAATAAGTAAATAATAAAAGTATAACAGTTAACCAATGAAAGGTTTGTCTGTTATCGTTAAAAGAACTTAACTAAAAAATTTGCACTATACATTAGTTATATAGGTCCTAAAAAGTGCTTTGTGAACTATATGGTGCCAAATGTGCAATTCACATTGCAAAAAGTTCTAACGGGTCTCAAAATGTTTATTAGAGTCTAATAAGTAAATAATAAAAGTATAACAGTTAACCAATGAAAGGTTTGTCTGTTATCGTTAAAAGAACTTAACTAAAAAATTTGCACTATACATTAGTTATATAGGTCCTAAAAAGTGCTTTGTGAACTATATGGTGCCAAATGTGCAATTCACATTGCAAAAAGTTCTAACGGGTCTCAAAATGTTTATTAGAGTCTAATAAGTAAATAATAAAAGTATAACAGTTAACCAATGAAAGGTTTGTCTGTTATCGTTAAAAGAACTTAACTAAAAAATTTGCACTATACATTAGTTATATAGGTCCTAAAAAGTGCTTTGTGAACTATATGGTGCCAAATGTGCAATTCACATTGCAAAAAGTTCTAACTGGTCTCAAAATGTTTATTAGAGTCTAATAAGTAAATAATAAAAGTATAACAGTTAACCAATGAACGCTTTGTCTGTTATCGTTAAAAGAACTTAACTAAAAAATTTGCACTATACATTAGTGATATAGGTCCTAAAAAGTACCTTGTGAACTATATGGTGCCAAATGTGCAATTCACATTGCAAAAAGTTCTAACGGGTCTCAAAATGTTTATTAGAGTCTAATAAGTAAATAATAAAAGTATAACAGTTAACCAATGAACGGTTTGTCTGTTATCGTTAAAAGAACTTAACTAAAAAATTTGCACTATACATTAGTTATATAGGTCCTAAAAAGTACCTTGTGAAAAATATGGTGCCAAATGTGCAATTCACATTGCAAAAAGTTCTAACTGGTCTCAAAATGTTTATTAGAGTCTAATAAGTAAATAATAAAAGTATAACAGTTAACCAATGAAAGGTTTGTCTGTTATCGTTAAAAGAACTTAACTAAAAAATTTGCACTATACATTAGTTATATAGGTCCTAAAAAGTATTTTGTGAACAATATGGTGCCAAATGTGCAATTCACATTGCAAAAAGTTCTAACTGGTCTCAAAATGTTTATTAGAGTCTAATAAGTAAATAATAAAAGTATAACAGTTAACCAATGAAAGGTTTGTCTGTTATCGTTAAAAGAACTTAACTAAAAAATTTGCACTATACATTAGTTATATAGGTCCTGAAAAGTACCTTTTGAACTATATGGTGCCAATTGTGCAATTCACATTGCAAAAAGTTCTAACGGGTCTCAAAATGTTTATTAGAGTCTAATAAGTAAATAATAAAAGTATAACAGTTAACCAATGAAAGGTTTGTCTGTTATCGTTAAAAGAACTTAACTAAAAAATTTGCACTATACATTAGTTAGAAAGGTCCTAAAAAGTATTTTGTGAACAATATGGTGCCAAATGTGCAATTCACATTGCAAAAAGTTCTAACTGGTCTCAAAATGTTTATTAGAGTCTAATAAGTAAATAATAAAAGTATAACAGTTAACCAATGAAAGGTTTGTCTGTTATCGTTAAAAGAACTTAACTAAAAAATTTGCACTATACATTAGTTATATAGGTCCTAAAAAGTGCTTTGTGAACTATATGGTGCCAAATGTGCAATTCACATTGCAAAAAGTTCTAACTGGTCTCTAAATGTTTATTAGAGTCTAATAAGTAAATAATAAAAGTATAACAGTTAACCAATGAACGGTTTGTCTGTTATCGTTAAAAGAACTTAACTAAAAAATTTGCACTATACATTAGTTATATAGGTTCTAAAAAGTGCTTTGTGAACTATATGGTGCCAAATGTGCAATTCACATTGCAAAAAGTTCTAACTGGTCTCAAAATGTTTATTAGAGTCTAATAAGTAAATAATAAAAGTATAACAGTTAACCAATGAAAGGTTTGTCTGTTATTGTTAAAAGAACTTAACTAAAAAATTTGCACTATACATTAGTTACATAGGTCCTAAAAAGTACCTTGTGACCAATATGGTGCCAAATGTGCAATTCACATTGCAAAAAGTTCTAACTGGTCTCAAAATGTTTATTAGAGTCTAATAAGTAAATAATAAAAGTATAACAGTTAACCAATGATAGGTTTGTCTGTTATCGTTAAAAGAACTTAACTAAAAAATTTGCACTATACATTAGTTATATAGGTCCTAAAAAGTGCCTTGTGAACTATATGGTGCCAAATGTGCAATTCACATTGCAAAAAGTTCTAACGGGTCTCTAAATGTTTATTAGAGTCTAATAAGTAAATAATAAAAGTATAACAGTTAACCAATAAAAGCTTTGTCTGTTATCGTTAAAAGAACTTAACTAAAAAATTTGCACTATACATTAGTTATATAGGTCCTGAAAAGTACCTTGTGAACTATATGGTGCCAAATGTGCAATTCACATTGCAAAAAGTTTTAACGGGTCTCTAAATGTTTATTAGAGTCTAATAAGTAAATAATAAAAGTATAACAGTTAACCAATGAAAGCTTTGTCTGTTATCGTTAAAAGAACTTAACTAAAAAATTTGCACTATACATTAGTGATATAGGTCCTAAAAAGTGCTTTGTGAACTATATGGTGCCAAATGTGCAATTCACATTGCAAAAAGTTCTAACGGGTCTCAAAATGTTTATTAGAGTCTAATAAGTAAATAATAAAAGTATAACAGTTAACCAATGAAAGGTTTGTCTGTTATCGTTAAAAGAACTTAACTAAAAAATTTGCACTATTCATTAGTTATATAGGTCCTAAAAAGTACCTTGTGAACTATATCGTGCCAAATGTGCAATTCACATTGCAAAAAGTTCTAACGGGTCTCAAAATGTTTATTAGAGTCTAATAAGTACATAATAAAAGTATAACAGTTAACCAATGAAAGGTTTGTCTGTTATCGTTAAAAGAACTTAACTAAAAAATTTGCACTATAAATTATTTTTATATAGGTCCTAAAAAGTACCTTGTGAACTATATGGTGCCAAATGTGCAAATTCACATTGCAAAAAGTTCTAACGGGTCTCAAAATGTTTATTAGAGTCTAATAAGTAAATAATAAAAGTATAACAGTTAACCAATAAAAGGTTTGTCTGTTATCGTTAAAAGAACTTAACTAAAAAATTTGCACTATACATTAGTTATATAGGTCCTAAAAAGTACCTTGTGAACAATATGGTGCCAAATGTGCAATTCACATTGCAAAAAGTTCTAACTGGTCACAAAATGTTTATTAGAGTCTAATAAGTAAATAATAAAAGTATAACAGTTAACCAATGAAAGGTTTGTCTGTTATCGTTAAAAGAACTTAACTAAAAAATTTGCACTATACATTAGTTATATAGGTCCTAAAAAGTGCTTTGTGAACTATATGGTGCCAAATGTGCAATTCACATTGCAAAAAGTTCTAACGGGTCTCAAAATGTTTATTAGAGTCTAATAAGTAAATAATAAAAGTATAACAGTTAACCAATCAACGGTTTGTCTGTTATCGTTAAAAGAACTTAACTAAAAAATTTGCACTATACATTAGTTATATAGGTTCTAAAAAGTGCTTTGTGAACTATATGGTGCCAAATGTGCAATTCACATTGCAAAAAGTTCTAACTGGTCTCAAAATGTTTATTAGAGTCTAATAAGTAAATAATAAAAGTATAACAGTTAACCAATGAAAGGTTTGTCTGTTATTGTTAAAAGAACTTAACTAAAAAATTTGCACTATACATTAGTTACATAGGTCCTAAAAAGTGCCTTGTGAACTATATGGTGCCAAATGTGCAATTCACATTGCAAAAAGTTCTAACTGGTCTCAAAATGTTTATTAGAGTCTAATAAGTAAATAATAAAAGTATAACAGTTAACCAATAAAAGGTTTGTCTGTTATCGTTAACTAAAAAATTTGCACTATACATTAGTTATATAGGTCCTAAAAAGTGCTTTGTGAACTATATGGTGCCAAATGTGCAATTTACATTGCAAAAAGTTCTAACGGGTCTCTAAATGTTTATTAGAGTCTAATAAGTAAATAATAAAAGTATAACAGTTAACCAATGAAAGGTTTGTCTGTTATCGTTAAAAGAACTTAACTAAAAAATTTGCACTATACATTAGTTATATAGGTCCTAAAAAGTGCTTTGTGAACTATATGGTGCCAAATGTGCAATTCACATTGCAAAAAGTTCTAACGGGTCTCTAAATGTTTATTAGAGTCTAATAAGTAAATAATAAAAGTATAACAGTTAACCAATGAACGGTTTGTCTGTTATCGTTAAAAGAACTTAACTAAAAAATTTGCACTATACATTAGTTATATAGGTCCTAAAAAGTGCTTTGTGAACTATATGGTGCCAAATGTGCAATTCACATTGCAAAAAGTTCTAACGGGTCTCAAAATGTTTATTAGAGTCTAATAAGTAAATAATAAAAGTATAACAGTTAACCAATAAAAGCTTTGTCTGTTATCGTTAAAAGAACTTAACTAAAAAATTTGCACTATACATTAGTTATATAGGTCCTAAAAAGTACCTTGTGAAAAATATGGTGCCAAATGTGCAATTCACATTGCAAAAAGTTCTAACTGGTCTCAAAATGTTTATTAGAGTCTAATAAGTAAATAATAAAAGTATAACAGTTAACCAATGAAAGGTTTGTCTGTTATCGTTAAAAGAACTTAACTAAAAAATTTGCACTATACATTAGTTATATAGGTCCTAAAAAGTACCTTGTGAACAATATGGTGCCAAATGTGCAATTCACATTGCAAAAAGTTCTAACTGGTCTCAAAATGTTTATTAGAGTCTAATAAGTAAATAATAAAAGTATAACAGTTAACCAATGAAAGGTTTGTCTGTTATCGTTAAAAGAACTTAACTAAAAAATTTGCACTATACATTAGTTATATAGGTCCTGAAAAGTACCTTTTGAACTATATGGTGCCAATTGTGCAATTCACATTGCAAAAAGTTCTAACGGGTCTCAAAATGTTTATTAGAGTCTAATAAGTAAATAATAAAAGTATAACAGTTAACCAATGAAAGGTTTGTCTGTTATCGTTAAAAGAACTTAACTAAAAAATTTGCACTATACATTAGTTATAAAGGTCCTGAAAAGTACCTTTTGAACTATATGGTGCCAATTGTGCAATTCACATTGCAAAAAGTTCTAACGGGTCTCAAAATGTTTATTAGAGTCTAATAAGTAAATAATAAAAGTATAACAGTTAACCAATGAAAGGTTTGTCTGTTATCGTTAAAAGAACTTAACTAAAAAATTTGCACTATACATTAGTTAGAAAGGTCCTAAAAAGTATTTTGTGAACAATATGGTGCCAAATGTGCAATTCACATTGCAAAAAGTTCTAACTGGTCTCAAAATGTTTATTAGAGTCTAATAAGTAAATAATAAAAGTATAACAGTTAACCAATGAAAGGTTTGTCTGTTATCGTTAAAAGAACTTAACTAAAAAATTTGCACTATACATTAGTTATATAGGTCCTAAAAAGTGCTTTGTGAACTATATGGTGCCAAATGTGCAATTCACATTGCAAAAAGTTCTAACTGGTCTCTAAATGTTTATTAGAGTCTAATAAGTAAATAATAAAAGTATAACAGTTAACCAATGAACGGTTTGTCTGTTATCGTTAAAAGAACTTAACTAAAAAATTTGCACTATACATTAGTTATATAGGTTCTAAAAAGTGCTTTGTGAACTATATGGTGCCAAATGTGCAATTCACATTGCAAAAAGTTCTAACTGGTCTCAAAATGTTTATTAGAGTCTAATAAGTAAATAATAAAAGTATAACAGTTAACCAATGAAAGGTTTGTCTGTTATTGTTAAAAGAACTTAACTAAAAAATTTGCACTATACATTAGTAACATAGGTCCTAAAAAGTACCTTGTGACCAATATGGTGCCAAATGTGCAATTCACATTGCAAAAAGTTCTAACTGGTCTCAAAATGTTTATTAGAGTCTAATAAGTAAATAATAAAAGTATAACAGTTAACCAATGATAGGTTTGTCTGTTATCGTTAAAAGAACTTAACTAAAAAATTTGCACTATACATTAGTTATATAGGTCCTAAAAAGTGCCTTGTGAACTATATGGTGCCAAATGTGCAATTCACATTGCAAAAAGTTCTAACGGGTCTCTAAATGTTTATTAGAGTCTAATAAGTAAATAATAAAAGTATAACAGTTAACCAATAAAAGCTTTGTCTGTTATCGTTAAAAGAACTTAACTAAAAAATTTGCACTATACATTAGTTATATAGGTCCTGAAAAGTACCTTGTGAACTATATGGTGCCAAATGTGCAATTCACATTGCAAAAAGTTTTAACGGGTCTCTAAATGTTTATTAGAGTCTAATAAGTAAATAATAAAAGTATAACAGTTAACCAATGAAAGCTTTGTCTGTTATCGTTAAAAGAACTTAACTAAAAAATTTGCACTATACATTAGTTATATAGGTCCTAAAAAGTACCTTGTGAACAATATGGTGCCAAATGTGCAATTCACATTGCAAAAAGTTCTAACGGGTCTCAAATTGTTTATTAGAGTCTAATAAGTAAATAATAAAAGTATAACAGTTAACCAATAAAAGCTTTGTCTGTTATCGTTAAAAGAACTTAACTAAAAAATTTGCACTATACATTAGTGATATAGGTCCTAAAAAGTGCTTTGTGAACTATATGGTGCCAAATGTGCAATTCACATTGCAAAAAGTTCTAACGGGTCTCAAAATGTTTATTAGAGTCTAATAAGTAAATAATAAAAGTATAACAGTTAACCAATGAAAGGTTTGTCTGTTATCGTTAAAAGAACTTAACTAAAAAATTTGCACTATTCATTAGTTATATAGGTCCTAAAAAGTACCTTGTGAACTATATCGTGCCAAATGTGCAATTCACATTGCAAAAAGTTCTAACGGGTCTCAAAATGTTTATTAGAGTCTAATAAGTACATAATAAAAGTATAACAGTTAACCAATGAAAGGTTTGTCTGTTATCGTTAAAAGAACTTAACTAAAAAATTTGCACTATAAATTATTTTTATATAGGTCCTAAAAAGTACCTTGTGAACTATATGGTGCCAAATGTGCAAATTCACATTGCAAAAAGTTCTAACGGGTCTCAAAATGTTTATTAGAGTCTAATAAGTAAATAATAAAAGTATAACAGTTAACCAATAAAAGGTTTGTCTGTTATCGTTAAAAGAACTTAACTAAAAAATTTGCACTATACATTAGTTATATAGGTCCTAAAAAGTACCTTGTGAACAATATGGTGCCAAACGTGCAATTCACATTGCAAAAAGTTCTAACTGGTCACAAAATGTTTATTAGAGTCTAATAAGTAAATAATAAAAGTATAACAGTTAACCAATGAAAGGTTTGTCTGTTATCGTTAAAAGAACTTAACTAAAAAATTTGCACTATACATTAGTTATATAGGTCCTAAAAAGTGCTTTGTGAACTATATGGTGCCAAATGTGCAATTCACATTGCAAAAAGTTCTAACGGGTCTCAAAATGTTTATTAGAGTCTAATAAGTAAATAATAAAAGTATAACAGTTAACCAATCAACGGTTTGTCTGTTATCGTTAAAAGAACTTAACTAAAAAATTTGCACTATACATTAGTTATATAGGTTCTAAAAAGTGCTTTGTGAACTATATGGTGCCAAATGTGCAATTCACATTGCAAAAAGTTCTAACTGGTCTCAAAATGTTTATTAGAGTCTAATAAGTAAATAATAAAAGTATAACAGTTAACCAATGAAAGGTTTGTCTGTTATTGTTAAAAGAACTTAACTAAAAAATTTGCACTATACATTAGTTACATAGGTCCTAAAAAGTGCCTTGTGAACTATATGGTGCCAAATGTGCAATTCACATTGCAAAAAGTTCTAACTGGTCTCAAAATGTTTATTAGAGTCTAATAAGTAAATAATAAAAGTATAACAGTTAACCAATAAAAGGTTTGTCTGTTATCGTTAAAAGAACTTAACTAAAAAATTTGCACTATACATTAGTTATATAGGTCCTAAAAAGTGCTTTGTGAACTATATGGTGCCAAATGTGCAATTTACATTGCAAAAAGTTCTAACGGGTCTCTAAATGTTTATTAGAGTCTAATAAGTAAATAATAAAAGTATAACAGTTAACCAATGAAAGGTTTGTCTGTTATCGTTAAAAGAACTTAACTAAAAAATTTGCACTATACATTAGTTATATAGGTCCTAAAAAGTGCTTTGTGAACTATATGGTGCCAAATGTGCAATTCACATTGCAAAAAGTTCTAACGGGTCTCTAAATGTTTATTAGAGTCTAATAAGTAAATAATAAAAGTATAACAGTTAACCAATGAACGGTTTGTCTGTTATCGTTAAAAGAACTTAACTAAAAAATTTGCACTATACATTAGTTATATAGGTCCTAAAAAGTGCTTTGTGAACTATATGGTGCCAAATGTGCAATTCACATTGCAAAAAGTTCTAACGGGTCTCAAAATGTTTATTAGAGTCTAATAAGTAAATAATAAAAGTATAACAGTTAAACAATAAAAGCTTTGTCTGTTATCGTTAAAAGAACTTAACTAAAAAATTTGCACTATACATTAGTTATATAGGTCCTAAAAAGTACCTTGTGAAAAATATGGTGCCAAATGTGCAATTCACATTGCAAAAAGTTCTAACTGGTCTCAAAATGTTTATTAGAGTCTAATAAGTAAATAATAAAAGTATAACAGTTAACCAATGAAAGGTTTGTCTGTTATCGTTAAAAGAACTTAACTAAAAAATTTGCACTATACATTAGTTATATAGGTCCTAAAAAGTACCTTGTGAACAATATGGTGCCAAATGTGCAATTCACATTGCAAAAAGTTCTAACTGGTCTCAAAATGTTTATTAGAGTCTAATAAGTAAATAATAAAAGTATAACAGTTAACCAATGAAAGGTTTGTCTGTTATCGTTAAAAGAACTTAACTAAAAAATTTGCACTATACATTAGTTATATAGGTCCTGAAAAGTACCTTTTGAACTATATGGTGCCAATTGTGCAATTCACATTGCAAAAAGTTCTAACGGGTCTCAAAATGTTTATTAGAGTCTAATAAGTAAATAATAAAAGTATAACAGTTAACCAATGAAAGGTTTGTCTGTTATCGTTAAAAGAACTTAACTAAAAAATTTGCACTATACATTAGTTATAAAGGTCCTAAAAAGTATTTTGTGAACAATATGGTGCCAAATGTGCAATTCACATTGCAAAAAGTTCTAACTGGTCTCAAAATGTTTATTAGAGTCTAATAAGTAAATAATAAAAGTATAACAGTTAACCAATGAAAGGTTTGTCTGTTATCGTTAAAAGAACTTAACTAAAAAATTTGCACTATACATTAGTTATATAGGTCCTAAAAAGTGCTTTGTGAACTATATGGTGCCAAATGTGCAATTCACATTGCAAAAAGTTCTAACTGGTCTCTAAATGTTTATTAGAGTCTAATAAGTAAATAATAAAAGTATAACAGTTAACCAATGAACGGTTTGTCTGTTATCGTTAAAAGAACTTAACTAAAAAATTTGCACTATACATTAGTTATATAGGTTCTAAAAAGTGCTTTGTGAACTATATGGTGCCAAATGTGCAATTCACATTGCAAAAAGTTCTAACTGGTCTCAAAATGTTTATTAGAGTCTAATAAGTAAATAATAAAAGTATAACAGTTAACCAATGAAAGGTTTGTCTGTTATTGTTAAAAGAACTTAACTAAAAAATTTGCACTATACATTAGTTACATAGGTCCTAAAAAGTACCTTGTGACCAATATGGTGCCAAATGTGCAATTCACATTGCAAAAAGTTCTAACTGGTCTCAAAATGTTTATTAGAGTCTAATAAGTAAATAATAAAAGTATAACAGTTAACCAATGATAGGTTTGTCTGTTATCGTTAAAAGAACTTAACTAAAAAATTTGCACTATACATTAGTTATATAGGTCCTAAAAAGTGCCTTGTGAACTATATGGTGCCAAATGTGCAATTCACATTGCAAAAAGTTCTAACGGGTCTGTAAATGTTTATTAGAGTCTAATAAGTAAATAATAAAAGTATAACAGTTAACCAATAAAAGCTTTGTCTGTTATCGTTAAAAGAACTTAACTAAAAAATTTGCACTATACATTAGTTATATAGGTCCTGAAAAGTACCTTGTGAACTATATGGTGCCAAATGTGCAATTCACATTGCAAAAAGTTTTAACGGGTCTCTAAATGTTTATTAGAGTCTAATAAGTAAATAATAAAAGTATAACAGTTAACCAATAAAAGCTTTGTCTGTTATCGTTAAAAGAACTTAACTAAAAAATTTGCACTATACATTAGTGATATAGGTCCTAAAAAGTACCTTGTGAACAATATGGTGCCAAATGTGCAATTCACATTGCAAAAAGTTCTAACTGGTCTCAAGATGTTTATTTGAGTCTAATAAGTAAATAATAAAAGTATAACAGTTAACCAATGAAAGGTTTGTCTGTTATCGTTAAAAGAACTTAACTAAAAAATTTGCACTATACATTAGTTATATAGGTCCTAAAAAGTGCTTTGTGAACTATATGGTGCCAAATGTGCAATTCACATTGCAAAAAGTTTTAACGGGTCTCTAAATGTTTATTAGAGTCTAATAAGTAAATAATAAAAGTATAACAGTTAACCAATGAAAGCTTTGTCTGTTATCGTTAAAAGAACTTAACTAAAAAATTTGCACTATACATTAGTTATATAGGTCCTAAAAAGTACCTTGTGAACAATATGGTGCCAAATGTGCAATTCACATTGCAAAAAGTTCTAACGGGTCTCAAATTGTTTATTAGAGTCTAATAAGTAAATAATAAAAGTATAACAGTTAACCAATAAAAGCTTTGTCTGTTATCGTTAAAAGAACTTAACTAAAAAATTTGCACTATACATTAGTGATATAGGTCCTAAAAAGTACCTTGTGAACAATATGGTGCCAAATGTGCAATTCACATTGCAAAAAGTTCTAACTGGTCTCAAGATGTTTATTTGAGTCTAATAAGTAAATAATAAAAGTATAACAGTTAACCAATGAAAGGTTTGTCTGTTATCGTTAAAAGAATTCAACTAAAAAATTTGCACTATACATTAGTTATATAGGTCCTAAAAAGTGCTTTGTGAACTATATGGTGCCAAATGTGCAATTCACATTGCAAAAAGTTCTAACGGGTCTCAAAATGTTTATTAGAGTCTAATAAGTAAATAATAAAAGTATAACAGTTAACCAATGAAAGGTTTGTCTGTTATCGTTAAAAGAACTTAACTAAAAAATTTGCACTATTCATTAGTTATATAGGTCCTAAAAAGTACCTTGTGAACTATATCGTGCCAAATGTGCAATTCACATTGCAAAAAGTTCTAACGGGTCTCAAAATGTTTATTAGAGTCTAATAAGTACATAATAAAAGTATAACAGTTAACCAATGAAAGGTTTGTCTGTTATCGTTAAAAGAACTTAACTAAAAAATTTGCACTATAAATTATTTTTATATAGGTCCTAAAAAGTACCTTGTGAACTATATGGTGCCAAATGTGCAAATTCACATTGCAAAAAGTTCTAACGGGTCTCAAAATGTTTATTAGAGTCTAATAAGTAAATAATAAAAGTATAACAGTTAACCAATAAAAGGTTTGTCTGTTATCGTTAAAAGAACTTAACTAAAAAATTTGCACTATACATTAGTTATATAGGTCCTAAAAAGTACCTTGTGAACAATATGGTGCCAAATGTGCAATTCACATTGCAAAAAGTTCTAACTGGTCACAAAATGTTTATTAGAGTCTAATAAGTAAATAATAAAAGTATAACAGTTAACCAATGAAAGGTTTGTCTGTTATCGTTAAAAGAACTTAACTAAAAAATTTGCACTATACATTAGTTATATAGGTCCTAAAAAGTGCTTTGTGAACTATATGGTGCCAAATGTGCAATTCACATTGCAAAAAGTTCTAACGGGTCTCTAAATGTTTATTAGAGTCTAATAAGTAAATAATAAAAGTATAACAGTTAACCAATCAACGGTTTGTCTGTTATCGTTAAAAGAACTTAACTAAAAAATTTGCACTATACATTAGTTATATAGGTTCTAAAAAGTGCTTTGTGAACTATATGGTGCCAAATGTGCAATTCACATTGCAAAAATTCTAACTGGTCTCAAAATGTTTATTAGAGTCTAATAAGTAAATAATAAAAGTATAACAGTTAACCAATGAAAGGTTTGTCTGTTATTGTTAAAAGAACTTAACTAAAAAATTTGCACTATACATTAGTTACATAGGTCCTAAAAAGTACCTTGTGAACAATATGGTGCCAAATGTGCAATTCACATTGCAAAAAGTTCTAACTGGTCTCAAAATGTTTATTAGAGTCTAATAAGTAAATAATAAAAGTATAACAGTTAACCAATAAAAGGTTTGTCTGTTATCGTTAAAAGAACTTAACTAAAAAATTTGCACTATACATTAGTTATATAGGTCCTAAAAAGTGCTTTGTGAACTATATGGTGCCAAATGTGCAATTTACATTGCAAAAAGTTCTAACGGGTCTCTAAATGTTTATTAGAGTCTAATAAGTAAATAATAAAAGTATAACAGTTAACCAATGAAAGGTTTGTCTGTTATCGTTAAAAGAACTTAACTAAAAAATTTGCACTATACATTAGTTATATAGGTCCTAAAAAGTGCTTTGTGAACTATATGGTGCCAAATGTGCAATTCACATTGCAAAAAGTTCTAACGGGTCTCTAAATGTTTATTAGAGTCTAATAAGTAAATAATAAAAGTATAACAGTTAACCAATGAACGGTTTGTCTGTTATCGTTAAAAGAACTTAACTAAAAAATTTGCACTATACATTAGTTATATAGGTCCTAAAAAGTGCTTTGTGAACTATATGGTGCCAAATGTGCAATTCACATTGCAAAAAGTTCTAACGGGTCTCAAATTGTTTATTAGAGTCTAATAAGTAAATAATAAAAGTATAACAGTTAACCAATGAAAGCTTTGTCTGTTATCGTTAAAAGAACTTAACTAAAAAATTTGCACTATACATTAGTGATATAGGTCCTAAAAAGTACCTTGTGAACAATATGGTGCCAAATGTGCAATTCACATTGCAAAAAGTTCTAACTGGTCTCAAGATGTTTATTTGAGTCTAATAAGTAAATAATAAAAGTATAACAGTTAACCAATGAAAGGTTTGTCTGTTACCGTTAAAAGAACTTAACTAAAAAATTTGCACTATACATTAGTTATATAGGTCCTAAAAAGTGCTTTGTGAACTATATGGTGCCAAATGTGCAATTCACATTGCAAAAAGTTCTAACGGGTCTCAAAATGTTTATTAGAGTCTAATAAGTAAATAATAAAAGTATAACAGTTAACCAATGAAAGGTTTGTCTGTTATCGTTAAAAGAACTTAACTAAAAAATTTGCACTATACATTAGTTATATAGGTCCTAAAAAGTACCTTGTGAACAATATGGTGCCAAATGTGCAATTCACATTGCAAAAAGTTCTAACGGGTCTCAAATTGTTTATTAGAGTCTAATAAGTAAATAATAAAAGTATAACAGTTAACCAATAAAAGCTTTGTCTGTTATCGTTAAAAGAACTTAACTAAAAAATTTGCACTATACATTAGTGATATAGGTCCTAAAAAGTACCTTGTGAACAATATGGTGCCAAATGTGCAATTCACATTGCAAAAAGTTCTAACTGGTCTCAAGATGTTTATTTGAGTCTAATAAGTAAATAATAAAAGTATAACAGTTAACCAATGAAAGGTTTGTCTGTTATCGTTAAAAGAACTTAACTAAAAAATTTGCACTATACATTAGTTATATAGGTCCTAAAAAGTGCTTTGTGAACTATATGGTGCCAAATGTGCAATTCACATTGCAAAAAGTTCTAACGGGTCTCAAAATGTTTATTAGAGTCTAATAAGTAAATAATAAAAGTATAACAGTTAACCAATGAAAGGTTTGTCTGTTATCGTTAAAAGAACTTAACTAAAAAATTTGCACTATTCATTAGTTATATAGGTCCTAAAAAGTACCTTGTGAACTATATGGTGCCAAATGTGCAATTCACATTGCAAAAAGTTCTAACGGGTCTCAAAATGTTTATTAGAGTCTAATAAGTAAATAATAAAAGTATAACAGTTAACCAATAAAAGGTTTGTCTGTTATCGTTAAAAGAACTTAACTAAAAAATTTGCACTATACATTAGTTATATAGGTCCTAAAAAGTACCTTGTGAACAATATGGTGCCAAATGTGCAATTCACATTGCAAAAAGTTCTAACTGGTCACAAAATGTTTATTAGAGTCTAATAAGTAAATAATAAAAGTATAACAGTTAACCAATGAAAGCTTTGTCTGTTATCGTTAAAAGAACTTAACTAAAAAATTTGCACTATACATTAGTTATATAGGTCCTAAAAAGTACCTTGTGAACTATATGGTGCCAAATGTGCAATTCACATTGCAAAAATTTCTAACGGGTCTCAAAATGTTTATTAGAGTCTAATAAGTAAATAATAAAAGTATAACAGTTAACCAATAAAAGCTTTGTCTGTTATCGTTAAAAGAACTTAACTAAAAAATTTGCACTATACATTAGTGATATAGGTCCTAAAAAGTACCTTGTGAACAATATGGTGCCAAATGTGCAATTCACATTGCAAAAAGTTCTAATTGGTCTCAAGATGTTTATTAGAGTCTAATAAGTAAATAATAAAAGTATAACAGTTAACCAATGAAAGGTTTGTCTGTTATCGTTAAAAGAACTTAACTAAAAAATTTGCACTATACATTAGTTATATAGGTCCTAAAAAGTGCTTTGTGAACTATATGGTGCCAAATGTGCAATTCACATTGCAAAAAGTTCTAACGGGTCTCTAAATGTTTATTAGAGTCTAATAAGTAAATAATAAAAGTATAACAGTTAACCAATGAACGGTTTGTCTGTTATCGTTAAAAGAACTTAACTAAAAAATTTGCACTATACATTAGTTATATAGGTCCTAAAAAGTGCTTTGTGAACTATATGGTGCCAAATGTGCAATTCACATTGCAAAAAGTTCTAACGGGTCTCAAATTGTTTATTAGAGTCTAATAAGTAAATAATAAAAGTATAACAGTTAACCAATAAAAGCTTTGTCTGTTATCGTTAAAAGAACTTAACTAAAAAATTTGCACTATACATTAGTGATATAGGTCCTAAAAAGTACCTTGTGAACAATATGGTGCCAAATGTGCAATTCACATTGCAAAAAGTTCTAACTGGTCTCAAGATGTTTATTTGAGTCTAATAAGTAAATAATAAAAGTATAACAGTTAACCAATGAAAGGTTTGTCTGTTATCGTTAAAAGAACTTAACTAAAAAATTTGCACTATACATTAGTTATATAGGTCCTAAAAAGTGCTTTGTGAACTATATGGTGCCAAATGTGCAATTCACATTGCAAAAAGTTCTAACGGGTCTCAAAATGTTTATTAGAGTCTAATAAGTAAATAATAAAAGTATAACAGTTAACCAATGAAAGGTTTGTCTGTTATCGTTAAAAGAACTTAACTAAAAAATTTGCACTATACATTAGTTATATAGGTCCTAAAAAGTACCTTGTGAACAATATGGTGCCAAATGTGCAATTCACATTGCAAAAAGTTCTAACGGGTCTCAAATTGTTTATTAGAGTCTAATAAGTAAATAATAAAAGTATAACAGTTAACCAATAAAAGCTTTGTCTGTTATCGTTAAAAGAACTTAACTAAAAAATTTGCACTATACATTAGTGATATAGGTCCTAAAAAGTACCTTGTGAATAATATGGTGCCAAATGTGCAATTCACATTGCAAAAAGTTCTAACTGGTCTCAAGATGTTTATTTGAGTCTAATAAGTAAATAATAAAAGTATAACAGTTAACCAATGAAAGGTTTGTCTGTTATCGTTAAAAGAACTTAACTAAAAAATTTGCACTATACATTAGTTATATAGGTCCTAAAAAGTGCTTTGTGAACTATATGGTGCCAAATGTGCAATTCACATTGCAAAAAGTTCTAACGGGTCTCAAAATGTTTATTAGAGTCTAATAAGTAAATAATAAAAGTATAACAGTTAACCAATGAAAGGTTTGTCTGTTATCGTTAAAAGAACTTAACTAAAAAATTTGCACTATTCATTAGTTATATAGGTCCTAAAAAGTACCTTGTGAACTATATGGTGCCAAATGTGCAATTCACATTGCAAAAAGTTCTAACGGGTCTCAAAATGTTTATTAGAGTCTAATAAGTAAATAATAAAAGTATAACAGTTAACCAATAAAAGGTTTGTCTGTTATCGTTAAAAGAACTTAACTAAAAAATTTGCACTATACATTAGTTATATAGGTCCTAAAAAGTACCTTGTGAACAATATGGTGCCAAATGTGCAATTCACATTGCAAAAAGTTCTAACTGGTCACAAAATGTTTATTAGAGTCTAATAAGTAAATAATAAAAGTATAACAGTTAAGCAATGAAAGCTTTGTCTGTTATCGTTAAAAGAACTTAACTAAAAAATTTGCACTATACATTAGTTATATAGGTCCTAAAAAGTACCTTGTGAACTATATGGTGCCAAATGTGCAATTCACATTGCAAAAATTTCTAACGGGTCTCAAAATGTTTATTAGAGTCTAATAAGTAAATAATAAAAGTATAACAGTTAACCAATAAAAGCTTTGTCTGTTATCGTTAAAAGAACTTAACTAAAAAATTTGCACTATACATTAGTGATATAGGTCCTAAAAAGTACCTTGTGAACAATATGGTGCCAAATGTGCAATTCACATTGCAAAAAGTTCTAATTGGTCTCAAGATGTTTATTTGAGTCTAATAAGTAAATAATAAAAGTATAACAGTTAACCAATGAAAGGTTTGTCTGTTATCGTTAAAAGAACTTAACTAAAAAATTTGCACTATTCATTAGTTATATAGGTCCTAAAAAGTACCTTGTGAACTATATGGTGCCAAATGTGCAATTCACATTGCAAAAAGTTCTAACGGGTCTCAAAATGTTTATTAGAGTCTAATAAGTACATAATAAAAGTATAACAGTTAACCAATGAAAGGTTTGTCTGTTATCGTTAAAAGAACTTAACTAAAAAATTTGCACTATAAATTATTTTTATATAGGTCCTAAAAAGTACCTTGTGAACTATATGGTGCCAAATGTGCAATTCACTTTGCAAAAAGTTCTAACCGGTCTCTAAATGTTTATTAGAGTCTAATAAGTAAATAATAAAAGTATAACAGTTAACCAATGAAAGGTTTGTCTGTTATCGTTAAAAGAACTTAACTAAAAAATTTGCACTATACATTAGTTATATAGGTCCTAAAAAGTACCTTGTGAACAATATGGTGCCAAATGTGCAATTCACATTGCAAAAAGTTCTAACTGGTCTCTAAATGTTTATTAGAGTCTAATAAGTAAATAATAAAAGTATAACAGTTAACCAATGAAAGGTTTGTCTGTTATCGTTAAAAGAACTTAACTAAAAAATTTGCACTATACATTAGTTATATAGGTCCTAAAAAGTGCTTTGTGAACTATATGGTGCCAAATGTGCAATTCACATTGCAAAAAGTTCTAACTGGTCTCATAAATGTTTATTAGAGTCTAATAAGTAAATAATAAAAGTATAACAGTTAACCAATGAAAGGTTTGTCTGTTATCGTTAAAAGAACTTAACTAAAAAATTTGCACTATACATTAGTTATATAGGTCCTAAAAAGTGCTTTGTGAACTATATGGTGCCAAATGTGCAATTCACATTGCAAAAAGTTCTAACGGGTCTCTAAATGTTTATTAGAGTCTAATAAGTAAATAATAAAAGTATAACAGTTAACCAATCAACGGTTTGTCTGTTATCGTTAAAAGAACTTAACTAAAAAATTTGCACTATACATTAGTTATATAGGTCCTAAAAAGTACCTTGTGAACAATATGGTGCCAAATGTGCAATTCACATTGCAAAAAGTTCTAACTGGTCTCAAAATGTTTATTAGAGTCTAATAAGTAAATAATAAAAGTATAACAGTTAACCAATGAAAGGTTTGTCTGTTATCGTTAAAAGAACTTAACTAAAAAATTTGCACTATACATTAGTTATATAGGTCCTAAAAAGTATTTTGTGAACAATATGGTGCCAAATGTGCAATTCACATTGCAAAAAGTTCTAACTGGTCTCAAAATGTTTATTAGAGTCTAATAAGTAAATAATAAAAGTATAACAGTTAACCAATGAAAGGTTTGTCTGTTATCGTTAAAAGAACTTAACTAAAAAATTTGCACTATACATTAGTTATATAGGTCCTGAAAAGTACCTTTTGAACTATATGGTGCCAAATGTGCAATTCACATTGCAAAAAGTTCTAACGGGTCTCAAAATGTTTATTAGAGTCTAATAAGTAAATAATAAAAGTATAACAGTTAACCAATGAAAGGTTTGTCTGTTATCGTTAAAAGAACTTAACTAAAAAATTTGCACTATACATTAGTTATATAGGTCCTAAAAAGTATTTTGTGAACAATATGGTGCCAAATGTGCAATTCACATTGCAAAAAGTTCTAACTGGTCTCATAAATGTTTATTAGAGTCTAATAAGTAAATAATAAAAGTATAACAGTTAACCAATGAAAGGTTTGTCTGTTATCGTTAAAAGAACTTAACTAAAAAATTTGCACTATACA
Organism: Clavelina lepadiformis; assembly: GCF_947623445.1. Classification (NCBI taxonomy): domain Eukaryota; kingdom Metazoa; phylum Chordata; class Ascidiacea; order Aplousobranchia; family Clavelinidae; genus Clavelina; species Clavelina lepadiformis. The sequence continues at coordinate 11,947,194 of NC_135242.1, read as the reverse complement.
TTAGTTATATAGGTCCTAAAAAGTGCTTTGTGAACTATATGGTGCCAAATGTGCAATTCACATTGCAAAAAGTTCTAACGGGTCTCTAAATGTTTATTAGAGTCTAATAAGTAAATAATAAAAGTATAACAGTTAACCAATCAACGGTTTGTCTGTTATCGTTAAAAGAACTTAACTAAAAAATTTGCACTATACATTAGTTATATAGGTTCTAAAAAGTGCTTTGTGAACTATATGGTGCCAAATGTGCAATTCACATTGCAAAAAGTTCTAACTGGTCTCAAAATGTTTATTAGAGTCTAATAAGTAAATAATAAAAGTATAACAGTTAACCAATGAAAGGTTTGTCTGTTATTGTTGAAAGAACTTAACTAAAAAATTTGCACTATACATTAGTTACATAGGTCCTAAAAAGTACCTTGTGAACAATATGGTGCCAAATGTGCAATTCACATTGCAAAAAGTTCTAACTGGTCTCAAAATGTTTATTAGAGTCTAATAAGTAAATAATAAAAGTATAACAGTTAACCAATAAAAGGTTTGTCTGTTATCGTTAAAAGAACTTAACTAAAAAATTTGCACTATACATTAGTTATATAGGTCCTAAAAAGTGCTTTGTGAACTATATGGTGCCAAATGTGCAATTTACATTGCAAAAAGTTCTAACGGGTCTCTAAATGTTTATTAGAGTCTAATAAGTAAATAATAAAAGTATAACAGTTAACCAATGAAAGGTTTGTCTGTTATCGTTAAAAGAACTTAACTAAAAAATTTGCACTATACATTAGTTATATAGGTCCTAAAAAGTGCTTTGTGAACTATATGGTGCCAAATGTGCAATTCACATTGCAAAAAGTTCTAACTGGTCTCAAAATGTTTATTAGAGTCTAATAAGTAAATAATAAAAGTATAACAGTTAACCAATGAAAGGTTTGTCTGTTATCGTTAAAAGAACTTAACTAAAAAATTTGCACTATACATTAGTTATATAGGTCCTAAAAAGTGCTTTGTGAACTATATGGTGCCAAATGTGCAATTCACATTGCAAAAAGTTCTAACGGGTCTCTAAATGTTTATTAGAGTCTAATAAGTAAATAATAAAAGTATAACAGTTAACCAATCAACGGTTTGTCTGTTATCGTTAAAAGAACTTAACTAAAAAATTTGCACTATACATTAGTTATATAGGTTCTAAAAAGTGCTTTGTGAACTATATGGTGCCAAATGTGCAATTCACATTGCAAAAAGTTCTAACTGGTCTCAAAATGTTTATTAGAGTCTAATAAGTAAATAATAAAAGTATAACAGTTAACCAATGAAAGGTTTGTCTGTTATTGTTGAAAGAACTTAACTAAAAAATTTGCACTATACATTAGTTACATAGGTCCTAAAAAGTACCTTGTGAACAATATGGTGCCAAATGTGCAATTCACATTGCAAAAAGTTCTAACTGGTCTCAAAATGTTTATTAGAGTCTAATAAGTAAATAATAAAAGTATAACAGTTAACCAATAAAAGGTTTGTCTGTTATCGTTAAAAGAACTTAACTAAAAAATTTGCACTATACATTAGTTATATAGGTCCTAAAAAGTGCTTTGTGAACTATATGGTGCCAAATGTGCAATTTACATTGCAAAAAGTTCTAACGGGTCTCTAAATGTTTATTAGAGTCTAATAAGTAAATAATAAAAGTATAACAGTTAACCAATGAAAGGTTTGTCTGTTATCGTTAAAAGAACTTAACTAAAAAATTTGCACTATACATTAGTTATATAGGTCCTAAAAAGTGCTTTGTGAACTATATGGTGCCAAATGTGCAATTCACATTGCAAAAAGTTCTAACTGGTCTCAAAATGTTTATTAGAGTCTAATAAGTAAATAATAAAAGTATAACAGTTAACCAATGAAAGGTTTGTCTGTTATCGTTAAAAGAACTTAACTAAAAAATTTGCACTATACATTAGTTATATAGGTCCTAAAAAGTGCTTTGTGAACTATATGGTGCCAAATGTGCAATTCACATTGCAAAAAGTTCTAACGGGTTTCTAAATGTTTATTAGAGTCTAATAAGTAAATAATAAAAGTATAACAGTTAACCAATGAAAGGTTTGTCTGTTATCGTTAAAAGAACTTAACTAAAAAATTTGCACTATACATTAGTTATATAGGTCCTAAAAAGTGCCTTGTGAACTATATGGTGCCAAATGTGCAATTCACATTGCAAAAAGTTCTAACGGGTCTCAAAATGTTTATTAGAGTCTAATAAGTAAATAATAAAAGTATAACAGTTAACCAATGAAAGGTTTGTCTGTTATCGTTAAAAGAACTTAACTAAAAAATTTGCACTATACATTAGTTATATAGGTCCTAAAAAGTGCTTTGTGAACTATATGGTGCCAAATGTGCAATTCACATTGCAAAAAGTTCTAACGGGTCTCTAAATGTTTATTAGAGTCTAATAAGTAAATAATAAAAGTATAACAGTTAACCAATGAACGGTTTGTCTGTTATCGTTAAAAGAACTTAACTAAAAAATTTGCACTATACATTAGTTACATAGGTCCTAAAAAGTACCTTGTGAACTATATGGTGCCAAATGTGCAATTCACATTGCAAAAAGTTCTAACGGGTCTCAAAATGTTTATTAGAGTCTAATAAGTAAATAATAAAAGTATAACAGTTAACCAATGAAAGGTTTGTCTGTTATCGTTAAAAGAACTTAACTAAAAAATTTGCACTATACATTAGTTATATAGGTCCTAAAAAGTGCTTTGTGAACTATATGGTGCCAAATGTGCAATTCACATTGCAAAAAGTTCTAACGGGTCTCTAAATGTTTATTAGAGTCTAATAAGTAAATAATAAAAGTATAACAGTTAACCAATCAACGGTTTGTCTGTTATCGTTAAAAGAACTTAACTAAAAAATTTGCACTATACATTAGTTATATAGGTTCTAAAAAGTGCTTTGTGAACTATATGGTGCCAAATGTGCAATTCACATTGCAAAAAGTTCTAACTGGTCTCAAAATGTTTATTAGAGTCTAATAAGTAAATAATAAAAGTATAACAGTTAACCAATGAAAGGTTTGTCTGTTATTGTTGAAAGAACTTAACTAAAAAATTTGCACTATACATTAGTTACATAGGTCCTAAAAAGTACCTTGTGAACAATATGGTGCCAAATGTGCAATTCACATTGCAAAAAGTTCTAACTGGTCTCAAAATGTTTATTAGAGTCTAATAAGTAAATAATAAAAGTATAACAGTTAACCAATAAAAGGTTTGTCTGTTATCGTTAAAAGAACTTAACTAAAAAATTTGCACTATACATTAGTTATATAGGTCCTAAAAAGTGCTTTGTGAACTATATGGTGCCAAATGTGCAATTTACATTGCAAAAAGTTCTAACGGGTCTCTAAATGTTTATTAGAGTCTAATAAGTAAATAATAAAAGTATAACAGTTAACCAATGAAAGGTTTGTCTGTTATCGTTAAAAGAACTTAACTAAAAAATTTGCACTATACATTAGTTATATAGGTCCTAAAAAGTGCTTTGTGAACTATATGGTGCCAAATGTGCAATTCACATTGCAAAAAGTTCTAACTGGTCTCAAAATGTTTATTAGAGTCTAATAAGTAAATAATAAAAGTATAACAGTTAACCAATGAAAGGTTTGTCTGTTATCGTTAAAAGAACTTAACTAAAAAATTTGCACTATACATTAGTTATATAGGTCCTAAAAAGTGCTTTGTGAACTATATGGTGCCAAATGTGCAATTCACATTGCAAAAAGTTCTAACGGGTTTCTAAATGTTTATTAGAGTCTAATAAGTAAATAATAAAAGTATAACAGTTAACCAATGAAAGGTTTGTCTGTTATCGTTAAAAGAACTTAACTAAAAAATTTGCACTATACATTAGTTATATAGGTCCTAAAAAGTGCCTTGTGAACTATATGGTGCCAAATGTGCAATTCACATTGCAAAAAGTTCTAACGGGTCTCAAAATGTTTATTAGAGTCTAATAAGTAAATAATAAAAGTATAACAGTTAACCAATGAAAGGTTTGTCTGTTATCGTTAAAAGAACTTAACTAAAAAATTTGCACTATACATTAGTTATATAGGTCCTAAAAAGTGCTTTGTGAACTATATGGTGCCAAATGTGCAATTCACATTGCAAAAAGTACTAACGGGTCTCTAAATGTTTATTAGAGTCTAATAAGTAAATAATAAAAGTATAACAGTTAACCAATGAACGGTTTGTCTGTTATCGTTAAAAGAACTTAACTAAAAAATTTGCACTATACATTAGTTACATAGGTCCTAAAAAGTACCTTGTGAACTATATGGTGCCAAATGTGCAATTCACATTGCAAAAAGTTCTAACGGGTCTCAAAATGTTTATTAGAGTCTAATAAGTAAATAATAAAAGTATAACAGTTAACCAATGAAAGGTTTGTCTGTTATCGTTAAAAGAACTTAACTAAAAAATTTGCACTATACATTAGTTATATAGGTCCTAAAAAGTGCTTTGTGAACTATATGGTGCCAAATGTGCAATTCACATTGCAAAAAGTTCTAACGGGTCTCTAAATGTTTATTAGAGTCTAATAAGTAAATAATAAAAGTATAACAGTTAACCAATCAACGGTTTGTCTGTTATCGTTAAAAGAACTTAACTAAAAAATTTGCACTATACATTAGTTATATAGGTCCTAAAAAGTACCTTGTGAAAAATATGGTGCCAAATGTGCAATTCACATTGCAAAAAGTTCTAACTGGTCTCAAAATGTTTATTAGAGTCTAATAAGTAAATAATAAAAGTATAACAGTTAACCAATGAAAGGTTTGTCTGTTATCGTTAAAAGAACTTAACTAAAAAATTTGCACTATACATTAGTTATATAGGTCCTAAAAAGTATTTTGTGAACAATATGGTGCCAAATGTGCAATTCACATTGCAAAAAGTTCTAACTGGTCTCAAAATGTTTATTAGAGTCTAATAAGTAAATAATAAAAGTATAACAGTTAACCAATGAAAGGTTTGTCTGTTATCGTTAAAAGAACTTAACTAAAAAATTTGCACTATACATTAGTTATATAGGTCCTGAAAAGTACCTTTTGAACTATATGGTGCCAATTGTGCAATTCACATTGCAAAAAGTTCTAACGGGTCTCAAAATGTTTATTAGAGTCTAATAAGTAAATAATAAAAGTATAACAGTTAACCAATGAAAGGTTTGTCTGTTATCGTTAAAAGAACTTAACTAAAAAATTTGCACTATACATTAGTTAGAAAGGTCCTAAAAAGTATTTTGTGAACAATATGGTGCCAAATGTGCAATTCACATTGCAAAAAGTTCTAACTGGTCTCAAGATGTTTATTAGAGTCTAATAAGTAAATAATAAAAGTATAACAGTTAACCAATGAAAGGTTTGTCTGTTATCGTTAAAAGAACTTAACTAAAAAATTTGCACTATACATTAGTTATATAGGTTCTAAAAAGTGCTTTGTGAACTATATGGTGCCAAATGTGCAATTCACATTGCAAAAAGTTCTAACTGGTCTCAAAATGTTTATTAGAGTCTAATAAGTAAATAATAAAAGTATAACAGTTAACCAATGAAAGGTTTGTCTGTTATTGTTAAAAGAACTTAACTAAAAAATTTGCACTATACATTAGTTACATAGGTCCTAAAAAGTACCTTGTGACCAATATGGTGCCAAATGTGCAATTCACATTGCAAAAAGTTCTAACTGGTCTCAAAATGTTTATTAGAGTCTAATAAGTAAATAATAAAAGTATAACAGTTAACCAATGATAGGTTTGTCTGTTATCGTTAAAAGAACTTAACTAAAAAATTTGCACTATACATTAGTTATATAGGTCCTAAAAAGTGCCTTGTGAACTATATGGTGCCAAATGTGCAATTCACATTGCAAAAAGTTCTAACGGGTCTCTAAATGTTTATTAGAGTCTAATAAGTAAATAATAAAAGTATAACAGTTAACCAATAAAAGCTTTGTCTGTTATCGTTAAAAGAACTTAACTAAAAAATTTGCACTATACATTAGTTATATAGGTCCTGAAAAGTACCTTGTGAACTATATGGTGCCAAATGTGCAATTCACATTGCAAAAAGTTTTAACGGGTCTCTAAATGTTTATTAGAGTCTAATAAGTAAATAATAAAAGTATAACAGTTAACCAATGAAAGCTTTGTCTGTTATCGTTAAAAGAACTTAACTAAAAAATTTGCACTATACATTAGTGATATAGGTCCTAAAAAGTACCTTGTGAACAATATGGTGCCAAATGTGCAATTCACATTGCAAAAAGTTCTAACGGGTCTCTAAATGTTTATTAGAGTCTAATAAGTAAATAATAAAAGTATAACAGTTAACCAATGAAAGGTTTGTCTGTTATCGTTAAAAGAACTTAACTAAAAAATTTGCACTATACATTAGTTATATAGGTCCTAAAAAGTACCTTGTGAACAATATGGTGCCAAATGTGCAATTCACATTGCAAAAAGTTCTAACTGGTCTCAAAATGTTTATTAGAGTCTAATAAGTAAATAATAAAAGTATAACAGTTAACCAATGAAAGGTTTGTCTGTTATCGTTAAAAGAACTTAACTAAAAAATTTGCACTATACATTAGTTATATAGGTCCTAAAAAGTATTTTGTGAACAATATGGTGCCAAATGTGCAATTCACATTGCAAAAAGTTCTAACTGGTCTCAAAATGTTTATTAGAGTCTAATAAGTAAATAATAAAAGTATAACAGTTAACCAATGAAAGGTTTGTCTGTTATCGTTAAAAGAACTTAACTAAAAAATTTGCACTATACATTAGTTATATAGGTCCTGAAAAGTACCTTTTGAACTATATGGTGCCAAATGTGCAATTCACATTGCAAAAAGTTCTAACGGGTCTCAAAATGTTTATTAGAGTCTAATAAGTAAATAATAAAAGTATAACAGTTAACCAATGAAAGGTTTGTCTGTTATCGTTAAAAGAACTTAACTAAAAAATTTGCACTATACATTAGTTATATAGGTCCTAAAAAGTATTTTGTGAACAATATGGTGCCAAATGTGCAATTCACATTGCAAAAAGTTCTAACTGGTCTCATAAATGTTTATTAGAGTCTAATAAGTAAATAATAAAAGTATAACAGTTAACCAATGAAAGGTTTGTCTGTTATCGTTAAAAGAACTTAACTAAAAAATTTGCACTATACATTAGTTATATAGGTCCTAAAAAGTGCTTTGTGAACTATATGGTGCCAAATGTGCAATTCACATTGCAAAAAGTTCTAACGGGTCTCTAAATGTTTATTAGAGTCTAATAAGTAAATAATAAAAGTATAACAGTTAACCAATCAACGGTTTGTCTGTTATCGTTAAAAGAACTTAACTAAAAAATTTGCACTATACATTAGTTATATAGGTTCTAAAAAGTGCTTTGTGAACTATATGGTGCCAAATGTGCAATTCACATTGCAAAAAGTTCTAACTGGTCTCAAAATGTTTATTAGAGTCTAATAAGTAAATAATAAAAGAATAACAGTTAACCAATGAAAGGTTTGTCTGTTATTGTTAAAAGAACTTAACTAAAAAATTTGCACTATACATTAGTTACATAGGTCCTAAAAAGTACCTTGTGAACAATATGGTGCCAAATGTGCAATTCACATTGCAAAAAGTTCTAACTGGTCTCAAAATGTTTATTAGAGTCTAATAAGTAAATAATAAAAGTATAACAGTTAACCAATAAAAGGTTTGTCTGTTATCGTTAAAAGAACTTAACTAAAAAATTTGCACTATACATTAGTTATATAGGTCCTAAAAAGTGCTTTGTGAACTATATGGTGCCAAATGTGCAATTTACATTGCAAAAAGTTCTAACGGGTCTCTAAATGTTTATTAGAGTCTAATAAGTAAATAATAAAAGTATAACAGTTAACCAATAAAAGGTTTGTCTGTTATCGTTAAAAGAACTTAACTAAAAAATTTGCACTATACATTAGTTATATAGGTCCTAAAAAGTGCTTTGTGAACTATATGGTGCCAAATGTGCAATTTACATTGCAAAAAGTTCTAACGGGTCTCTAAATGTTTATTAGAGTCTAATAAGTAAATAATAAAAGTATAACAGTTAACCAATGAAAGGTTTGTCTGTTATCGTTAAAAGAACTTAACTAAAAAATTTGCACTATACATTAGTTATATAGGTCCTAAAAAGTGCTTTGTGAACTATATGGTGCCAAATGTGCAATTCACATTGCAAAAAGTTCTAACTGGTCTCAAAATGTTTATTAGAGTCTAATAAGTAAATAATAAAAGTATAACAGTTAACCAATGAAAGGTTTGTCTGTTATCGTTAAAAGAACTTAACTAAAAAATTTGCACTATACATTAGTTATATAGGTCCTAAAAAGTGCTTTGTGAACTATATGGTGCCAAATGTGCAATTTACATTGCAAAAAGTTCTAACGGGTCTCTAAATGTTTATTAGAGTCTAATAAGTAAATAATAAAAGTATAACAGTTAACCAATGAAAGGTTTGTCTGTTATCGTTAAAAGAACTTAACTAAAAAATTTGCACTATACATTAGTTATATAGGTCCTAAAAAGTGCTTTGTGAACTATATGGTGCCAAATGTGCAATTCACATTGCAAAAAGTTCTAACTGGTCTCAAAATGTTTATTAGAGTCTAATAAGTAAATAATAAAAGTATAACAGTTAACCAATGAAAGGTTTGTCTGTTATCGTTAAAAGAACTTAACTAAAAAATTTGCACTATACATTAGTTATATAGGTCCTAAAAAGTGCCTTGTGAACTATATGGTGCCAAATGTGCAATTCACATTGCAAAAAGTTCTAACGGGTCTCAAAATGTTTATTAGAGTCTAATAAGTAAATAATAAAAGTATAACAGTTAACCAATGAAAGGTTTGTCTGTTATCGTTAAAAGAACTTAACTAAAAAATTTGCACTATACATTAGTTATATAGGTCCTAAAAAGTGCTTTGTGAACTATATGGTGCCAAATGTGCAATTCACATTGCAAAAAGTTCTAACGGGTCTCTAAATGTTTATTAGAGTCTAATAAGTAAATAATAAAAGTATAACAGTTAACCAATGAACGGTTTGTCTGTTATCGTTAAAAGAACTTAACTAAAAAATTTGCACTATACATTAGTTATATAGGTCCTAAAAAGTACCTTGTGAACTATATGGTGCCAAATGTGCAATTCACATTGCAAAAAGTTCTAACGGGTCTCAAAATGTTTATTAGAGTCTAATAAGTAAATAATAAAAGTATAACAGTTAACCAATGAAAGGTTTGTCTGTTATCGTTAAAAGAACTTAACTAAAAAATTTGCACTATACATTAGTTATATAGGTCCTAAAAAGTGCTTTGTGAACTATATGGTGCCAAATGTGCAATTCACATTGCAAAAAGTTCTAACGGGTCTCTAAATGTTTATTAGAGTCTAATAAGTAAATAATAAAAGTATAACAGTTAACCAATGAACGGTTTGTCTGTTATCGTTAAAAGAACTTAACTAAAAAATTTGCACTATACATTAGTTATATAGGTCCTAAAAAGTACCTTGTGAAAAATATGGTGCCAAATGTGCAATTCACATTGCAAAAAGTTCTAACTGGTCTCAAAATGTTTATTAGAGTCTAATAAGTAAATAATAAAAGTATAACAGTTAACCAATGAAAGGTTTGTCTGTTATCGTTAAAAGAACTTAACTAAAAAATTTGCACTATACATTAGTTATATAGGTCCTAAAAAGTATTTTGTGAACAATATGGTGCCAAATGTGCAATTCACATTGCAAAAAGTTCTAACTGGTCTCAAAATGTTTATTAGAGTCTAATAAGTAAATAATAAAAGTATAACAGTTAACCAATGAAAGGTTTGTCTGTTATCGTTAAAAGAACTTAACTAAAAAATTTGCACTATACATTAGTTATATAGGTCCTGAAAAGTACCTTTTGAACTATATGGTGCCAATTGTGCAATTCACATTGCAAAAAGTTCTAACGGGTCTCAAAATGTTTATTAGAGTCTAATAAGTAAATAATAAAAGTATAACAGTTAACCAATGAAAGGTTTGTCTGTTATCGTTAAAAGAACTTAACTAAAAAATTTGCACTATACATTAGTTAGAAAGGTCCTAAAAAGTATTTTGTGAACAATATGGTGCCAAATGTGCAATTCACATTGCAAAAAGTTCTAACTGGTCTCAAAATGTTTATTAGAGTCTAATAAGTAAATAATAAAAGTATAACAGTTAACCAATGAAAGGTTTGTCTGTTATCGTTAAAAGAACTTAACTAAAAAATTTGCACTATACATTAGTTATATAGGTCCTAAAAAGTGCTTTGTGAACTATATGGTGCCAAATGTGCAATTCACATTGCAAAAAGTTCTAACTGGTCTCTAAATGTTTATTAGAGTCTAATAAGTAAATAATAAAAGTATAACAGTTAACCAATGAACGGTTTGTCTGTTATCGTTAAAAGAACTTAACTAAAAAATTTGCACTATACATTAGTTATATAGGTTCTAAAAAGTGCTTTGTGAACTATATGGTGCCAAATGTGCAATTCACATTGCAAAAAGTTCTAACTGGTCTCAAAATGTTTATTAGAGTCTAATAAGTAAATAATAAAAGTATAACAGTTAACCAATGAAAGGTTTGTCTGTTATTGTTAAAAGAACTTAACTAAAAAATTTGCACTATACATTAGTTACATAGGTCCTAAAAAGTACCTTGTGACCAATATGGTGCCAAATGTGCAATTCACATTGCAAAAAGTTCTAACTGGTCTCAAAATGTTTATTAGAGTCTAATAAGTAAATAATAAAAGTATAACAGTTAACCAATGATAGGTTTGTCTGTTATCGTTAAAAGAACTTAACTAAAAAATTTGCACTATACATTAGTTATATAGGTCCTAAAAAGTGCCTTGTGAACTATATGGTGCCAAATGTGCAATTCACATTGCAAAAAGTTCTAACGGGTCTCTAAATGTTTATTAGAGTCTAATAAGTAAATAATAAAAGTATAACAGTTAACCAATAAAAGCTTTGTCTGTTATCGTTAAAAGAACTTAACTAAAAAATTTGCACTATACATTAGTTATATAGGTCCTGAAAAGTACCTTGTGAACTATATGGTGCCAAATGTGCAATTCACATTGCAAAAAGTTTTAACGGGTCTCTAAATGTTTATTAGAGTCTAATAAGTAAATAATAAAAGTATAACAGTTAACCAATGAAAGCTTTGTCTGTTATCGTTAAAAGAACTTAACTAAAAAATTTGCACTATACATTAGTTATATAGGTCCTAAAAAGTACCTTGTGAACAATATGGTGCCAAATGTGCAATTCACATTGCAAAAAGTTCTAACGGGTCTCAAATTGTTTATTAGAGTCTAATAAGTAAATAATAAAAGTATAACAGTTAACCAATAAAAGCTTTGTCTGTTATCGTTAAAAGAACTTAACTAAAAAATTTGCACTATACATTAGTGATATAGGTCCTAAAAAGTACCTTGTGAACAATATGGTGCCAAATGTGCAATTCACATTGCAAAAAGTTCTAACTGGTCTCAAGATGTTTATTTGAGTCTAATAAGTAAATAATAAAAGTATAACAGTTAACCAATGAAAGGTTTGTCTGTTATCGTTAAAAGAACTTAACTAAAAAATTTGCACTATACATTAGTTATATAGGTCCTAAAAAGTGCTTTGTGAACTATATGGTGCCAAATGTGCAATTCACATTGCAAAAAGTTCTAACGGGTCTCAAAATGTTTATTAGAGTCTAATAAGTAAATAATAAAAGTATAACAGTTAACCAATGAAAGGTTTGTCTGTTATCGTTAAAAGAACTTAACTAAAAAATTTGCACTATTCATTAGTTATATAGGTCCTAAAAAGTACCTTGTGAACTATATCGTGCCAAATGTGCAATTCACATTGCAAAAAGTTCTAACGGGTCTCAAAATGTTTATTAGAGTCTAATAAGTACATAATAAAAGTATAACAGTTAACCAATGAAAGGTTTGTCTGTTATCGTTAAAAGAACTTAACTAAAAAATTTGCACTATAAATTATTTTTATATAGGTCCTAAAAAGTACCTTGTGAACTATATGGTGCCAAATGTGCAAATTCACATTGCAAAAAGTTCTAACGGGTCTCAAAATGTTTATTAGAGTCTAATAAGTAAATAATAAAAGTATAACAGTTAACCAATAAAAGGTTTGTCTGTTATCGTTAAAAGAACTTAACTAAAAAATTTGCACTATACATTAGTTATATAGGTCCTAAAAAGTACCTTGTGAACAATATGGTGCCAAATGTGCAATTCACATTGCAAAAAGTTCTAACTGGTCACAAAATGTTTATTAGAGTCTAATAAGTAAATAATAAAAGTATAACAGTTAACCAATGAAAGGTTTGTCTGTTATCGTTAAAAGAACTTAACTAAAAAATTTGCACTATACATTAGTTATATAGGTCCTAAAAAGTGCTTTGTGAACTATATGGTGCCAAATGTGCAATTCACATTGCAAAAAGTTCTAACGGGTCTCTAAATGTTTATTAGAGTCTAATAAGTAAATAATAAAAGTATAACAGTTAACCAATCAACGGTTTGTCTGTTATCGTTAAAAGAACTTAACTAAAAAATTTGCACTATACATTAGTTATATAGGTTCTAAAAAGTGCTTTGTGAACTATATGGTGCCAAATGTGCAATTCACATTGCAAAAAGTTCTAACTGGTCTCAAAATGTTTATTAGAGTCTAATAAGTAAATAATAAAAGTATAACAGTTAACCAATGAAAGGTTTGTCTGTTATTGTTAAAAGAACTTAACTAAAAAATTTGCACTATACATTAGTTACATAGGTCCTAAAAAGTACCTTGTGAACAATATGGTGCCAAATGTGCAATTCACATTGCAAAAAGTTCTAACTGGTCTCAAAATGTTTATTAGAGTCTAATAAGTAAATAATAAAAGTATAACAGTTAACCAATAAAAGGTTTGTCTGTTATCGTTAAAAGAACTTAACTAAAAAATTTGCACTATACATTAGTTATATAGGTCCTAAAAAGTGCTTTGTGAACTATATGGTGCCAAATGTGCAATTTACATTGCAAAAAGTTCTAACGGGTCTCTAAATGTTTATTAGAGTCTAATAAGTAAATAATAAAAGTATAACAGTTAACCAATGAAAGGTTTGTCTGTTATCGTTAAAAGAACTTAACTAAAAAATTTGCACTATACATTAGTTATATAGGTCCTAAAAAGTGCTTTGTGAACTATATGGTGCCAAATGTGCAATTCACATTGCAAAAAGTTCTAACGGGTCTCTAAATGTTTATTAGAGTCTAATAAGTAAATAATAAAAGTATAACAGTTAACCAATGAACGGTTTGTCTGTTATCGTTAAAAGAACTTAACTAAAAAATTTGCACTATACATTAGTTATATAGGTCCTAAAAAGTGCTTTGTGAACTATATGGTGCCAAATGTGCAATTCACATTGCAAAAAGTTCTAACGGGTCTCAAAATGTTTATTAGAGTCTAATAAGTAAATAATAAAAGTATAACAGTTAACCAATAAAAGCTTTGTCTGTTATCGTTAAAAGAACTTAACTAAAAAATTTGCACTATACATTAGTTATATAGGTCCTAAAAAGTACCTTGTGAAAAATATGGTGCCAAATGTGCAATTCACATTGCAAAAAGTTCTAACTGGTCTCAAAATGTTTATTAGAGTCTAATAAGTAAATAATAAAAGTATAACAGTTAACCAATGAAAGGTTTGTCTGTTATCGTTAAAAGAACTTAACTAAAAAATTTGCACTATACATTAGTTATATAGGTCCTAAAAAGTACCTTGTGAACAATATGGTGCCAAATGTGCAATTCACATTGCAAAAAGTTCTAACTGGTCTCAAAATGTTTATTAGAGTCTAATAAGTAAATAATAAAAGTATAACAGTTAACCAATGAAAGGTTTGTCTGTTATCGTTAAAAGAACTTAACTAAAAAATTTGCACTATACATTAGTTATATAGGTCCTGAAAAGTACCTTTTGAACTATATGGTGCCAATTGTGCAATTCACATTGCAAAAAGTTCTAACGGGTCTCAAAATGTTTATTAGAGTCTAATAAGTAAATAATAAAAGTATAACAGTTAACCAATGAAAGGTTTGTCTGTTATCGTTAAAAGAACTTAACTAAAAAATTTGCACTATACATTAGTTATAAAGGTCCTAAAAAGTGCTTTGTGAACAATATGGTGCCAAATGTGCAATTCACATTGCAAAAAGTTCTAACTGGTCTCAAAATGTTTATTAGAGTCTAATAAGTAAATAATAAAAGTATAACAGTTAACCAATGAAAGGTTTGTCTGTTATCGTTAAAAGAACTTAACTAAAAAATTTGCACTATACATTAGTTATATAGGTCCTAAAAAGTGCTTTGTGAACTATATGGTGCCAAATGTGCAATTCACATTGCAAAAAGTTCTAACTGGTCTCTAAATGTTTATTAGAGTCTAATAAGTAAATAATAAAAGTATAACAGTTAACCAATGAACGGTTTGTCTGTTATCGTTAAAAGAACTTAACTAAAAAATTTGCACTATACATTAGTTATATAGGTTCTAAAAAGTGCTTTGTGAACTATATGGTGCCAAATGTGCAATTCACATTGCAAAAAGTTCTAACTGGTCTCAAAATGTTTATTAGAGTCTAATAAGTAAATAATAAAAGTATAACAGTTAACCAATGAAAGGTTTGTCTGTTATTGTTAAAAGAACTTAACTAAAAAATTTGCACTATACATTAGTTACATAGGTCCTAAAAAGTACCTTGTGACCAATATGGTGCCAAATGTGCAATTCACATTGCAAAAAGTTCTAACTGGTCTCAAAATGTTTATTAGAGTCTAATAAGTAAATAATAAAAGTATAACAGTTAACCAATGATAGGTTTGTCTGTTATCGTTAAAAGAACTTAACTAAAAAATTTGCACTATACATTAGTTATATAGGTCCTAAAAAGTGCCTTGTGAACTATATGGTGCCAAATGTGCAATTCACATTGCAAAAAGTTCTAACGGGTCTCTAAATGTTTATTAGAGTCTAATAAGTAAATAATAAAAGTATAACAGTTAACCAATAAAAGCTTTGTCTGTTATCGTTAAAAGAACTTAACTAAAAAATTTGCACTATACATTAGTTATATAGGTCCTGAAAACTACCTTGTGAACTATATGGTGCCAAATGTGCAATTCACATTGCAAAAAGTTTTAACGGGTCTCTAAATGTTTATTAGAGTCTAATAAGTAAATAATAAAAGTATAACAGTTAACCAATGAAAGCTTTGTCTGTTATCGTTAAAAGAACTTAACTAAAAAATTTGCACTATACATTAGTTATATAGGTCCTAAAAAGTACCTTGTGAACAATATGGTGCCAAATGTGCAATTCACATTGCAAAAAGTTCTAACTGGTCTCAAGATGTTTATTTGAGTCTAATAAGTAAATAATAAAAGTATAACAGTTAACCAATGAAAGGTTTGTCTGTTATCGTTAAAAGAACTTAACTAAAAAATTTGCACTATACATTAGTTATATAGGTCCTAAAAAGTGCTTTGTGAACTATATGGTGCCAAATGTGCAATTCACATTGCAAAAAGTTTTAACGGGTCTCTAAATGTTTATTAGAGTCTAATAAGTAAATAATAAAAGTATAACAGTTAACCA
The DNA here is from genome assembly GCF_947623445.1 of Clavelina lepadiformis. NCBI lineage: Eukaryota > Metazoa > Chordata > Ascidiacea > Aplousobranchia > Clavelinidae > Clavelina > Clavelina lepadiformis. The sequence continues at coordinate 11,931,371 of NC_135242.1, read as the reverse complement.
ATGAAAGCTTTGTCTGTTATCGTTAAAAGAACTTAACTAAAAAATTTGCACTATACATTAGTTATATAGGTCCTAAAAAGTACCTTGTGAACAATATGGTGCCAAATGTGCAATTCACATTGCAAAAAGTTCTAACGGGTCTCAAATTGTTTATTAGAGTCTAATAAGTAAATAATAAAAGTATAACAGTTAACCAATAAAAGCTTTGTCTGTTATCGTTAAAAGAACTTAACTAAAAAATTTGCACTATACATTAGTGATATAGGTCCTAAAAAGTACCTTGTGAACAATATGGTGCCAAATGTGCAATTCACATTGCAAAAAGTTCTAACTGGTCTCAAGATGTTTATTTGAGTCTAATAAGTAAATAATAAAAGTATAACAGTTAACCAATGAAAGGTTTGTCTGTTATCGTTAAAAGAACTTAACTAAAAAATTTGCACTATACATTAGTTATATAGGTCCTAAAAAGTGCTTTGTGAACTATATGGTGCCAAATGTGCAATTCACATTGCAAAAAGTTCTAACGGGTCTCAAAATGTTTATTAGAGTCTAATAAGTAAATAATAAAAGTATAACAGTTAACCAATGAAAGGTTTGTCTGTTATCGTTAAAAGAACTTAACTAAAAAATTTGCACTATTCATTAGTTATATAGGTCCTAAAAAGTACCTTGTGAACTATATCGTGCCAAATGTGCAATTCACATTGCAAAAAGTTCTAACGGGTCTCAAAATGTTTATTAGAGTCTAATAAGTACATAATAAAAGTATAACAGTTAACCAATGAAAGGTTTGTCTGTTATCGTTAAAAGAACTTAACTAAAAAATTTGCACTATAAATTATTTTTATATAGGTCCTAAAAAGTACCTTGTGAACTATATGGTGCCAAATGTGCAATTCACATTGCAAAAAGTTCTAACTGGTCTCAAAATGTTTATTAGAGTCTAATAAGTAAATAATAAAAGTATAACAGTTAACCAATGAAAGGTTTGTCTGTTATCGTTAAAAGAACTTAACTAAAAAATTTGCACTATACATTAGTTATATAGGTCCTAAAAAGTGCTTTGTGAACTATATGGTGCCAAATGTGCAATTCACATTGCAAAAAGTTCTAACTGGTCTCTAAATGTTTATTAGAGTCTAATAAGTAAATAATAAAAGTATAACAGTTAACCAATGAACGGTTTGTCTGTTATCGTTAAAAGAACTTAACTAAAAAATTTGCACTATACATTAGTTATATAGGTTCTAAAAAGTGCTTTGTGAACTATATGGTGCCAAATGTGCAATTCACATTGCAAAAAGTTCTAACTGGTCTCAAAATGTTTATTAGAGTCTAATAAGTAAATAATAAAAGTATAACAGTTAACCAATGAAAGGTTTGTCTGTTATTGTTAAAAGAACTTAACTAAAAAATTTGCACTATACATTAGTTACATAGGTCCTAAAAAGTACCTTGTGACCAATATGGTGCCAAATGTGCAATTCACATTGCAAAAAGTTCTAACTGGTCTCAAAATGTTTATTAGAGTCTAATAAGTAAATAATAAAAGTATAACAGTTAACCAATGATAGGTTTGTCTGTTATCGTTAAAAGAACTTAACTAAAAAATTTGCACTATACATTAGTTATATAGGTCCTAAAAAGTGCCTTGTGAACTATATGGTGCCAAATGTGCAATTCACATTGCAAAAAGTTCTAACGGGTCTCAAAATGTTTATTAGAGTCTAATAAGTACATAATAAAAGTATAACAGTTAACCAATGAAAGGTTTGTCTGTTATCGTTAAAAGAACTTAACTAAAAAATTTGCACTATAAATTATTTTTATATAGGTCCTAAAAAGTACCTTGTGAACTATATGGTGCCAAATGTGCAAATTCACATTGCAAAAAGTTCTAACGGGTCTCAAAATGTTTATTAGAGTCTAATAAGTAAATAATAAAAGTATAACAGTTAACCAATAAAAGGTTTGTCTGTTATCGTTAAAAGAACTTAACTAAAAAATTTGCACTATACATTAGTTATATAGGTCCTAAAAAGTACCTTGTGAACAATATGGTGCCAAATGTGCAATTCACATTGCAAAAAGTTCTAACTGGTCACAAAATGTTTATTAGAGTCTAATAAGTAAATAATAAAAGTATAACAGTTAACCAATGAAAGGTTTGTCTGTTATCGTTAAAAGAACTTAACTAAAAAATTTGCACTATACATTAGTTATATAGGTCCTAAAAAGTGCTTTGTGAACTATATGGTGCCAAATGTGCAATTCACATTGCAAAAAGTTCTAACGGGTCTCTAAATGTTTATTAGAGTCTAATAAGTAAATAATAAAAGTATAACAGTTAACCAATCAACGGTTTGTCTGTTATCGTTAAAAGAACTTAACTAAAAAATTTGCACTATACATTAGTTATATAGGTTCTAAAAAGTGCTTTGTGAACTATATGGTGCCAAATGTGCAATTCACATTGCAAAAAGTTCTAACTGGTCTCAAAATGTTTATTAGAGTCTAATAAGTAAATAATAAAAGTATAACAGTTAACCAATGAAAGGTTTGTCTGTTATTGTTAAAAGAACTTAACTAAAAAATTTGCACTATACATTAGTTACATAGGTCCTAAAAAGTACCTTGTGAACAATATGGTGCCAAATGTGCAATTCACATTGCAAAAAGTTCTAACTGGTCTCAAAATGTTTATTAGAGTCTAATAAGTAAATAATAAAAGTATAACAGTTAACCAATAAAAGGTTTGTCTGTTATCGTTAAAAGAACTTAACTAAAAAATTTGCACTATACATTAGTTATATAGGTCCTAAAAAGTGCTTTGTGAACTATATGGTGCCAAATGTGCAATTTACATTGCAAAAAGTTCTAACGGGTCTCTAAATGTTTATTAGAGTCTAATAAGTAAATAATAAAAGTATAACAGTTAACCAATGAAAGGTTTGTCTGTTATCGTTAAAAGAACTTAACTAAAAAATTTGCACTATACATTAGTTATATAGGTCCTAAAAAGTGCTTTGTGAACTATATGGTGCCAAATGTGCAATTCACATTGCAAAAAGTTCTAACGGGTCTCTAAATGTTTATTAGAGTCTAATAAGTAAATAATAAAAGTATAACAGTTAACCAATGAACGGTTTGTCTGTTATCGTTAAAAGAACTTAACTAAAAAATTTGCACTATACATTAGTTATATAGGTCCTAAAAAGTGCTTTGTGAACTATATGGTGCCAAATGTGCAATTCACATTGCAAAAAGTTCTAACGGGTCTCAAAATGTTTATTAGAGTCTAATAAGTAAATAATAAAAGTATAACAGTTAACCAATAAAAGCTTTGTCTGTTATCGTTAAAAGAACTTAACTAAAAAATTTGCACTATACATTAGTTATATAGGTCCTAAAAAGTACCTTGTGAAAAATATGGTGCCAAATGTGCAATTCACATTGCAAAAAGTTCTAACTGGTCTCAAAATGTTTATTAGAGTCTAATAAGTAAATAATAAAAGTATAACAGTTAACCAATGAAAGGTTTGTCTGTTATCGTTAAAAGAACTTAACTAAAAAATTTGCACTATACATTAGTTATATAGGTCCTAAAAAGTACCTTGTGAACAATATGGTGCCAAATGTGCAATTCACATTGCAAAAAGTTCTAACTGGTCTCAAAATGTTTATTAGAGTCTAATAAGTAAATAATAAAAGTATAACAGTTAACCAATGAAAGGTTTGTCTGTTATCGTTAAAAGAACTTAACTAAAAAATTTGCACTATACATTAGTTATATAGGTCCTGAAAAGTACCTTTTGAACTATATGGTGCCAATTGTGCAATTCACATTGCAAAAAGTTCTAACGGGTCTCAAAATGTTTATTAGAGTCTAATAAGTAAATAATAAAAGTATAACAGTTAACCAATGAAAGGTTTGTCTGTTATCGTTAAAAGAACTTAACTAAAAAATTTGCACTATACATTAGTTATAAAGGTCCTAAAAAGTGCTTTGTGAACAATATGGTGCCAAATGTGCAATTCACATTGCAAAAAGTTCTAACTGGTCTCAAAATGTTTATTAGAGTCTAATAAGTAAATAATAAAAGTATAACAGTTAACCAATGAAAGGTTTGTCTGTTATCGTTAAAAGAACTTAACTAAAAAATTTGCACTATACATTAGTTATATAGGTCCTAAAAAGTGCTTTGTGAACTATATGGTGCCAAATGTGCAATTCACATTGCAAAAAGTTCTAACTGGTCTCTAAATGTTTATTAGAGTCTAATAAGTAAATAATAAAAGTATAACAGTTAACCAATGAACGGTTTGTCTGTTATCGTTAAAAGAACTTAACTAAAAAATTTGCACTATACATTAGTTATATAGGTTCTAAAAAGTGCTTTGTGAACTATATGGTGCCAAATGTGCAATTCACATTGCAAAAAGTTCTAACTGGTCTCAAAATGTTTATTAGAGTCTAATAAGTAAATAATAAAAGTATAACAGTTAACCAATGAAAGGTTTGTCTGTTATTGTTAAAAGAACTTAACTAAAAAATTTGCACTATACATTAGTTACATAGGTCCTAAAAAGTACCTTGTGACCAATATGGTGCCAAATGTGCAATTCACATTGCAAAAAGTTCTAACTGGTCTCAAAATGTTTATTAGAGTCTAATAAGTAAATAATAAAAGTATAACAGTTAACCAATGATAGGTTTGTCTGTTATCGTTAAAAGAACTTAACTAAAAAATTTGCACTATACATTAGTTATATAGGTCCTAAAAAGTGCCTTGTGAACTATATGGTGCCAAATGTGCAATTCACATTGCAAAAAGTTCTAACGGGTCTCTAAATGTTTATTAGAGTCTAATAAGTAAATAATAAAAGTATAACAGTTAACCAATAAAAGCTTTGTCTGTTATCGTTAAAAGAACTTAACTAAAAAATTTGCACTATACATTAGTTATATAGGTCCTGAAAACTACCTTGTGAACTATATGGTGCCAAATGTGCAATTCACATTGCAAAAAGTTTTAACGGGTCTCTAAATGTTTATTAGAGTCTAATAAGTAAATAATAAAAGTATAACAGTTAACCAATGAAAGCTTTGTCTGTTATCGTTAAAAGAACTTAACTAAAAAATTTGCACTATACATTAGTTATATAGGTCCTAAAAAGTACCTTGTGAACAATATGGTGCCAAATGTGCAATTCACATTGCAAAAAGTTCTAACTGGTCTCAAGATGTTTATTTGAGTCTAATAAGTAAATAATAAAAGTATAACAGTTAACCAATGAAAGGTTTGTCTGTTATCGTTAAAAGAACTTAACTAAAAAATTTGCACTATACATTAGTTATATAGGTCCTAAAAAGTGCTTTGTGAACTATATGGTGCCAAATGTGCAATTCACATTGCAAAAAGTTTTAACGGGTCTCTAAATGTTTATTAGAGTCTAATAAGTAAATAATAAAAGTATAACAGTTAACCAATGAAAGCTTTGTCTGTTATCGTTAAAAGAACTTAACTAAAAAATTTGCACTATACATTAGTTATATAGGTCCTAAAAAGTACCTTGTGAACAATATGGTGCCAAATGTGCAATTCACATTGCAAAAAGTTCTAACGGGTCTCAAATTGTTTATTAGAGTCTAATAAGTAAATAATAAAAGTATAACAGTTAACCAATAAAAGCTTTGTCTGTTATCGTTAAAAGAACTTAACTAAAAAATTTGCACTATACATTAGTGATATAGGTCCTAAAAAGTACCTTGTGAACAATATGGTGCCAAATGTGCAATTCACATTGCAAAAAGTTCTAACTGGTCTCAAGATGTTTATTTGAGTCTAATAAGTAAATAATAAAAGTATAACAGTTAACCAATGAAAGGTTTGTCTGTTATCGTTAAAAGAACTTAACTAAAAAATTTGCACTATACATTAGTTATATAGGTCCTAAAAAGTGCTTTGTGAACTATATGGTGCCAAATGTGCAATTCACATTGCAAAAAGTTCTAACGGGTCTCAAAATGTTTATTAGAGTCTAATAAGTAAATAATAAAAGTATAACAGTTAACCAATGAAAGGTTTGTCTGTTATCGTTAAAAGAACTTAACTAAAAAATTTGCACTATTCATTAGTTATATAGGTCCTAAAAAGTACCTTGTGAACTATATCGTGCCAAATGTGCAATTCACATTGCAAAAAGTTCTAACGGGTCTCAAAATGTTTATTAGAGTCTAATAAGTACATAATAAAAGTATAACAGTTAACCAATGAAAGGTTTGTCTGTTATCGTTAAAAGAACTTAACTAAAAAATTTGCACTATAAATTATTTTTATATAGGTCCTAAAAAGTACCTTGTGAACTATATGGTGCCAAATGTGCAAATTCACATTGCAAAAAGTTCTAACGGGTCTCAAAATGTTTATTAGAGTCTAATAAGTAAATAATAAAAGTATAACAGTTAACCAATAAAAGGTTTGTCTGTTATCGTTAAAAGAACTTAACTAAAAAATTTGCACTATACATTAGTTATATAGGTCCTAAAAAGTACCTTGTGAACAATATGGTGCCAAATGTGCAATTCACATTGCAAAAAGTTCTAACTGGTCACAAAATGTTTATTAGAGTCTAATAAGTAAATAATAAAAGTATAACAGTTAACCAATGAAAGGTTTGTCTGTTATCGTTAAAAGAACTTAACTAAAAAATTTGCACTATACATTAGTTATATAGGTCCTAAAAAGTGCTTTGTGAACTATATGGTGCCAAATGTGCAATTCACATTGCAAAAAGTTCTAACGGGTCTCTAATTGTTTATTAGAGTCTAATAAGTAAATAATAAAAGTATAACAGTTAACCAATCAACGGTTTGTCTGTTATCGTTAAAAGAACTTAACTAAAAAATTTGCACTATACATTAGTTATATAGGTTCTAAAAAGTGCTTTGTGAACTATATGGTGCCAAATGTGCAATTCACATTGCAAAAATTCTAACTGGTCTCAAAATGTTTATTAGAGTCTAATAAGTAAATAATAAAAGTATAACAGTTAACCAATGAAAGGTTTGTCTGTTATTGTTAAAAGAACTTAACTAAAAAATTTGCACTATACATTAGTTACATAGGTCCTAAAAAGTACCTTGTGAACAATATGGTGCCAAATGTGCAATTCACATTGCAAAAAGTTCTAACTGGTCTCAAAATGTTTATTAGAGTCTAATAAGTAAATAATAAAAGTATAACAGTTAACCAATAAAAGGTTTGTCTGTTATCGTTAAAAGAACTTAACTAAAAAATTTGCACTATACATTAGTTATATAGGTCCTAAAAAGTGCTTTGTGAACTATATGGTGCCAAATGTGCAATTTACATTGCAAAAAGTTCTAACGGGTCTCTAAATGTTTATTAGAGTCTAATAAGTAAATAATAAAAGTATAACAGTTAACCAATGAAAGGTTTGTCTGTTATCGTTAAAAGAACTTAACTAAAAAATTTGCACTATACATTAGTTATATAGGTCCTAAAAAGTGCTTTGTGAACTATATGGTGCCAAATGTGCAATTCACATTGCAAAAAGTTCTAACGGGTCTCTAAATGTTTATTAGAGTCTAATAAGTAAATAATAAAAGTATAACAGTTAACCAATGAAAGGTTTGTCTGTTATCGTTAAAAGAACTTAACTAAAAAATTTGCACTATACATTAGTTATATAGGTCCTAAAAAGTGCTTTGTGAACTATATGGTGCCAAATGTGCAATTCACATTGCAAAAAGTTCTAACGGGTCTCTAAATGTTTATTAGAGTCTAATAAGTAAATAATAAAAGTATAACAGTTAACCAATAAAAGCTTTGTCTGTTATCGTTAAAAGAACTTAACTAAAAAATTTGCACTATACATTAGTTATATAGGTCCTAAAAAGTACCTTGTGAAAAATATGGTGCCAAATGTGCAATTCACATTGCAAAAAGTTCTAACTGGTCTCAAAATGTTTATTAGAGTCTAATAAGTAAATAATAAAAGTATAACAGTTAACCAATGAAAGGTTTGTCTGTTATCGTTAAAAGAACTTAACTAAAAAATTTGCACTATACATTAGTTATATAGGTCCTAAAAAGTATTTTGTGAACAATATGGTGCCAAATGTGCAATTCACATTGCAAAAAGTTCTAACTGGTCTCAAAATGTTTATTAGAGTCTAATAAGTAAATAATAAAAGTATAACAGTTAACCAATGAAAGGTTTGTCTGTTATCGTTAAAAGAACTTAACTAAAAAATTTGCACTATACATTAGTTATATAGGTCCTGAAAAGTACCTTTTGAACTATATGGTGCCAATTGTGCAATTCACATTGCAAAAAGTTCTAACGGGTCTCAAAATGTTTATTAGAGTCTAATAAGTAAATAATAAAAGTATAACAGTTAACCAATGAAAGGTTTGTCTGTTATCGTTAAAAGAACTTAACTAAAAAATTTGCACTATACATTAGTTATATAGGTCCTAAAAAGTACCTTGTGAACAATATGGTGCCAAATGTGCAATTCACATTGCAAAAAGTTCTAACGGGTCTCAAATTGTTTATTAGAGTCTAATAAGTAAATAATAAAAGTATAACAGTTAACCAATAAAAGCTTTGTCTGTTATCGTTAAAAGAACTTAACTAAAAAATTTGCACTATACATTAGTGATATAGGTCCTAAAAAGTACCTTGTGAACAATATGGTGCCAAATGTGCAATTCACATTGCAAAAAGTTCTAACGGGTCTCAAAATGTTTATTAGAGTCTAATAAGTAAATAATAAAAGTATAACAGTTAACCAATGAAAGGTTTGTCTGTTATCGTTAAAAGAACTTAACTAAAAAATTTGCACTATTCATTAGTTATATAGGTCCTAAAAAGTACCTTGTGAACTATATCGTGCCAAATGTGCAATTCACATTGCAAAAAGTTCTAACGGGTCTCAAAATGTTTATTAGAGTCTAATAAGTACATAATAAAAGTATAACAGTTAACCAATGAAAGGTTTGTCTGTTATCGTTAAAAGAACTTAACTAAAAAATTTGCACTATAAATTATTTTTATATAGGTCCTAAAAAGTACCTTGTGAACTATATGGTGCCAAATGTGCAAATTCACATTGCAAAAAGTTCTAACGGGTCTCAAAATGTTTATTAGAGTCTAATAAGTAAATAATAAAAGTATAACAGTTAACCAATAAAAGGTTTGTCTGTTATCGTTAAAAGAACTTAACTAAAAAATTTGCACTATACATTAGTTATATAGGTCCTAAAAAGTACCTTGTGAACAATATGGTGCCAAATGTGCAATTCACATTGCAAAAAGTTCTAACTGGTCACAAAATGTTTATTAGAGTCTAATAAGTAAATAATAAAAGTATAACAGTTAACCAATGAAAGGTTTGTCTGTTATCGTTAAAAGAACTTAACTAAAAAATTTGCACTATACATTAGTTATATAGGTCCTAAAAAGTGCTTTGTGAACTATATGGTGCCAAATGTGCAATTCACATTGCAAAAAGTTCTAACGGGTCTCTAAATGTTTATTAGAGTCTAATAAGTAAATAATAAAAGTATAACAGTTAACCAATCAACGGTTTGTCTGTTATCGTTAAAAGAACTTAACTAAAAAATTTGCACTATACATTAGTTATATAGGTTCTAAAAAGTGCTTTGTGAACTATATGGTGCCAAATGTGCAATTCACATTGCAAAAAGTTCTAACTGGTCTCAAAATGTTTATTAGAGTCTAATAAGTAAATAATAAAAGTATAACAGTTAACCAATGAAAGGTTTGTCTGTTATTGTTAAAAGAACTTAACTAAAAAATTTGCACTATACATTAGTTACATAGGTCCTAAAAAGTACCTTGTGAACAATATGGTGCCAAATGTGCAATTCACATTGCAAAAAGTTCTAACTGGTCTCAAAATGTTTATTAGAGTCTAATAAGTAAATAATAAAAGTATAACAGTTAACCAATAAAAGGTTTGTCTGTTATCGTTAAAAGAACTTAACTAAAAAATTTGCACTATACATTAGTTATATAGGTCCTAAAAAGTGCTTTGTGAACTATATGGTGCCAAATGTGCAATTTACATTGCAAAAAGTTCTAACGGGTCTCTAAATGTTTATTAGAGTCTAATAAGTAAATAATAAAAGTATAACAGTTAACCAATGAAAGGTTTGTCTGTTATCGTTAAAAGAACTTAACTAAAAAATTTGCACTATACATTAGTTATATAGGTCCTAAAAAGTGCTTTGTGAACTATATGGTGCCAAATGTGCAATTCACATTGCAAAAAGTTCTAACGGGTCTCTAAATGTTTATTAGAGTCTAATAAGTAAATAATAAAAGTATAACAGTTAACCAATGAACGGTTTGTCTGTTATCGTTAAAAGAACTTAACTAAAAAATTTGCACTATACATTAGTTATATAGGTCCTAAAAAGTGCTTTGTGAACTATATGGTGCCAAATGTGCAATTCACATTGCAAAAAGTTCTAACGGGTCTCAAAATGTTTATTAGAGTCTAATAAGTAAATAATAAAAGTATAACAGTTAACCAATAAAAGCTTTGTCTGTTATCGTTAAAAGAACTTAACTAAAATATTTGCACTATACATTAGTTATATAGGTCCTAAAAAGTGCTTTGTGAAAAATATGGTGCCAAATGTGCAATTCACATTGCAAAAAGTTCTAACTGGTCTCAAAATGTTTATTAGAGTCTAATAAGTAAATAATAAAAGTATAACAGTTAACCAATGAAAGGTTTGTCTGTTATCGTTAAAAGAACTTAACTAAAAAATTTGCACTATACATTAGTTATATAGGTCCTAAAAAGTACCTTGTGAACAATATGGTGCCAAATGTGCAATTCACATTGCAAAAAGTTCTAACTGGTCTCAAAATGTTTATTAGAGTCTAATAAGTAAATAATAAAAGTATAACAGTTAACCAATGAAAGGTTTGTCTGTTATCGTTAAAAGAACTTAACTAAAAAATTTGCACTATACATTAGTTATATAGGTCCTAAAAAGTGCTTTGTGAACTATATGGTGCCAAATGTGCAATTCACATTGCAAAAAGTTCTAACGGGTCTCTAAATGTTTATTAGAGTCTAATAAGTAAATAATAAAAGTATAACAGTTAACCAATAAAAGGTTTGTCTGTTATCGTTAAAAGAACTTAACTAAAAAATTTGCACTATACATTAGTTATATAGGTCCTAAAAAGTATTTTGTGAACAATATGGTGCCAAATGTGCAATTCACATTGCAAAAAGTTCTAACTGGTCTCAAAATGTTTATTAGAGTCTAATAAGTAAATAATAAAAGTATAACAGTTAACCAATGAAAGCTTTGTCTGTTATCGTTAAAAGAACTTAACTAAAAAATTTGCACTATACATTAGTTATATAGGTCCTAAAAAGTGCTTTGTGAACTATATGGTGCCAAATGTGCAATTCACATTGCAAAATGTTCTAACGGGTCTCAAAATGTTTATTAGAGTCTAATAAGTAAATAATAAAAGTATAACAGTTAACCAATGAACTGTTTGTCTGTTATCGTTAAAAGAACTTAACTAAAAAATTTGCACTATACATTAGTTATATAGGTCCTAAAAAGTGTTTTGTGAACTATATGGTGCCAAATGTGCAATTCACATTGCAAAAAGTTCTAACGGGTCTCAAAATGTTTATTAGAGTCTAATAAGTAAATAATAAAAGTATAACAGTTAACCAATGAAAGGTTTGTCTGTTATCGTTAAAAGAACTTAACTAAAAAATTTGCACTATACATTAGTTATATAGGTCCTGAAAAGTACCTTTTGAACTATATGGTGCCAAATGTGCAATTCACATTGCAAAAAGTTATAACGGGTCTCAAAATGTTTATTAGAGTCTAATAAGTAAATAATAAAAGTATAACAGTTAACCAATGATAGGTTTGTCTGTTATCGTTAAAAGAACTTAACTAAAAAATTTGCACTATACATTAGTTATATAGGTCCTAAAAAGTGCTTTGTGAACTATATGGTGCCAAATGTGCAATTCACATTGCAAAAAGTTCTAACGGGTCTCTAAATGTTTATTAGAGTCTAATAAGTAAATAATAAAAGTATAACAGTTAACCAATGAACGGTTTGTCTGTTATCGTTAAAAGAACTTAACTAAAAAATTTGCACTATACATTAGTTATATAGGTCCTAAAAAGTGCCTTGTGAACTATATGGTGCCAAATGTGCAATTCACATTGCAAAAAGTTCTATCGGGTCTCAAAATGTTTATTAGAGTCTAATAAGTAAATAATAAAAGTATAACAGTTAACCAATAAAAGCTTTGTCTGTTATCGTTAAAAGAACTTAACTAAAAAATTTGCACTATACATTAGTTATATAGGTCCTGAAAAGTACCTTGTGAACTATATGGTGCCAAATGTGCAATTCACATTGCAAAAAGTTCTAACGGGTCTCAAAATGTTTATTAGAGTCTAATAAGTAAATAATAAAAGTATAACAGTTAACCAATGAAAGGTTTGTCTGTTATCGTTAAAAGAACTTAACTAAAAAATTTGCACTATACATTAGTTATATAGGTCCTAAAAAGTGCTTTGTGAACTATATGGTGCCAAATGTGCAATTCACATTGCAAAAAGTTCTAACGGGTCTCTAAATGTTTATTAGAGTCTAATAAGTAAATAATAAAAGTATAACAGTTAACCAATGAAAGGTTTGTCTGTTATCGTTAAAAGAACTTAACTAAAAAATTTGCACTATACATTAGTTATATAGGTCCTGAAAAGTACCTTTTGAACTATATGGTGCCAAATGTGCAATTCACATTGCAAAAAGTTCTAACGGGTCTCAAAATGTTTATTAGAGTCTAATAAGTAAATAATAAAAGTATAACAGTTAACCAATGAAAGGTTTGTCTGTTATCGTTAAAAGAACTTAACTAAAAAATTTGCACTATACATTAGTTATATAGGTCCTAAAAAGTATTTTGTGAACAATATGGTGCCAAATGTGCAATTCACATTGCAAAAAGTTCTAACTGGTCTCAAAATGTTTATTAGAGTCTAATAAGTAAATAATAAAAGTATAACAGTTAACCAATGAAAGGTTTGTCTGTTATCGTTAAAAGAACTTAACTAAAAAATTTGCACTATACATTAGTTATATAGGTCCTAAAAAGTGCTTTGTGAACTATATGGTGCCAAATGTGCAATTCACATTGCAAAAAGTTCTAACGGGTCTCAAAATGTTTATTAGAGTCTAATAAGTAAATAATAAAAGTATAACAGTTAACCAATAAAAGCTTTGTCTGTTATCGTTAAAAGAACTTAACTAAAAAATTTGCACTATACATTAGTTATATTGGTCCTAAAAAGTGCTTTGTGAACTATATGGTGCCAAATGTGCAATTCACATTGCAAAAAGTTCTAACGGGTCTCTAAATGTTTATTAGAGTCTAATAAGTAAATAATAAAAGTATAACACTTAACCAATGAAAGGTTTGTCTGTTATCGTTAAAAGAACTTAACTAAAAAATTTGCACTATACATTAGTTATATAGGTCCTAAAAAGTGCTTTGTGAACTATATGGTGCCAAATGTGCAATTCACATTGCAAAAAGTTCTAACTGGTCTCAAAATGTTTATTAGAGTCTAATAAGTAAATAATAAAAGTATAACAGTTAACCAATGAAAGGTTTGTCTGTTATCGTTAAAAGAACTTAACTAAAAAATTTGCACTATACATTAGTTATATAGGTCCTAAAAAGTGCTTTGTGAACTATATGGTGCCAAATGTGCAATTCACATTGCAAAAAGTTCTAACGGGTCTCTAAATGTTTATTAGAGTCTAATAAGTAAATAATAAAAGTATAACAGTTAACCAATAAAAGCTTTGTCTGTTATCGTTAAAAGAACTTAACTAAAAAATTTGCACTATACATTAGTTATATAGGTCCTAAAAAGTACCTTGTGAAAAATATGGTGCCAAATGTGCAATTCACATTGCAAAAAGTTCTAACTGGTCTCAAAATGTTTATTAGAGTCTAATAAGTAAATAATAAAAGTATAACAGTTAACCAATGAAAGGTTTGTCTGTTATCGTTAAAAGAACTTAACTAAAAAATTTGCACTATACATTAGTTATATAGGTCCTAAAAAGTATTTTGTGAACAATATGGTGCCAAATGTGCAATTCACATTGCAAAAAGTTCTAACTGGTCTCAAAATGTTTATTAGAGTCTAATAAGTAAATAATAAAAGTATAACAGTTAACCAATGAAAGGTTTGTCTGTTATCGTTAAAAGAACTTAACTAAAAAATTTGCACTATACATTAGTTATATAGGTCCTGAAAAGTACCTTTTGAACTATATGGTGCCAATTGTGCAATTCACATTGCAAAAAGTTCTAACGGGTCTCAAAATGTTTATTAGAGTCTAATAAGTAAATAATAAAAGTATAACAGTTAACCAATGAAAGGTTTGTCTGTTATCGTTAAAAGAACTTAACTAAAAAATTTGCACTATACATTAGTTATATAGGTCCTAAAAAGTACCTTGTGAACAATATGGTGCCAAATGTGCAATTCACATTGCAAAAAGTTCTAACGGGTCTCAAATTGTTTATTAGAGTCTAATAAGTAAATAATAAAAGTATAACAGTTAACCAATAAAAGCTTTGTCTGTTATCGTTAAAAGAACTTAACTAAAAAATTTGCACTATACATTAGTGATATAGGTCCTAAAAAGTACCTTGTGAACAATATGGTGCCAAATGTGCAATTCACATTGCAAAAAGTTCTAACGGGTCTCAAAATGTTTATTAGAGTCTAATAAGTAAATAATAAAAGTATAACAGTTAACCAATGAAAGGTTTGTCTGTTATCGTTAAAAGAACTTAACTAAAAAATTTGCACTATTCATTAGTTATATAGGTCCTAAAAAGTACCTTGTGAACTATATCGTGCCAAATGTGCAATTCACATTGCAAAAAGTTCTAACGGGTCTCAAAATGTTTATTAGAGTCTAATAAGTACATAATAAAAGTATAACAGTTAACCAATGAAAGGTTTGTCTGTTATCGTTAAAAGAACTTAACTAAAAAATTTGCACTATAAATTATTTTTATATAGGTCCTAAAAAGTACCTTGTGAACTATATGGTGCCAAATGTGCAAATTCACATTGCAAAAAGTTCTAACGGGTCTCAAAATGTTTATTAGAGTCTAATAAGTAAATAATAAAAGTATAACAGTTAACCAATAAAAGGTTTGTCTGTTATCGTTAAAAGAACTTAACTAAAAAATTTGCACTATACATTAGTTATATAGGTCCTAAAAAGTACCTTGTGAACAATATGGTGCCAAATGTGCAATTCACATTGCAAAAAGTTCTAACTGGTCACAAAATGTTTATTAGAGTCTAATAAGTAAATAATAAAAGTATAACAGTTAACCAATGAAAGGTTTGTCTGTTATCGTTAAAAGAACTTAACTAAAAAATTTGCACTATACATTAGTTATATAGGTCCTAAAAAGTGCTTTGTGAACTATATGGTGCCAAATGTGCAATTCACATTGCAAAAAGTTCTAACGGGTCTCTAAATGTTTATTAGAGTCTAATAAGTAAATAATAAAAGTATAACAGTTAACCAATCAACGGTTTGTCTGTTATCGTTAAAAGAACTTAACTAAAAAATTTGCACTATACATTAGTTATATAGGTTCTAAAAAGTGCTTTGTGAACTATATGGTGCCAAATGTGCAATTCACATTGCAAAAAGTTCTAACTGGTCTCAAAATGTTTATTAGAGTCTAATAAGTAAATAATAAAAGTATAACAGTTAACCAATGAAAGGTTTGTCTGTTATTGTTAAAAGAACTTAACTAAAAAATTTGCACTATACATTAGTTACATAGGTCCTAAAAAGTACCTTGTGAACAATATGGTGCCAAATGTGCAATTCACATTGCAAAAAGTTCTAACTGGTCTCAAAATGTTTATTAGAGTCTAATAAGTAAATAATAAAAGTATAACAGTTAACCAATAAAAGGTTTGTCTGTTATCGTTAAAAGAACTTAACTAAAAAATTTGCACTATACATTAGTTATATAGGTCCTAAAAAGTGCTTTGTGAACTATATGGTGCCAAATGTGCAATTTACATTGCAAAAAGTTCTAACGGGTCTCTAAATGTTTATTAGAGTCTAATAAGTAAATAATAAAAGTATAACAGTTAACCAATGAAAGGTTTGTCTGTTATCGTTAAAAGAACTTAACTAAAAAATTTGCACTATACATTAGTTATATAGGTCCTAAAAAGTGCTTTGTGAACTATATGGTGCCAAATGTGCAATTCACATTGCAAAAAGTTCTAACGGGTCTCTAAATGTTTATTAGAGTCTAATAAGTAAATAATAAAAGTATAACAGTTAACCAATGAACGGTTTGTCTGTTATCGTTAAAAGAACTTAACTAAAAAATTTGCACTATACATTAGTTATATAGGTCCTAAAAAGTGCTTTGTGAACTATATGGTGCCAAATGTGCAATTCACATTGCAAAAAGTTCTAACGGGTCTCAAAATGTTTATTAGAGTCTAATAAGTAAATAATAAAAGTATAACAGTTAACCAATAAAAGCTTTGTCTGTTATCGTTAAAAGAACTTAACTAAAATATTTGCACTATACATTAGTTATATAGGTCCTAAAAAGTGCTTTGTGAAAAATATGGTGCCAAATGTGCAATTCACATTGCAAAAAGTTCTAACTGGTCTCAAAATGTTTATTAGAGTCTAATAAGTAAATAATAAAAGTATAACAGTTAACCAATGAAAGGTTTGTCTGTTATCGTTAAAAGAACTTAACTAAAAAATTTGCACTATACATTAGTTATATAGGTCCTAAAAAGTACCTTGTGAACAATATGGTGCCAAATGTGCAATTCACATTGCAAAAAGTTCTAACTGGTCTCAAAATGTTTATTAGAGTCTAATAAGTAAATAATAAAAGTATAACAGTTAACCAATGAAAGGTTTGTCTGTTATCGTTAAAAGAACTTAACTAAAAAATTTGCACTATACATTAGTTATATAGGTCCTGAAAAGTACCTTTTGAACTATATGGTGCCAATTGTGCAATTCACATTGCAAAAAGTTCTAACGGGTCTCAAAATGTTTATTAGAGTCTAATAAGTAAATAATAAAAGTATAACAGTTAACCAATGAAAGGTTTGTCTGTTATCGTTAAAAGAACTTAACTAAAAAATTTGCACTATACATTAGTTATAAAGGTCCTAAAAAGTATTTTGTGAACAATATGGTGCCAAATGTGCAATTCACATTGCAAAAAGTTCTAACTGGTCTCAAAATGTTTATTAGAGTCTAATAAGTAAATAATAAAAGTATAACAGTTAACCAATGAAAGGTTTGTCTGTTATCGTTAAAAGAACTTAACTAAAAAATTTGCACTATACATTAGTTATATAGGTCCTAAAAAGTGCTTTGTGAACTATATGGTGCCAAATGTGCAATTCACATTGCAAAAAGTTCTAACTGGTCTCTAAATGTTTATTAGAGTCTAATAAGTAAATAATAAAAGTATAACAGTTAACCAATGAACGGTTTGTCTGTTATCGTTAAAAGAACTTAACTAAAAAATTTGCACTATACATTAGTTATATAGGTTCTAAAAAGTGCTTTGTGAACTATATGGTGCCAAATGTGCAATTCACATTGCAAAAAGTTCTAACTGGTCTCAAAATGTTTATTAGAGTCTAATAAGTAAATAATAAAAGTATAACAGTTAACCAATGATAGCTTTGTCTGTTATCGTTAAAAGAACTTAACTAAAAAATTTGCACTATACATTAGTTATATAGGTCCTAAAAAGTGCCTTGTGAACTATATGGTGCCAAATGTGCAATTCACATTGCAAAAAGTTCTAACGGGTCTCTAAATGTTTATTAGAGTCTAATAAGTAAATAATAAAAGTATAACAGTTAACCAATAAAAGCTTTGTCTGTTATCGTTAAAAGAACTTAACTAAAAAATTTGCACTATACATTAGTTATATAGGTCCTGAAAAGTACCTTGTGAACTATATGGTGCCAAATGTGCAATTCACATTGCAAAAAGTTTTAACGGGTCTCTAAATGTTTATTAGAGTCTAATAAGTAAATAATAAAAGTATAACAGTTAACCAATGAAAGCTTTGTCTGTTATCGTTAAAAGAACTTAACTAAAAAATTTGCACTATACATTAGTTATATAGGTCCTAAAAAGTACCTTGTGAACAATATGGTGCCAAATGTGCAATTCACATTGCAAAAAGTTCTAACGGGTCTCAAATTGTTTATTAGAGTCTAATAAGTAAATAATAAAAGTATAACAGTTAACCAATAAAAGCTTTGTCTGTTATCGTTAAAAGAACTTAACTAAAAAATTTGCACTATACATTAGTGATATAGGTCCTAAAAAGTGCTTTGTGAACAATATGGTGCCAAATGTGCAATTCACATTGCAAAAAGTTCTAACTGGTCTCAAGATGTTTATTTGAGTCTAATAAGTAAATAATAAAAGTATAACAGTTAACCAATGAAAGGTTTGTCTGTTATCGTTAAAAGAACTTAACTAAAAAATTTGCACTATACATTAGTTATATAGGTCCTAAAAAGTGCTTTGTGAACTATATGGTGCCAAATGTGCAATTCACATTGCAAAAAGTTTTAACGGGTCTCTAAATGTTTATTAGAGTCTAATAAGTAAATAATAAAAGTATAACAGTTAACCAATGAAAGCTTTGTCTGTTATCGTTAAAAGAACTTAACTAAAAAATTTGCACTATACATTAGTTATATAGGTCCTAAAAAGTACCTTGTGAACAATATGGTGCCAAATGTGCAATTCACATTGCAAAAAGTTCTAACGGGTCTCAAATTGTTTATTAGAGTCTAATAAGTAAATAATAAAAGTATAACAGTTAACCAATAAAAGCTTTGTCTGTTATCGTTAAAAGAACTTAACTAAAAAATTTGCACTATACATTAGTGATATAGGTCCTAAAAAGTACCTTGTGAACAATATGGTGCCAAATGTGCAATTCACATTGCAAAAAGTTCTAACTGGTCTCAAGATGTTTATTTGAGTCTAATAAGTAAATAATAAAAGTATAACAGTTAACCAATGAAAGGTTTGTCTGTTATCGTTAAAAGAACTTAACTAAAAAATTTGCACTATACATTAGTTATATAGGTCCTAAAAAGTGCTTTGTGAACTATATGGTGCCAAATGTGCAATTCACATTGCAAAAAGTTCTAACGGGTCTCAAAATGTTTATTAGAGTCTAATAAGTAAATAATAAAAGTATAACAGTTAACCAATGAAAGGTTTGTCTGTTATCGTTAAAAGAACTTAACTAAAAAATTTGCACTATTCATTAGTTATATAGGTCCTAAAAAGTACCTTGTGAACTATATCGTGCCAAATGTGCAATTCACATTGCAAAAAGTTCTAACGGGTCTCAAAATGTTTATTAGAGTCTAATAAGTACATAATAAAAGTATAACAGTTAACCAATGAAAGGTTTGTCTGTTATCGTTAAAAGAACTTAACTAAAAAATTTGCACTATAAATTATTTTTATATAGGTCCTAAAAAGTACCTTGTGAACTATATGGTGCCAAATGTGCAAATTCACATTGCAAAAAGTTCTAACGGGTCTCAAAATGTTTATTAGAGTCTAATAAGTAAATAATAAAAGTATAACAGTTAACCAATAAAAGGTTTGTCTGTTATCGTTAAAAGAACTTAACTAAAAAATTTGCACTATACATTAGTTATATAGGTCCTAAAAAGTACCTTGTGAACAATATGGTGCCAAATGTGCAATTCACATTGCAAAAAGTTCTAACTGGTCACAAAATGTTTATTAGAGTCTAATAAGTAAATAATAAAAGTATAACAGTTAACCAATGAAAGGTTTGTCTGTTATCGTTAAAAGAACTTAACTAAAAAATTTGCACTATACATTAGTTATATAGGTCCTAAAAAGTGCTTTGTGAACTATATGGTGCCAAATGTGCAATTCACATTGCAAAAAGTTCTAACGGGTCTCTAAATGTTTATTAGAGTCTAATAAGTAAATAATAAAAGTATAACAGTTAACCAATGAACGGTTTGTCTGTTATCGTTAAAAGAACTTAACTAAAAAATTTGCACTATACATTAGTTATATAGGTTCTAAAAAGTGCTTTGTGAACTATATGGTGCCAAATGTGCAATTCACATTGCAAAAATTCTAACTGGTCTCAAAATGTTTATTAGAGTCTAATAAGTAAATAATAAAAGTATAACAGTTAACCAATGAAAGGTTTGTCTGTTATTGTTAAAAGAACTTAACTAAAAAATTTGCACTATACATTAGTTACATAGGTCCTAAAAAGTACCTTGTGAAAAATATGGTGCCAAATGTGCAATTCACATTGCAAAAAGTTCTAACTGGTCTCAAAATGTTTATTAGAGTCTAATAAGTAAATAATAAAAGTATAACAGTTAACCAATGAAAGGTTTGTCTGTTATCGTTAAAAGAACTTAACTAAAAAATTTGCACTATACATTAGTTATATAGGTCCTAAAAAGTATTTTGTGAACAATATGGTGCCAAATGTGCAATTCACATTGCAAAAAGTTCTAACTGGTCTCAAAATGTTTATTAGAGTCTAATAAGTAAATAATAAAAGTATAACAGTTAACCAATGAAAGGTTTGTCTGTTATCGTTAAAAGAACTTAACTAAAAAATTTGCACTATACATTAGTTATATAGGTCCTGAAAAGTACCTTTTGAACTATATGGTGCCAATTGTGCAATTCACATTGCAAAAAGTTCTAACGGGTCTCAAAATGTTTATTAGAGTCTAATAAGTAAATAATAAAAG
Source organism: Clavelina lepadiformis (assembly GCF_947623445.1). NCBI lineage: Eukaryota > Metazoa > Chordata > Ascidiacea > Aplousobranchia > Clavelinidae > Clavelina > Clavelina lepadiformis. The sequence continues at coordinate 11,910,399 of NC_135242.1, read as the reverse complement.
TATAACAGTTAACCAATGAAAGGTTTGTCTGTTATCGTTAAAAGAACTTAACTAAAAAATTTGCACTATACATTAGTTATAAAGGTCCTAAAAAGTATTTTGTGAACAATATGGTGCCAAATGTGCAATTCACATTGCAAAAAGTTCTAACTGGTCTCAAAATGTTTATTAGAGTCTAATAAGTAAATAATAAAAGTATAACAGTTAACCAATGAAAGGTTTGTCTGTTATCGTTAAAAGAACTTAACTAAAAAATTTGCACTATACATTAGTTATATAGGTCCTAAAAAGTGCTTTGTGAACTATATGGTGCCAAATGTGCAATTCACATTGCAAAAAGTTCTAACTGGTCTCTAAATGTTTATTAGAGTCTAATAAGTAAATAATAAAAGTATAACAGTTAACCAATGAACGGTTTGTCTGTTATCGTTAAAAGAACTTAACTAAAAAATTTGCACTATACATTAGTTATATAGGTTCTAAAAAGTGCTTTGTGAACTATATGGTGCCAAATGTGCAATTCACATTGCAAAAAGTTCTAACTGGTCTCAAAATGTTTATTAGAGTCTAATAAGTAAATAATAAAAGTATAACAGTTAACCAATGAAAGGTTTGTCTGTTATTGTTAAAAGAACTTAACTAAAAAATTTGCACTATACATTAGTTACATAGGTCCTAAAAAGTACCTTGTGACCAATATGGTGCCAAATGTGCAATTCACATTGCAAAAATTTCTAACTGGTCTCAAAATGTTTATTAGAGTCTAATAAGTAAATAATAAAAGTATAACAGTTAACCAATGATAGGTTTGTCTGTTATCGTTAAAAGAACTTAACTAAAAAATTTGCACTATACATTAGTTATATAGGTCCTAAAAAGTGCCTTGTGAACTATATGGTGCCAAATGTGCAATTCACATTGCAAAAAGTTCTAACGGGTCTCTAAATGTTTATTAGAGTCTAATAAGTAAATAATAAAAGTATAACAGTTAACCAATAAAAGCTTTGTCTGTTATCGTTAAAAGAACTTAACTAAAAAATTTGCACTATACATTAGTTATATAGGTCCTGAAAAGTACCTTGTGAACTATATGGTGCCAAATGTGCAATTCACATTGCAAAAAGTTTTAACGGGTCTCTAAATGTTTATTAGAGTCTAATAAGTAAATAATAAAAGTATAACAGTTAACCAATGAAAGCTTTGTCTGTTATCGTTAAAAGAACTTAACTAAAAAATTTGCACTATACATTAGTTATATAGGTCCTAAAAAGTACCTTGTGAACAATATGGTGCCAAATGTGCAATTCACATTGCAAAAAGTTCTAACGGGTCTCAAATTGTTTATTAGAGTCTAATAAGTAAATAATAAAAGTATAACAGTTAACCAATAAAAGCTTTGTCTGTTATCGTTAAAAGAACTTAACTAAAAAATTTGCACTATACATTAGTGATATAGGTCCTAAAAAGTACCTTGTGAACAATATGGTGCCAAATGTGCAATTCACATTGCAAAAAGTTCTAACTGGTCTCAAGATGTTTATTTGAGTCTAATAAGTAAATAATAAAAGTATAACAGTTAAGCAATGAAAGGTTTGTCTGTTATCGTTAAAAGAACTTAACTAAAAAATTTGCACTATACATTAGTTATATAGGTCCTAAAAAGTGCTTTGTGAACTATATGGTGCCAAATGTGCAATTCACATTGCAAAAAGTTCTAACGGGTCTCAAAATGTTTATTAGAGTCTAATAAGTAAATAATAAAAGTATAACAGTTAACCAATGAAAGGTTTGTCTGTTATCGTTAAAAGAACTTAACTAAAAAATTTGCACTATTCATTAGTTATATAGGTCCTAAAAAGTACCTTGTGAACTATATGGTGCCAAATGTGCAATTCACATTGCAAAAAGTTCTAACGGGTCTCAAAATGTTTATTAGAGTCTAATAAGTAAATAATAAAAGTATAACAGTTAACCAATAAAAGGTTTGTCTGTTATCGTTAAAAGAACTTAACTAAAAAATTTGCACTATACATTAGTTATATAGGTCCTAAAAAGTACCTTGTGAACAATATGGTGCCAAATGTGCAATTCACATTGCAAAAAGTTCTAACTGGTCACAAAATGTTTATTAGAGTCTAATAAGTAAATAATAAAAGTATAACAGTTAACCAATGAAAGCTTTGTCTGTTATCGTTAAAAGAACTTAACTAAAAAATTTGCACTATACATTAGTGATATAGGTCCTAAAAAGTACCTTGTGAACAATATGGTGCCAAATGTGCAATTCACATTGCAAAAAGTTCTAATTGGTCTCAAGATGTTTATTTGAGTCTAATAAGTAAATAATAAAAGTATAACAGTTAACCAATGAAAGGTTTGTCTGTTATCGTTAAAAGAACTTAACTAAAAAATTTGCACTATTCATTAGTTATATAGGTCCTAAAAAGCACCTTGTGAACTATATGGTGCCAAATGTGCAATTCACATTGCAAAAAGTTCTAACGGGTCTCTAAATGTTTATTAGAGTCTAATAAGTACATAATAAAAGTATAACAGTTAACCAATGAAAGGTTTGTCTGTTATCGTTAAAAGAACTTAACTAAAAAATTTGCACTATAAATTATTTTTATATAGGTCCTAAAAAGTACCTTGTGAACTATATGGTGCCAAATGTGCAATTCACTTTGCAAAAAGTTCTAACGGGTCTCTAAATGTTTATTAGAGTCTAATAAGTAAATAATAAAAGTATAACAGTTAACCAATGAAAGGTTTGTCTGTTATCGTTAAAAGAACTTAACTAAAAAATTTGCACTATACATTAGTTATATAGGTCCTAAAAAGTACCTTGTGAACAATATGGTGCCAAATGTGCAATTCACATTGCAAAAAGTTCTAACTGGTCTCTAAATGTTTATTAGAGTCTAATAAGTAAATAATAAAAGTATAACAGTTAACCAATGAAAGGTTTGTCTGTTATCGTTAAAAGAACTTAACTAAAAAATTTGCACTATACATTAGTTACATAGGTCCTAAAAAGTGCTTTGTGAACTATATGGTGCCAAATGTGCAATTCACATTGCAAAAAGTTCTAACTGGTCTCATAAATGTTTATTAGAGTCTAATAAGTAAATAATAAAAGTATAACAGTTAACCAATGAAAGGTTTGTCTGTTATCGTTAAAAGAACTTAACTAAAAAATTTGCACTATACATTAGTTATATAGGTCCTAAAAAGTATTTTGTGAACAATATGGTGCCAAATGTGCAATTCACATTGCAAAAAGTTCTAACTGGTCTCAAAATGTTTATTAGAGTCTAATAAGTAAATAATAAAAGTATAACAGTTAACCAATGAAAGGTTTGTCTGTTATCGTTAAAAGAACTTAACTAAAAAATTTGCACTATACATTAGTTATATAGGTCCTGAAAAGTACCTTTTGAACTATATGGTGCCAAATGTGCAATTCACATTGCAAAAAGTTCTAACGGGTCTCAAAATGTTTATTAGAGTCTAATAAGTAAATAATAAAAGTATAACAGTTAACCAATGAAAGGTTTGTCTGTTATCGTTAAAAGAACTTAACTAAAAAATTTGCACTATACATTAGTTATATAGGTCCTAAAAAGTGCTTTGTGAACTATATGGTGCCAAATGTGCAATTCACATTGCAAAAAGTTCTAACGGGTCTCTAAATGTTTATTAGAGTCTAATAAGTAAATAATAAAAGTATAACAGTTAACCAATCAACGGTTTGTCTGTTATCGTTAAAAGAACTTAACTAAAAAATTTGCACTATACATTAGTTATATAGGTTCTAAAAAGTGCTTTGTGAACTATATGGTGCCAAATGTGCAATTCACATTGCAAAAAGTTCTAACTGGTCTCAAAATGTTTATTAGAGTCTAATAAGTAAATAATAAAAGTATAACAGTTAACCAATGAAAGGTTTGTCTGTTATTGTTAAAAGAACTTAACTAAAAAATTTGCACTATACATTAGTTACATAGGTCCTAAAAAGTACCTTGTGAACAATATGGTGCCAAATGTGCAATTCACATTGCAAAAAGTTCTAACTGGTCTCAAAATGTTTATTAGAGTCTAATAAGTAAATAATAAAAGTATAACAGTTAACCAATAAAAGGTTTGTCTGTTATCGTTAAAAGAACTTAACTAAAAAATTTGCACTATACATTAGTTATATAGGTCCTAAAAAGTGCTTTGTGAACTATATGGTGCCAAATGTGCAATTTACATTGCAAAAAGTTCTAACGGGTCTCTAAATGTTTATTAGAGTCTAATAAGTAAATAATAAAAGTATAACAGTTAACCAATGAAAGGTTTGTCTGTTATCGTTAAAAGAACTTAACTAAAAAATTTGCACTATACATTAGTTATATAGGTCCTAAAAAGTGCTTTGTGAACTATATGGTGCCAAATGTGCAATTCACATTGCAAAAAGTTCTAACTGGTCTCAAAATGTTTATTAGAGTCTAATAAGTAAATAATAAAAGTATAACAGTTAACCAATGAAAGGTTTGTCTGTTATCGTTAAAAGAACTTAACTAAAAAATTTGCACTATACATTAGTTATATAGGTCCTAAAAAGTGCCTTGTGAACTATATGGTGCCAAATGTGCAATTCACATTGCAAAAAGTTCTAACGGGTCTCAAAATGTTTATTAGAGTCTAATAAGTAAATAATAAAAGTATAACAGTTAACCAATGAAAGGTTTGTCTGTTATCGTTAAAAGAACTTAACTAAAAAATTTGCACTATACATTAGTTATATAGGTCCTAAAAAGTGCTTTGTGAACTATATGGTGCCAAATGTGCAATTCACATTGCAAAAAGTTCTAACGGGTCTCTAAATGTTTATTAGAGTCTAATAAGTAAATAATAAAAGTATAACAGTTAACCAATGAACGGTTTGTCTGTTATCGTTAAAAGAACTTAACTAAAAAATTTGCACTATACATTAGTTATATAGGTTCTAAAAAGTGCTTTGTGAACTATATGGTGCCAAATGTGCAATTCACATTGCAAAAAGTTCTAACTGGTCTCAAAATGTTTATTAGAGTCTAATAAGTAAATAATAAAAGTATAACAGTTAACCAATGAAAGGTTTGTCTGTTATCGTTAAAAGAACTTAACTAAAAAATTTGCACTATACATTAGTTACATAGGTCCTAAAAAGTACCTTGTGAACAATATGGTGCCAAATGTGCAATTCACATTGCAAAAAGTTCTAACTGGTCTCAAAATGTTTATTAGAGTCTAATAAGTAAATAATAAAAGTATAACAGTTAACCAATAAAAGGTTTGTCTGTTATCGTTAAAAGAACTTAACTAAAAAATTTGCACTATACATTAGTTATATAGGTCCTAAAAAGTGCTTTGTGAACTATATGGTGCCAAATGTGCAATTTACATTGCAAAAAATTCTAACGGGTCTCTAAATGTTTATTAGAGTCTAATAAGTAAATAATAAAAGTATAACAGTTAACCAATGAAAGGTTTGTCTGTTATCGTTAAAAGAACTTAACTAAAAAATTTGCACTATACATTAGTTATATAGGTCCTAAAAAGTGCTTTGTGAACTATATGGTGCCAAATGTGCAATTCACATTGCAAAAAGTTCTAACTGGTCTCAAAATGTTTATTAGAGTCTAATAAGTAAATAATAAAAGTATAACAGTTAACCAATGAAAGGTTTGTCTGTTATCGTTAAAAGAACTTAACTAAAAAATTTGCACTATACATTAGTTATATAGGTCCTAAAAAGTGCCTTGTGAACTATATGGTGCCAAATGTGCAATTCACATTGCAAAAAGTTCTAACGGGTCTCTAAATGTTTATTAGAGTCTAATAAGTAAATAATAAAAGTATAACAGTTAACCAATGAAAGGTTTGTCTGTTATCGTTAAAAGAACTTAACTAAAAAATTTGCACTATACATTAGTTATATAGGTCCTAAAAAGTGCTTTGTGAACTATATGGTGCCAAATGTGCAATTTACATTGCAAAAAGTTCTAACAGGTCTCTAAATGTTTATTAGAGTCTAATAAGTAAATAATAAAAGTATAACAGTTAACCAATGAAAGGTTTGTCTGTTATCGTTAAAAGAACTTAACTAAAAAATTTGCACTATACATTAGTTATATAGGTCCTAAAAAGTGCTTTGTGAACTATATGGTGCCAAATGTGCAATTCACATTGCAAAAAGTTCTAACTGGTCTCAAAATGTTTATTAGAGTCTAATAAGTAAATAATAAAAGTATAACAGTTAACCAATGAAAGCTTTGTCTGTTATCGTTAAAAGAACTTAACTAAAAAATTTGCACTATACATTAGTTATATAGGTCCTAAAAAGTGCCTTGTGAACTATATGGTGCCAAATGTGCAATTCACATTGCAAAAAGTTCTAACGGGTCTCAAAATGTTTATTAGAGTCTAATAAGTAAATAATAAAAGTATAACAGTTAACCAATGAAAGGTTTGTCTGTTATCGTTAAAAGAACTTAACTAAAAAATTTGCACTATACATTAGTTATATAGGTCCTAAAAAGTGCTTTGTGAACTATATGGTGCCAAATGTGCAATTCACATTGCAAAAAGTTCTAACGGGTCTCTAAATGTTTATTAGAGTCTAATAAGTAAATAATAAAAGTATAACAGTTAACCAATGAACGGTTTGTCTGTTATCGTTAAAAGAACTTAACTAAAAAATTTGCACTATACATTAGTTATATAGGTTCTAAAAAGTGCTTTGTGAACTATATGGTGCCAAATGTGCAATTCACATTGCAAAAAGTTCTAACTGGTCTCAAAATGTTTATTAGAGTCTAATAAGTAAATAATAAAAGTATAACAGTTAACCAATGAAAGGTTTGTCTGTTATCGTTAAAAGAACTTAACTAAAAAATTTGCACTATACATTAGTTATATAGGTCCTAAAAAGTGCTTTGTGAACTATATGGTGCCAAATGTGCAATTCACATTGCAAAAAGTTCTAACGGGTCTCTAAATGTTTATTAGAGTCTAATAAGTAAATAATAAAAGTATAACAGTTAACCAATGAACGGTTTGTCTGTTATCGTTAAAAGAACTTAACTAAAAAATTTGCACTATACATTAGTTATATAGGTTCTAAAAAGTGCTTTGTGAACTATATGGTGCCAAATGTGCAATTCACATTGCAAAAAGTTCTAACTGGTCTCAAAATGTTTATTAGAGTCTAATAAGTAAATAATAAAAGTATAACAGTTAACCAATGAAAGGTTTGTCTGTTATCGTTAAAAGAACTTAACTAAAAAATTTGCACTATACATTAGTTACATAGGTCCTAAAAAGTACCTTGTGAACAATATGGTGCCAAATGTGCAATTCACATTGCAAAAAGTTCTAACTGGTCTCAAAATGTTTATTAGAGTCTAATAAGTAAATAATAAAAGTATAACAGTTAACCAATAAAAGGTTTGTCTGTTATCGTTAAAAGAACTTAACTAAAAAATTTGCACTATACATTAGTTATATAGGTCCTAAAAAGTGCTTTGTGAACTATATGGTGCCAAATGTGCAATTTACATTGCAAAAAGTTCTAACGGGTCTCTAAATGTTTATTAGAGTCTAATAAGTAAATAATAAAAGTATAACAGTTAACCAATGAAAGGTTTGTCTGTTATCGTTAAAAGAACTTAACTAAAAAATTTGCACTATACATTAGTTATATAGGTCCTAAAAAGTGCTTTGTGAACTATATGGTGCCAAATGTGCAATTCACATTGCAAAAAGTTCTAACTGGTCTCAAAATGTTTATTAGAGTCTAATAAGTAAATAATAAAAGTATAACAGTTAACCAATGAAAGGTTTGTCTGTTATCGTTAAAAGAACTTAACTAAAAAATTTGCACTATACATTAGTTATATAGGTCCTAAAAAGTGCTTTGTGAACTATATGGTGCCAAATGTGCAATTCACATTGCAAAAAGTTCTAACTGGTCTCAAAATGTTTATTAGAGTCTAATAAGTAAATAATAAAAGTATAACAGTTAACCAATGAAAGGTTTGTCTGTTATCGTTAAAAGAACTTAACTAAAAAATTTGCACTATACATTAGTTATATAGGTCCTAAAAAGTGCTTTGTGAACTATATGGTGCCAAATGTGCAATTTACATTGCAAAAAGTTCTAACAGGTCTCTAAATGTTTATTAGAGTCTAATAAGTAAATAATAAAAGTATAACAGTTAACCAATGAAAGGTTTGTCTGTTATCGTTAAAAGAACTTAACTAAAAAATTTGCACTATACATTAGTTATATAGGTCCTAAAAAGTGCTTTGTGAACTATATGGTGCCAAATGTGCAATTCACATTGCAAAAAGTTCTAACTGGTCTCAAAATGTTTATTAGAGTCTAATAAGTAAATAATAAAAGTATAACAGTTAACCAATGAAAGCTTTGTCTGTTATCGTTAAAAGAACTTAACTAAAAAATTTGCACTATACATTAGTTATATAGGTCCTAAAAAGTGCCTTGTGAACTATATGGTGCCAAATGTGCAATTCACATTGCAAAAAGTTCTAACGGGTCTCAAAATGTTTATTAGAGTCTAATAAGTAAATAATAAAAGTATAACAGTTAACCAATGAAAGGTTTGTCTGTTATCGTTAAAAGAACTTAACTAAAAAATTTGCACTATACATTAGTTATATAGGTCCTAAAAAGTGCTTTGTGAACTATATGGTGCCAAATGTGCAATTCACATTGCAAAAAGTTCTAACGGGTCTCTAAATGTTTATTAGAGTCTAATAAGTAAATAATAAAAGTATAACAGTTAACCAATGAACGGTTTGTCTGTTATCGTTAAAAGAACTTAACTAAAAAATTTGCACTATACATTAGTTATATAGGTTCTAAAAAGTGCTTTGTGAACTATATGGTGCCAAATGTGCAATTCACATTGCAAAAAGTTCTAACTGGTCTCAAAATGTTTATTAGAGTCTAATAAGTAAATAATAAAAGTATAACAGTTAACCAATGAAAGGTTTGTCTGTTATCGTTAAAAGAACTTAACTAAAAAATTTGCACTATACATTAGTTATATAGGTCCTAAAAAGTGCTTTGTGAACTATATGGTGCCAAATGTGCAATTCACATTGCAAAAAGTTCTAACGGGTCTCTAAATGTTTATTAGAGTCTAATAAGTAAATAATAAAAGTATAACAGTTAACCAATGAACGGTTTGTCTGTTATCGTTAAAAGAACTTAACTAAAAAATTTGCACTATACATTAGTTATATAGGTTCTAAAAAGTGCTTTGTGAACTATATGGTGCCAAATGTGCAATTCACATTGCAAAAAGTTCTAACTGGTCTCAAAATGTTTATTAGAGTCTAATAAGTAAATAATAAAAGTATAACAGTTAACCAATGAAAGGTTTGTCTGTTATCGTTAAAAGAACTTAACTAAAAAATTTGCACTATACATTAGTTACATAGGTCCTAAAAAGTACCTTGTGAACAATATGGTGCCAAATGTGCAATTCACATTGCAAAAAGTTCTAACTGGTCTCAAAATGTTTATTAGAGTCTAATAAGTAAATAATAAAAGTATAACAGTTAACCAATAAAAGGTTTGTCTGTTATCGTTAAAAGAACTTAACTAAAAAATTTGCACTATACATTAGTTATATAGGTCCTAAAAAGTGCTTTGTGAACTATATGGTGCCAAATGTGCAATTTACATTGCAAAAAGTTCTAACGGGTCTCTAAATGTTTATTAGAGTCTAATAAGTAAATAATAAAAGTATAACAGTTAACCAATGAAAGGTTTGTCTGTTATCGTTAAAAGAACTTAACTAAAAAATTTGCACTATACATTAGTTATATAGGTCCTAAAAAGTGCTTTGTGAACTATATGGTGCCAAATGTGCAATTCACATTGCAAAAAGTTCTAACTGGTCTCAAAATGTTTATTAGAGTCTAATAAGTAAATAATAAAAGTATAACAGTTAACCAATGAAAGGTTTGTCTGTTATCGTTAAAAGAACTTAACTAAAAAATTTGCACTATACATTAGTTATATAGGTCCTAAAAAGTGCCTTGTGAACTATATGGTGCCAAATGTGCAATTCACATTGCAAAAAGTTCTAACGGGTCTCTAAATGTTTATTAGAGTCTAATAAGTAAATAATAAAAGTATAACAGTTAACCAATGAAAGGTTTGTCTGTTATCGTTAAAAGAACTTAACTAAAAAATTTGCACTATACATTAGTTATATAGGTCCTAAAAAGTGCTTTGTGAACTATATGGTGCCAAATGTGCAATTTACATTGCAAAAAGTTCTAACGGGTCTCTAAATGTTTATTAGAGTCTAATAAGTAAATAATAAAAGTATAACAGTTAACCAATGAAAGGTTTGTCTGTTATCGTTAAAAGAACTTAACTAAAAAATTTGCACTATACATTAGTTATATAGGTCCTAAAAAGTGCTTTGTGAACTATATGGTGCCAAATGTGCAATTCACATTGCAAAAAGTTCTAACTGGTCTCAAAATGTTTATTAGAGTCTAATAAGTAAATAATAAAAGTATAACAGTTAACCAATGAAAGCTTTGTCTGTTATCGTTAAAAGAACTTAACTAAAAAATTTGCACTATACATTAGTTATATAGGTCCTAAAAAGTGCCTTGTGAACTATATGGTGCCAAATGTGCAATTCACATTGCAAAAAGTTCTAACGGGTCTCAAAATGTTTATTAGAGTCTAATAAGTAAATAATAAAAGTATAACAGTTAACCAATGAAAGGTTTGTCTGTTATCGTTAAAAGAACTTAACTAAAAAATTTGCACTATACATTAGTTATATAGGTCCTAAAAAGTGCTTTGTGAACTATATGGTGCCAAATGTGCAATTCACATTGCAAAAAGTTCTAACGGGTCTCTAAATGTTTATTAGAGTCTAATAAGTAAATAATAAAAGTATAACAGTTAACCAATGAACGGTTTGTCTGTTATCGTTAAAAGAACTTAACTAAAAAATTTGCACTATACATTAGTTATATAGGTCCTAAAAAGTGCTTTGTGAACTATATGGTGCCAAATGTGCAATTTACATTGCAAAAAGTTCTAACGGGTCTCTAAATGTTTATTAGAGTCTAATAAGTAAATAATAAAAGTATAACAGTTAACCAATGAAAGGTTTGTCTGTTATCGTTAAAAGAACTTAACTAAAAAATTTGCACTATACATTAGTTATATAGGTCCTAAAAAGTGCTTTGTGAACTATATGGTGCCAAATGTGCAATTCACATTGCAAAAAGTTCTAACTGGTCTCAAAATGTTTATTAGAGTCTAATAAGTAAATAATAAAAGTATAACAGTTAACCAATGAAAGCTTTGTCTGTTATCGTTAAAAGAACTTAACTAAAAAATTTGCACTATACATTAGTTATATAGGTCCTAAAAAGTGCCTTGTGAACTATATGGTGCCAAATGTGCAATTCACATTGCAAAAAGTTCTAACGGGTCTCAAAATGTTTATTAGAGTCTAATAAGTAAATAATAAAAGTATAACAGTTAACCAATGAAAGGTTTGTCTGTTATCGTTAAAAGAACTTAACTAAAAAATTTGCACTATACATTAGTTATATAGGTCCTAAAAAGTGCTTTGTGAACTATATGGTGCCAAATGTGCAATTCACATTGCAAAAAGTTCTAACGGGTCTCTAAATGTTTATTAGAGTCTAATAAGTAAATAATAAAAGTATAACAGTTAACCAATGAAAGGTTTGTCTGTTATCGTTAAAAGAACTTAACTAAAAAATTTGCACTATACATTAGTTATATAGGTCCTAAAAAGTGCTTTGTGAACTATATGGTGCCAAATGTGCAATTTACATTGCAAAAAGTTCTAACGGGTCTCTAAATGTTTATTAGAGTCTAATAAGTAAATAATAAAAGTATAACAGTTAACCAATGAAAGGTTTGTCTGTTATCGTTAAAAGAACTTAACTAAAAAATTTGCACTATACATTAGTTATATAGGTCCTAAAAAGTGCTTTGTGAACTATATGGTGCCAAATGTGCAATTCACATTGCAAAAAGTTCTAACTGGTCTCAAAATGTTTATTAGAGTCTAATAAGTAAATAATAAAAGTATAACAGTTAACCAATGAAAGCTTTGTCTGTTATCGTTAAAAGAACTTAACTAAAAAATTTGCACTATACATTAGTTATATAGGTCCTAAAAAGTGCCTTGTGAACTATATGGTGCCAAATGTGCAATTCACATTGCAAAAAGTTCTAACGGGTCTCAAAATGTTTATTAGAGTCTAATAAGTAAATAATAAAAGTATAACAGTTAACCAATGAAAGGTTTGTCTGTTATCGTTAAAAGAACTTAACTAAAAAATTTGCACTATACATTAGTTATATAGGTCCTAAAAAGTGCTTTGTGAACTATATGGTGCCAAATGTGCAATTCACATTGCAAAAAGTTCTAACGGGTCTCTAAATGTTTATTAGAGTCTAATAAGTAAATAATAAAAGTATAACAGTTAACCAATGAACGGTTTGTCTGTTATCGTTAAAAGAACTTAACTAAAAAATTTGCACTATACATTAGTTATATAGGTTCTAAAAAGTGCTTTGTGAACTATATGGTGCCAAATGTGCAATTCACATTGCAAAAAGTTCTAACTGGTCTCAAAATGTTTATTAGAGTCTAATAAGTAAATAATAAAAGTATAACAGTTAACCAATGAAAGGTTTGTCTGTTATTGTTAAAAGAACTTAACTAAAAAATTTGCACTATACATTAGTTACATAGGTCCTAAAAAGTACCTTGTGAACAATATGGTGCCAAATGTGCAATTCACATTGCAAAAAGTTCTAACTGGTCTCAAAATGTTTATTAGAGTCTAATAAGTAAATAATAAAAGTATAACAGTTAACCAATAAAAGGGTTGTCTGTTATCGTTAAAAGAACTTAACTAAAAAATTTGCACTATACATTAGTTATATAGGTCCTAAAAAGTGCTTTGTGAACTATATGGTGCCAAATGAGCAATTTACATTGCAAAAAGTTCTAACGGGTCTCTAAATGTTTATTAGAGTCTAATAAGTAAATAATAAAAGTATAACAGTTAACCAATGAAAGGTTTGTCTGTTATCGTTAAAAGAACTTAACTAAAAAATTTGCACTATACATTAGTTATATAGGTCCTAAAAAGTGCTTTGTGAACTATATGGTGCCAAATGTGCAATTCACATTGCAAAAAGTTCTAACTGGTCTCAAAATGTTTATTAGAGTCTAATAAGTAAATAATAAAAGTATAACAGTTAACCAATGAAAGGTTTGTCTGTTATCGTTAAAAGAACTTAACTAAAAAATTTGCACTATACATTAGTTATATAGGTCCTAAAAAGTGCCTTGTGAACTATATGGTGCCAAATGTGCAATTCACATTGCAAAAAGTTCTAACGGGTCTCAAAATGTTTATTAGAGTCTAATAAGTAAATAATAAAAGTATAACAGTTAACCAATGAAAGGTTTGTCTGTTATCGTTAAAAGAACTTAACTAAAAAATTTGCACTATACATTAGTTATATAGGTCCTAAAAAGTGCTTTGTGAACTATATGGTGCCAAATGTGCAATTTACATTGCAAAAAGTTCTAACGGGTCTCTAAATGTTTATTAGAGTCTAATAAGTAAATAATAAAAGTATAACAGTTAACCAATGAACGGTTTGTCTGTTATCGTTAAAAGAACTTAACTAAAAAATTTGCACTATACATTAGTTATATAGGTCCTAAAAAGTACCTTGTGAACTATATGGTGCCAAATGTGCAATTCACATTGCAAAAAGTTCTAACGGGTCTCAAAATGTTTATTAGAGTCTAATAAGTAAATAATAAAAGTATAACAGTTAACCAATGAAAGGTTTGTCTGTTATCGTTAAAAGAACTTAACTAAAAAATTTGCACTATACATTAGTTATATAGGTCCTAAAAAGTGCTTTGTGAACTATATGGTGCCAAATGTGCAATTCACATTGCAAAAAGTTCTAACGGGTCTCTAAATGTTTATTAGAGTCTAATAAGTAAATAATAAAAGTATAACAGTTAACCAATGAACGGTTTGTCTGTTATCGTTAAAAGAACTTAACTAAAAAATTTGCACTATACATTAGTTATATAGGTCCTAAAAAGTACCTTGTGAAAAATATGGTGCCAAATGTGCAATTCACATTGCAAAAAGTTCTAACTGGTCTCAAAATGTTTATTAGAGTCTAATAAGTAAATAATAAAAGTATAACAGTTAACCAATGAAAGGTTTGTCTGTTATCGTTAAAAGAACTTAACTAAAAAATTTGCACTATACATTAGTTATATAGGTCCTAAAAAGTATTTTGTGAACAATATGGTGCCAAATGTGCAATTCACATTGCAAAAAGTTCTAACTGGTCTCAAAATGTTTATTAGAGTCTAATAAGTAAATAATAAAAGTATAACAGTTAACCAATGAAAGGTTTGTCTGTTATCGTTAAAAGAACTTAACTAAAAAATTTGCACTATACATTAGTTATATAGGTCCTGAAAAGTACCTTTTGAACTATATGGTGCCAATTGTGCAATTCACATTGCAAAAAGTTCTAACGGGTCTCAAAATGTTTATTAGAGTCTAATAAGTAAATAATAAAAGTATAACAGTTAACCAATGAAAGGTTTGTCTGTTATCGTTAAAAGAACTTAACTAAAAAATTTGCACTATACATTAGTTAGAAAGGTCCTAAAAAGTATTTTGTGAACAATATGGTGCCAAATGTGCAATTCACATTGCAAAAAGTTCTAACTGGTCTCAAAATGTTTATTAGAGTCTAATAAGTAAATAATAAAAGTATAACAGTTAACCAATGAAAGGTTTGTCTGTTATCGTTAAAAGAACTTAACTAAAAAATTTGCACTATACATTAGTTATATAGGTCCTAAAAAGTGCTTTGTGAACTATATGGTGCCAAATGTGCAATTCACATTGCAAAAAGTTCTAACTGGTCTCTAAATGTTTATTAGAGTCTAATAAGTAAATAATAAAAGTATAACAGTTAACCAATGAACGGTTTGTCTGTTATCGTTAAAAGAACTTAACTAAAAAATTTGCACTATACATTAGTTATATAGGTTCTAAAAAGTGCTTTGTGAACTATATGGTGCCAAATGTGCAATTCACATTGCAAAAAGTTCTAACTGGTCTCAAAATGTTTATTAGAGTCTAATAAGTAAATAATAAAAGTATAACAGTTAACCAATGAAAGGTTTGTCTGTTATTGTTAAAAGAACTTAACTAAAAAATTTGCACTATACATTAGTTACATAGGTCCTAAAAAGTACCTTGTGACCAATATGGTGCCAAATGTGCAATTCACATTGCAAAAAGTTCTAACTGGTCTCTAAATGTTTATTAGAGTCTAATAAGTAAATAATAAAAGTATAACAGTTAACCAATAAAAGCTTTGTCTGTTATCGTTAAAAGAACTTAACTAAAAAATTTGCACTATACATTAGTTATATAGGTCCTGAAAAGTACCTTGTGAACTATATGGTGCCAAATGTGCAATTCACATTGCAAAAAGTTTTAACGGGTCTCTAAATGTTTATTAGAGTCTAATAAGTAAATAATAAAAGTATAACAGTTAACCAATGAAAGCTTTGTCTGTTATCGTTAAAAGAACTTAACTAAAAAATTTGCACTATACATTAGTTATATAGGTCCTAAAAAGTACCTTGTGAACAATATGGTGCCAAATGTGCAATTCACATTGCAAAAAGTTCTAACGGGTCTCAAATTGTTTATTAGAGTCTAATAAGTAAATAATAAAAGTATAACAGTTAACCAATAAAAGCTTTGTCTGTTATCGTTAAAAGAACTTAACTAAAAAATTTGCACTATACATTAGTGATATAGGTCCTAAAAAGTACCTTGTGAACAATATGGTGCCAAATGTGCAATTCACATTGCAAAAAGTTCTAACTGGTCTCAAGATGTTTATTTGAGTCTAATAAGTAAATAATAAAAGTATAACAGTTAACCAATGAAAGGTTTGTCTGTTATCGTTAAAAGAACTTAACTAAAAAATTTGCACTATACATTAGTTATATAGGTCCTAAAAAGTGCTTTGTGAACTATATGGTGCCAAATGTGCAATTCACATTGCAAAAAGTTCTAACGGGTCTCAAAATGTTTATTAGAGTCTAATAAGTAAATAATAAAAGTATAACAGTTAACCAATGAAAGGTTTGTCTGTTATCGTTAAAAGAACTTAACTAAAAAATTTGCACTATTCATTAGTTATATAGGTCCTAAAAAGTACCTTGTGAACTATATCGTGCCAAATGTGCAATTCACATTGCAAAAAGTTCTAACGGGTCTCAAAATTTTTATTAGAGTCTAATAAGTACATAATAAAAGTATAACAGTTAACCAATGAAAGGTTTGTCTGTTATCGTTAAAAGAACTTAACTAAAAAATTTGCACTATAAATTATTTTTATATAGGTCCTAAAAAGTACCTTGTGAACTATATGGTGCCAAATGTGCAAATTCACATTGCAAAAAGTTCTAACGGGTCTCAAAATGTTTATTAGAGTCTAATAAGTAAATAATAAAAGTATAACAGTTAACCAATAAAAGGTTTGTCTGTTATCGTTAAAAGAACTTAACTAAAAAATTTGCACTATACATTAGTTATATAGGTCCTAAAAAGTACCTTGTGAAAAATATGGTGCCAAATGTGCAATTCACATTGCAAAAAGTTCTAACTGGTCACAAAATGTTTATTAGAGTCTAATAAGTAAATAATAAAAGTATAACAGTTAACCAATGAAAGGTTTGTCTGTTATCGTTAAAAGAACTTAACTAAAAAATTTGCACTATACATTAGTTATATAGGTCCTAAAAAGTGCTTTGTGAACTATATGGTGCCAAATGTGCAATTCACATTGCAAAAAGTTCTAACGGGTCTCTAAATGTTTATTAGAGTCTAATAAGTAAATAATAAAAGTATAACAGTTAACCAATCAACGGTTTGTCTGTTATCGTTAAAAGAACTTAACTAAAAAATTTGCACTATACATTAGTTATATAGGTTCTAAAAAGTGCTTTGTGAACTATATGGTGCCAAATGTGCAATTCACATTGCAAAAAGTTCTAACTGGTCTCAAAATGTTTATTAGAGTCTAATAAGTAAATAATAAAAGTATAACAGTTAACCAATGAAAGGTTTGTCTGTTATTGTTAAAAGAACTTAACTAAAAAATTTGCACTATACATTAGTTACATAGGTCCTAAAAAGTACCTTGTGAACAATATGGTGCCAAATGTGCAATTCACATTGCAAAAAGTTCTAACTGGTCTCAAAATGTTTATTAGAGTCTAATAGGTAAATAATAAAAGTATAACAGTTAACCAATAAAAGGTTTGTCTGTTATCGTTAAAAGAACTTAACTAAAAAATTTGCACTATACATTAGTTATATAGGTCCTAAAAAGTGCTTTGTGAACTATATGGTGCCAAATGTGCAATTTACATTGCAAAAAGTTCTAACGGGTCTCTAAATGTTTATTAGAGTCTAATAAGTAAATAATAAAAGTATAACAGTTAACCAATGAAAGGTTTGTCTGTTATCGTTAAAAGAACTTAACTAAAAAATTTGCACTATACATTAGTTATATAGGTCCTAAAAAGTGCTTTGTGAACTATATGGTGCCAAATGTGCAATTCACATTGCAAAAAGTTCTAACGGGTCTCTAAATGTTTATTAGAGTCTAATAAGTAAATAATAAAAGTATAACAGTTAACCAATGAACGGTTTGTCTGTTATCGTTAAAAGAACTTAACTAAAAAATTTGCACTATACATTAGTTATATAGGTCCTAAAAAGTGCTTTGTGAACTATATGGTGCCAAATGTGCAATTCACATTGCAAAAAGTTCTAACGGGTCTCAAAATGTTTATTAGAGTCTAATAAGTAAATAATAAAAGTATAACAGTTAACCAATAAAAGCTTTGTCTGTTATCGTTAAAAGAACTTAACTAAAAAATTTGCACTATACATTAGTTATATAGGTCCTAAAAAGTACCTTGTGAAAAATATGGTGCCAAATGTGCAATTCACATTGCAAAAAGTTCTAACTGGTCTCAAAATGTTTATTAGAGTCTAATAAGTAAATAATAAAAGTATAACAGTTAACCAATGAAAGGTTTGTCTGTTATCGTTAAAAGAACTTAACTAAAAAATTTGCACTATACATTAGTTATATAGGTCCTAAAAAGTATTTTGTGAACAATATGGTGCCAAATGTGCAATTCACATTGCAAAAAGTTCTAACTGGTCTCAAAATGTTTATTAGAGTCTAATAAGTAAATAATAAAAGTATAACAGTTAACCAATGAAAGGTTTGTCTGTTATCGTTAAAAGAACTTAACTAAAAAATTTGCACTATACATTAGTTATATAGGTCCTGAAAAGTACCTTTTGAACTATATGGTGCCAATTGTGCAATTCACATTGCAAAAAGTTCTAACGGCTCTCAAAATGTTTATTAGAGTCTAATAAGTAAATAATAAAAGTATAACAGTTAACCAATGAAAGGTTTGTCTGTTATCGTTAAAAGAACTTAACTAAAAAATTTGCACTATACATTAGTTATAAAGGTCCTAAAAAGTATTTTGTGAACAATATGGTGCCAAATGTGCAATTCACATTGCAAAAAGTTCTAACTGGTCTCAAAATGTTTATTAGAGTCTAATAAGTAAATAATAAAAGTATAACAGTTAACCAATGAAAGGTTTGTCTGTTATCGTTAAAAGAACTTAACTAAAAAATTTGCACTATACATTAGTTATATAGGTCCTAAAAAGTGCTTTGTGAACTATATGGTGCCAAATGTGCAATTCACATTGCAAAAAGTTCTAACTGGTCTCTAAATGTTTATTAGAGTCTAATAAGTAAATAATAAAAGTATAACAGTTAACCAATGAACGGTTTGTCTGTTATCGTTAAAAGAACTTAACTAAAAAATTTGCACTATACATTAGTTATATAGGTTCTAAAAAGTGCTTTGTGAACTATATGGTGCCAAATGTGCAATTCACATTGCAAAAAGTTCTAACGGGTCTCAAAATGTTTATTAGAGTCTAATAAGTAAATAATAAAAGTATAACAGTTAACCAATGAAAGGTTTGTCTGTTATTGTTAAAAGAACTTAACTAAAAAATTTGCACTATACATTAGTTACATAGGTCCTAAAAAGTACCTTGTGACCAATATGGTGCCAAATGTGCAATTCACATTGCAAAAAGTTCTAACTGGTCTCAAAATGTTTATTAGAGTCTAATAAGTAAATAATAAAAGTATAACAGTTAACCAATGATAGGTTTGTCTGTTATCGTTAAAAGAACTTAACTAAAAAATTTGCACTATACATTAGTTATATAGGTCCTAAAAAGTGCCTTGTGAACTATATGGTGCCAAATGTGCAATTCACATTGCAAAAAGTTCTAACGGGTCTCTAAATGTTTATTAGAGTCTAATAAGTAAATAATAAAAGTATAACAGTTAACCAATAAAAGCTTTG